>NC_044308.2:68561842-68891366 GCF_007474595.2 Lynx canadensis | reverse complement strand
TCTACAAACTGGTTACCATGCTCCAGGGAAAATGGAGTTGACTCTCCATATATATGTTTAACTTCTCCTTTGATAATAATTTCACAGAATAGTAGGTTCTAAAAAATTATAAGGTCTCCTTCGAGATAATAAATTGTACCTTTCCAAAGAGAACTTCCCTATGATTTGATTTCCTGGGAACAAGTCCCTAGTTCCAAGGTCCATACAAATTCAATTTTGGGTCCTGACATCAAAGGTTTTTCTGGCCTGTTGATTTGTCTGCGATCTTCAATTTTCAAATCTTCAGTTCTGCACGTTTAGACACTCTTTCCACTCTTTGGTCAAGCCCTCCTTCCCACCCTCATCAAAACACCCCTCCCCCTTTTTTCGAGGCCCACTTCTTCCAGGAAGCCCTTCCTACCACACATTTCTGATTATTTAGTGAGGGGTGGCACAGACAAGTAGGTACCACGTTCATGCTCTTTCCTCACTAGGGCCCTAGTGGCCTTGCACCCATGCAAAAGCTAGTTTCATTCTTTGGCCCTCAGTCTTCGTATCTAGATTACATAGGAACCAGAGGATCTGATTTCTAGGATCATCTCTGGCTCACAAACTCCTCCCCAGTTTCCCATCAACCTTCTCAACGCCAACTACTTTCAAGGTGCCGCACCAGGCTCTGTGAAGCAGGCAGAGAAATGCTGCTTTACAATAATTTTTATGGGAATTCACACATGGGAATTTGCTGCAGGAGGGAAGAAGCAAATTCACGAACATGCGCGCATAGCTGAATGTAATAGGGTCACATGAATATTATGGGAAAATAACATGCTGGAGACCTTCTACAGGTCAAAAGAGCTGTATTTCCCAAAACTACTAACCCCTTGTGCCTCAGAGACAAGACCCCATTGCATTTATTTTTCCCTAACAATGAGCATAGTGATTTGAATAGTACCAGTGTGGAGGAAATATTCAAAGCTGTTGTTTATGCCCCATGTCATAAGCTTGTGAGTGTGTCCCTCTCAAAAGAGGCCCTGGAAAGGCAAAGAAAATGTCCGTTTGTCAGCACCTTCCCCTCATATATACCACCTCATTTCTTTCAGTTTTATTTCCAACTCTTCTCCTACACACTCCGCCTCCTCCAAGTATCCAGCCACAAGAGAATATTTATCACCACCTCTGTTTTGAAGTTTAAATTCCAGTTAACAGCATAATATTAGTTTCAGGTGTACAATACAATGATTCAACACTTCCATACAACACCTGGTGCTCACCCCAAGTGTAAGCCTTAATCCCCATTACCTATTTAACCCATGCCCGCACCCACCTCTCCTCTAGTGACCATCAGTTTGTTCTATGTAGTTAAGAATTTGGTTCTTGGTTTGCCTTTCTCTTTTTCCCCCTTTATTCATTTGTTTTCTTCATTTCCATGTATGAGTAAGATCATACGGTATTTGTCTTTCTCTGACTTATTTACCTTAGCATAATACTCTCTAGCTCCATCCAGCCGTCCAAATGGCAAGATTTCATTATTTTTATGGCTGAATAATGACCCATAATTTGGCTCTTATAGACAATGCTGCTATCAACATCAGGGTGCATGCACCCCTTTGAATTAGCATTTTGGTATCCTTTGGGTAAATATCTAGTAGTGCAATTGCTGGGTGGTAGGGTAGCTCTCCACCTGTCCCTACTTTGTGTTTCTACTTCTAGACCCTTACCCCATTCCTGTTACTTCACATCTGGATCCCTCCCCGTTTAAGCTTATTAAAGGCCCTGGTTGAATTCTAGCCTCACTAACTAGACTTCTAGAAATATTGTAGCCTAACAGGTGTCTCTAGCACTTATTTGTGCATACTGTTCGTTTTGCATTTATTACATTCAGGCTTAAAAAATAGCACATTTGCTTTTTACCTCCTTAAGTGGGTTGTGAATTCCCAGAGAAGACTGCATATTTGCACCTGTACCTCACAGGGCCTTGCATGTAGCAAGTGATCAACTATGTCTGGGAAATCCTGAAAGAGCTCAACGTATGCATATGGTGGAAACATGAAAAACAACAGTTGTTCACATCACATGATAATAATACTGAATTCATGACAGGAATGGTTCAGAGACAACAGAGAGAGAAGCATTTAGCCCTATGATTTCATCTACCTGGGTTGCCTGCTCGAACCTACCTGACTGGTATCTATGGGGCATGGGATGAAAGAGGCTTGAGAGAGGAACTGGGTGGTACCCAACAGATCTCTAACTCCTTCAGCATCGCGTTTATATTCTTTGACAGGCTCCAATCTCATCTTTTCTTTTGGCAGTAAGGCTTCGTAGCAAGGGGCATAGCCAGAAGGAGGCAGGAACTTAAATTCTCCATGACGTCCACCCATCAGGAAACGTACTCTGTACCATTTGGAAAGACCAGGAAGAGAGAGGTTAAAAAGAGAAAGCCCAGCCTCGATAAGAGAACATTCAAGATAAACTACCCGTCCCCCGCCCCCAGCAATTATTTTGTGGGAAAGTGCCTGAACTCCAATTCAGTACAACGAACATCCTGAAGTATGCAATAAAGCATTGGGGAAAACTCTCAGTCTATGATCCTCAGGTGACCCATGTCAGCTAAGTTCTTAAAAAAGTTAATTCATACACAAATATCATTAGACTTTAAAAATAATGTTTTTCCTGGGGTGCCTGAGTGGCTCAGTTGGTTAAGCATCCAACTCTTGATTTCAGCTCAGGTCACGATCTTGCAGTCATGGGTCTGAGCCCTACATCAGGCTCCAAACTAAGCTGAGCATGGAGTCTGCTGAAGATTCTCTCTCTTTCTCGCTCTCTCTGTGTCCCTGTCCCCTGCTCATGTACTCTCTAAAATAAATAATGTTTTTCTTTACCCTAGTAGACAAATCATCATTATAAATATTATTACTAGACTATTGCAAAGAGTAGCAGTGATGAGAAGGACATTATTCTCTGACAAGATCATGTTAAAACTACAGCATGAGGACTTCAAATCTTTTTACTTGAGGGACATCACTCACACATCAATTTTTAAGATGCAGGCAAAAGATGAATACCAGAATATTAAGCACAAATGGTATATATGCCAAGTGATACCCTGCAGAGGCTGCAGTTCCCCTAAACAGCCATACGAGGGCGACTCTGAAGAAGCAACAGCAGGCGGTCATAGCATAGGCAGCCAAATAGGTATGAAGTGTTTGCGCACTAGGGTACCAGTGCCTTTCTCAGGGGCACCAACACCCTGCTGGCATCCAGCCCTGACACTCTAGTCCACTCCAGCAGTGCCTATAGAGACCTCCCAGAAGGGGGAGAGACACTTGGGGCTCACAGTGATGCAGGCACTAAATTTCCAGTATACTGAAGTCTTTCAATATGTTAATTCAGCATCTGGCTGCATTTTAGCCTTATATATATATATAGGTTCAGTTAGGGTTATAGGTACACCCCAAAGCTTCCCCTGCAAGGAGGAGAGGGTGAAAGAGAACTATTTCAAAACGATACTTTATATTCTCCTAGGTTTGTAACAAGAAAGAGAGCTTTTGCAGATCAACTTTAACTTAATGAGAAAATATGACCACAGTTTTAAGTAATTAAAACATGATGGGGCGCCTGGGTGGCTCAGTCGGTGAAGCAGCCGACTTCGGCTCAGGTCATGATCTCGTGGTCCGTGAGCTCGAGCCTCGCGTCGGGCTCTGTGCTGACAGCTCAGAGCCTGGAGCCTGTTTCAGATTCTGTGTCGCCCTCTCTCTGACCCTTCCCTGTTCATGCTCTGTCTGTCCCTGTCTGAAAAATAAATAAAATGTTAAAAAAAATTAAAAAAAAATAAAACATGAAAAGATATGTAGCCCTGCAGGGTCAACACTAATATCACACAGGAAAAATCAGTATATACACATAGCCTCTGCATGCAACCCTCACACCCTCTTCCCTCCATTTAACAACGAGTGATCGAACCCATATGACTTGCTGTTCTTTGCACTGGAGACTCGGCAACGAACAAAGACTACAGTGCCCCTGGTGTCACAGAACAGGGATCCAACTAGAAAAACAGTCATAATTACTGATTGGGAGATACTGAGGAAGGAATAAAGAGGCGATGGGGAGGCTCCTAGACTGCACTCAAGGAAGGCCTCTCTGAGGAAGAAACATGAGTTAACCCTGTGGACTAAAGAGGAGCTAAGGAGTTTAAAATCTGGAAGAGCATTCTAGGCAGAGGCATGACATGTGCCAAGGTCCTGAGGCAGGAAAGAGCTTGGGTGCAGAGCCCAAGGGGCATGAGGTGAGGTGGGAGGGTGCGGTGCTAGATCAGGTAGGGTCTGTGAGTCATGGCAAGAAGATGAGATTGTATTCCAGGCAGGAAGCTTCTGAAAGACTTTAAGAAGAAATACAAGACTCTTCTAGCTGCTGTATGTGGACAGGTTAGCAGACCATTTAGCGAGTATTTGGAGGCACCAGACACCCAACTAGTGATGGTGGGAGGTGTGGATAATCGGTTGAGCCAATGTGATGATGGACAAAATGGAAAGCAAAAGCCAGATCCCATTTTTGTTTTGGAATGAGGACAGTTAGGGACTGCTGAGGGAGTGAGGGCATGTTTGCAGGGGGCTGAGATATGTGGCGAAGGGTTATGACCTAGCAAAGCCCTCAGAGCAAGACTCTCCACCAGACCTCGCTTTCTTTAACTAGAATGTTCTGGTAGGGCAGCCTTGCAAGAGAGTCTCAGTGTTGGCTGAGTAATCATGACTGTGGAAATAGCCTAATTATGAAACTGGAAAATAAAACTCTTTCCAAGTGGGAGACATTAAAGTTTTTTTTCCTTCCCAATACAAACAAATTCTTTATCCAAATAGCATTTTAAACAATGCTGTTTTAAAATTAATTATAGAAATCATAGGACATCTCCCACTTTCCCATTTTCAAGTACTAAACAATGATATAGAATTAGAACCACAATTGTCCCTCGTGGATGTTCCTACATTAAATGTTACGTAACGGGGCATGCTATATGTGTATTAAGAATATGAACGATGACATTAAGACAAAATTGAGTCATTAGCCTGAAATGTTACTAATTTAGTGAACCTTCAGGAAATAATGACTAAGCCTTGAAATTATTGGTTGAGAACTTCCCGATTCAACTGAAACACAGCAGATTGTGTTACTGACATATTGAAACTGTGGGATAGAACTGGAGTTTTTTGAGCAAAAAAGAGAGTGTAGGACATTTTTTTTTTGCCTCCCTCTTCTCCTTGAGCATCCTTCCTGTGAGAAGCTGAATGCCCAGGAGCTTGTACAGCAAGGGTATGAGTATTCTTTGTTACTCACTAGTGAATAGATTCCAAGAACAAGTAAATGATCTCCTATGAGGTCTTCTGGCTGGACTTAATTATTCATGAGCTGTCTTGCCAGCTCTGTTTAGTGTTAAAATTTCTCTTACATTTTAAAATCTGCCATCATCTTCTGGATAGAGAGCAAATCAAGAAAGCACAGAGAACATAAGGAAAACCATCATTTCTGGTTTTATATTGTTATTAAAAAGAGAATAATTTGGTTATAAATCTTCATCTCATCTCCTCTGATGGCCACAAAAACTGTAAAAGGAAAAATGTACATAACCAGAAATTAGTGTGTACTGTTCACTGAAGCATTTGTCTCCAAACGTCATTTCCACTGTCATCAGTGGGTGGAAGGAGTGGTCCTGGGTTGCTTCCAAAGACTTGCCAGACAGAAGCCCTGCTCTCCAGCAGGGACTGGACAAGACCTGTGCCAGGTACATCCGCGGTCCGTGGCTCCTTCCCTCGCTACCCGCAGTGCCTGGGAAGGGCTCCAACAAACGAGCACTAACAGTGGTGGTCCTCCTCATACCTCTCTCCGCGAGATCCAGACTGACCACGTCAAAGGAAATACCCAGAGATAAAATGCAGGCTTGAAGGGGATAATCAAAAGAAATGCCTGCAACCCACTTTAATTATCTGAAGATATTAAAATGGGATTCCCCCTCTTAGAGTTTTAGCAGAGATCCCAAAGGCAGATAAATCAGAGGATGCCAGTATTTTCACATCCTGAAGTGAGATGCTGGATCCACTACGAAGATCCATCCAAAAAGTTATGAAACAAATGCAGCTGTAGTCTACCAGGTGCCTGCACCCTGATAAGAAAGGTAAAAAATTCATTTGGAGAGAACTGTCAGGGAGAAAAGGCAGGGAGTTCTCTCCTATCTGAAGTCAAATGAAGAGTGCTTTAAGAACTATTCAGAAGCTTTCAAGTGTCCCCCTGGAATCTAGTGAGGGACATGTTTGCCCGGTGACAGGCAGAGAGGGAGACAGAGAGTGAGAGAGAGCACGAGCGGGAGAGTGAGCGAGCAATAGTTGATCTCAAGGGAAAGAGCTCCCTTCTGCTCAGGGCGGGGCCAAGGACTGTGTTCCTGGAAGGCCAGACAGACTCCACAAATGAGTCAGCTGTCAGCCATCTCAAAAGGAAGTATGCCCCGAGAGGCAAATGACTGATCAGAGATCAGAAAGGAGGTAAGCAGGGGAGGTGGGAGGCCCCGTGTGCGGGGAGGGAAACGTATGTAGAATAGGGCTTGGGGTCAGCCAGAAGGAAGCAGCCAGCACAGGTGGTGAAGCCTGTGTAAAAAGAACTGCAGTGAGACGCTTCGAGATGCTCCAGCCTGAGGCTCCAAGGAGACCACAAAGGCCTCAAACATCAACTGCATACAAATCTGAGTTACCTTCTAGCCAAATAGATGGGATTTTCATATGGCTGAGAAGACTGTTCTTATTCTTAAAAGGGGCAATAAAGGTTACAGAATGGGCAGAAGGGCTTATCCAGGGCCAGAAGTCCAGAGCATGGATATAGAGGGTAGCAAGAAAACAACAGAGTGACAAATAACTAGTCTATTTCTTTTCATAAATCTGGCATCTGGCGCTGAAGGTTTATCATTTAAATCCTTTTTCCAATTAGGATGTAAATCTCTCTTCTCTAGGTGTTATTCTTCCCTGCTTCTTGGGTTCCACTGCATCTCCCAGCCTCAGAAAATGTTAAATTTAAAAATAAAAAGGTAATTTGAGAATTGAGTTCATTCAGATTCATTCTTCTTGATCCTTGGATTTTTCTCTACATTAATGGATTTTCAAATCAACTTAATTAATCAATTTAATCTCTTCCACTAAAGCACCTGTTATCTTCTGGAATTCTTCCTAGAACTCAGGACATTCCATCAGCTCTTAAGGGCAGTTTTCCTCCTAAAGTGATTAGAGTAAGTGGGTCCTTAGATTCTTCTGCCTCCGAGATGAGCAAAAGCTTCCATAAGAGTCTCCAGGGAGTACTGAGACTTTTGGGAGATGTGGGGGAATTTTTTATTTACTTGACTGATTTTGAAAACAGAGAAAATTGTATTGAAAAATCCCTGCTAGCATTTTCAATTCAGCCTTTTGAGATTTAGACATTGTGGCTTTCCCATTTGCAGAAGGGACCAGACTACCTATTACAAGTTCCCAGATTCGAAAGACGGATCCACAAATAAAAACAACACAGTAAAAATCAAGACACGGCTTTGTTATGCTCCAGAAGGATGACTAGGTTTCCTTATCCACGGCTTACTAGCAAACGTATGACATCACTTGAGTCTCTCTTCCTGAATATCTCATTACTCTCATCTGCTAGTGAAGCTCTCCCAGACAGCGGGGAAGGTGTTCCAAAGAAGAAAAGGATACAGGCTGTGGTTAAGAGGACAAAGAATTAATGAGCTTTGGCTGACCTGAATTCAACTCGTAAGTCGTGATTCATAACCGCATCCTCTCGCTAAGACGGGAAAACAATCTGAGTTATGTATGTTCCCACATTCATCTTTCCTTCTGGCCAGTGTTTGATGAAAGCCCAGGGCAATCATCATGTTCTCCACAGAAGTATATTTATCTCAGTAATAATTTCCACAGCATTGACCACAGCAAGCTGGAAATAGCTAAGCTGTTGGTTACCTGAATTTTAGCCAAGGCTGGTGGATACCAACAGAAAACAAACAGCAACCACAAATACCAACCACCTTTGGATATTGTTGCTTTTATAAATTAGCAAGGGCCGGTAACAGAGCTACGTCAGGCCATTAAAATAGATCTCTGGGAAATTTAACTATGTCTATAAAACATATTCTACTACAGCGATGAACTCATCCATTTTCTGAGAAACAAAAAGTATCACCCAAATCACTATATCACTATACGTTTCACTATACATCGTGGCTTCCACGTCATGTTCTCCACGTGCTTCACGCCATGACGCCATATTGCAGGGTGAGACTGCCTTTTAATGAGGGCTTGCTGGCATTTAAGTAACTCAACCTTTTGGGTGGTCTCCAAGGTACACATGCCTCATCCTAAATTCTGTCCTATAACAAACTGTGTTGTCACACTAAGGGCCTAGTATGGATAGTATCCACACACAAACCCCACGGAGAAGAAACCTAAGGAGGCACATTCATAATAGTTAGAAAAGAGAGCACATATTGATTTGTGGATTTTGTTAGTAATTACTCATGCTGCCTTTGACTTCACTGTGGATAAATCTAATTGAAAAAGATTTTTTGCTCTTCAGTGACTGCTTACAGGGACATCTTCATCAGGTGCTATTAACAACATAGTTTGTAACTATACAAATAATTATGGGGTCACAAATTCATGACTGTGACCTCAGTAAAGACCAGTGAATAGGAGGAAATGGGGCTGTAAAAGAGAAATCGAATTTAGAAGCCACACCAAAGTTGAAAATAAACACGAGAGACAATTCTGAATGCTTCTATGACAGGAGAAGGACCTCTTTCTAGAATGGCATAATCTTGTACCCTGCTGGAAGAGACACAATACAACCAAGCAAGTATTCTACTTACTATATTGGTGAAAATAGTAATTTCTTTTCAATTGTCATAAATACACACACACACACATATATTTTATAGGAGAAATAAAGTTTTGTTCTTGTAGTTTTTGAAGTTACACTGTGGGGAGCAGTATGATCCTTCAACATGTAGCACTGCTTTCAGAGGGTCTCAGCATTTCTGTTCTGCCTTCCTCACCTTGACCACTCACGATGGAACTTGGCACGGGACCGAGGACCAGAGGACTCAGTTGCCTGATCAACTGTGTTATTCAACATATTTCAGTGAGATTAACTCATATTTAATTAACTTGGAATTAACATCTTGCTTTCTCTCTTGCTTTCTGCACAGCTGAGTGAAAGCAGTATAGAGAGACTTCTGGGTTTCAGCACCAAATCATAGTTTACCAGTTGATGTAAGAGTAAGTACTGGTATACTGATCCTCTGCTCACAAATAAAAATCAGTCCATTGGCTACTCTTCAACACAAGACCAGCAATGGGAACGACTGAAGACATCATATAAGGGGCTGTATGTACTTCAGTAAAATGTATTTCCCAAATGTGCAGGCAATTCCATCTCTCCTCAGATCATATTATGCTCTGAGAACCAAAGACAGGAATATGTCAGAGGTGACAATTTCCAGTGATGCTGGGTGACCAAGGCCAATATGTCAGAGGTGACATTTTCCTGAGAGAAAGGAGGCCTAAAAGACATCAAGTCCCACTCATTAGCTTACCACTAATTCAGGTGCTTTAAGCAAGAGGCTCTCATAGCTAAGGTAACAACTTTTCAAATCAACACATCTGGACCCTTCAGTTTCTTAAATTCTCTTACCAGTTTTGTGCCTTATAAATGGGTTAGACAACTCATTTTTCCTATCCTGGAACTTTGCTTCTCTTTTTCCTGGGCACTCAGAAGGCTGCATGCCCTGCTGTCCCAGACAGGAGATGCTAGAAGCATCTTCTACATGTGGATACGGTGGAGTCGCCCATTTCTTTACCTGCCAGCTGCAGTTCTTTGCCAAGAGATTTCAATTTAAGTCCTCACCAAAGAAATAAATAAATAAATAAATTCACACACTTAAAAATCCTATCTCATTTCTCTGAAGGAGACTGGATGGATGAGTTCATGATTAAAAACCATTAGGCAACATACAAGATTGGATGTACTGATCTCTAAACACAAACTACTTAGATACCATTAAGCCGGCACACTAAAAAAGGTCCTTTTCTCCAGAGATCTGACTTCTAGCTAAGCCCTTGTCTCAGATGAGATGCTTGAGAAGTAGGTGTACTTGCCTTGAAAATAAGTAAAACCCAGCGAGTGGGATGTGGTCAAAACCAACAGAGAAGGGAAGGGCAGTGATGCTGGGTGACCAAGGCCATTAGCTACCTACGCCAGTGTGGTCCTGGGAAGCGACTGCTCAGAGTGATCTTGTTTCTCCGAAGAAGGTACTGAGTCAACAGGTGGCTGACCCAAACGCTGTTACATCATATGTAGATTTCTGCTCATTCTCTTTCTTCCTGGGCAATCAAGTGGGGAGGATGCACAGTGGAACATGTGCTGGTTCTCCCTCGACTGCCAGGGGTCTCTGTTCCAATCAGTTCTCTTTGGGCTTACAGTGTCTCTGTCTTTCAATAATGCTCCTGGTTTTCTAAATGCTTCTTATGCATATCAACGAAGAATGGGATGTTATGCCACGCTTAAAATGGGAGACCTGGAATGAAATTCTAATGGGTATGTCCTCAGCAGACAGAAACACAGATAAAGAACTCACAACTCTAGAATACAGTCCCTGGAGCGGACAGAAGATTCGTTGGCTTGCAACAGTGCTGAGTAGATTTGTAGCCCTAGTAAGGTTTTACTATCATTGTTCTCCTTTTGTTAAAAGAATCTCAAACAATGATAATGTTTAAATTTATTATATCCATCGACATCAACACGTTTATAAATATGTATATGTACTGTATACGTATCACTATGTGTGCAAACATACATTAGCTTATGTACATGTTGCATATCTATATATGTATATATATACTATGTGTATTTGCATATCTGTGTCAAATTCCCAAGGTTCAATATCATTTCCAAAGGATAATTCTTTATTTCTAAATTATTTAACTGAAACAGAACTGAAATTTCATCCATTACAAAAATATATCAACATGTCTTGCTTTATCAGTCTACCTGAGGTGCTGAGGACTATCACAGTGCTATCACTTTGGAAATCCATCCCTCAGATGCTCGCAGCTCTGAGATGGCATCTTTGTGGCCCAAGCTCTAAGTGTCTGCTGTCTACAACTCCCCTCCTTTTATGGCCTTTTCCAAGGGCTCCAATGGAAACCAGTTTGATTCTAACTGTGTTGATTCTAGTTTTCCACTCATTCTATTGTAATCTCTTTAATAAGCAGGGATCGAGAATGATTAAGAAAATCTTGGGGAAGAAGAGTCACAATGGGGTCTTGTCTTGACATTAAATTAATGGGGTCTGTCTTGTCTTGACATTAAAATATATTGTCAGACTAAAATAATTAATACAGCATCCAACTGGTATAAGGAAAGGGGCAGAGCAACAAACACACTAGTTAGCCATAGTATGTAGAAAACAGCTTTTACAGTATAAATCCAATTTAGTGTAAAAATATTTGGATGTATGAATAAAAAGGTAATAGGGTTGTCTCCAGGTTGTGCAATTTTGGGTTCTTGGTTATTTCCTTGATTTACATTATTTTTGTAAAAGGGAAAAACAAAGAAACAACAGGAAAATAAAGCTAAGTGTGAAAATGTAAATCATAAACTGGGAAAAAAGATTTGAAACCAATAAGGCAGTATTTTAAATAGTCTTAACATACAAAACATTGAAATTCATACCAGATAGGCAAAGAACATAAAAAATATTGGGTTGAAATACTATCTAAGAACAGTAAGCATTAAAAATGCTTAACCACACAAGTAATCAAATAGAAAATTAAAACTTTAAGTTACAATTTTCTCAAATTAGCAAAGATTAAAAATAACCCATAACAGTAAAAGTTAATGAAGACTCAATCAGTTGGGCATTCCCACATGTTGCTTTAAATGATACTACAAGGCCCAAATCCTTTATCTGAAATTTGGAGTTGTGTTTCAGACTTCAGAATTCTTCAGATTTTAAAGAAAGTATACATATTATGTATTAAATACAACCTCTAGACAGGTGAGGGGCTGTACCCCTTAATCAAACACATTAATATTTCTGCAGTTAAGCTTGTAAATATTCAAAAGAAGAGGAATAAATGAAAGATTAAAAGCAACCTCATTTCTGTTGATGACAGTTTTGACAACAAAATGAGTTTAGGTCAGACTCTGTGGTGAAATGAATTATGAAAAAATTCATGGGTTTCAGAACTTTTGAGATTCCAAAATTGTTGATAATTATTTCTGAACTGTTCCATACAATCTTCCTGAAAATCTACTTGGCTTGTGATTATACATTTATTATTTTTTAATGTTTATTTTTGAGAGAGACAGAGTATGAGTGGGGTAGGGGCAGAGAGAGAGGGAGACACAGAATCCAAAGTAGGGTCTAGGTTCTGAGCTGACAGCAGGGAGCCTGATGCCGGGCCTGAACTCATGAGCCGTGAGATCATGACCTGAGCCGAAGTTAGACACTTAATTGACTGAGATACCCAGGCACCCCTACAAATTTAGACTTTAAAAACTTCATAGCTTTGGACCTACTTCTAGGAAGAACTTAACAGATATGCAGACAAAAGAGTTATGCTCAGGATGTCCATCATAATTTTATTTATAAAGATAAAAATGGAATTAGCACAGAAGTCTAACAATAAAGTAATGGCTACATTATGGGACAACCAAATAAAAGGATATTATATGGCTATAAAAATTGTTTTTGAGGAGGATACTTAAGGAGTCAGGAAAAGGCTCATTATGTATGGCTGAATGGAAAATAATGAAGACATAAAACTTCATATTGAGTGTGATGTCAATTAACAAAGCCTCATGGGGTGCCTGGGTGACACAGTTGAGCGTCCAGCTCTTGATTTTGGCTCAGGTAACAATCCCAAAGTTGTGGGATCAAGCCCCACGTTGGGCTCCGTACTGAGCGTGTAGCATGCTTAAGATTCTCTCTCTGCCCCTCTCTCCTGCTCACGTTCTCTCTCAAAAAAAAAAAAAAAAAAGAAAAGAAAAAAAAAGCTCCCAAAATGTGTAGAATAAAAGACTTGAAACTAATAGCAGAGATTATAGTTATACGTTGGGATTGTGACGTTGTTTTATTTAGAACTATATCTTATAAATTTTTAATAATGAGGATGTAATTTTTAAAACAATTATTAAAACAAGGATCTACATAAGATTGTTGTTATTTATCTTATTTGAAGACATTACAAAACCCTTGGTGGTAGGTAGGTATTCAATGACTATCTACGGAGTCAGTGATTCTGGATTGCTCTCCTGCTTTCACCATCATTTTGGCGGGGGAGGGGGAGCGGGGGGGGGCAGTCTGGCTTATGGTGTGGAAGTCGTGAGGGACACTCCCTTGCTCCCTGGCTCACAAGAGTGGTGGGGAGGTGGGCTAACAGCCACTCCCCATGAAATCACAGCCATCACTTACTTGACACCTGCTGAGAAGCTCACCACAGGGAAGAAGAGCCCATCTGTGTTGAAGTTCTCAAACATCCCCTGCACAGGCTGCCCGTTGATGCGGAAAGAGATGCTGGGCACCCCGAGGTCGAGGCAACAGCTTACCACGTCGTCTGATCTCAGGAGGTGCTGGTTGATGGAGGCCACGGCTCTGGGTATGCGGCCTGGTGAGCAAAGAACAAGAAGGCATTGTGGGACTCTAGAGAAGGCTCTCACAGTGGGAGGTGGGAGGTATGATGGCACACAGGAGGTCTGGATATGCTCCTGCATTTGCAATTCAACTTGGCTTTCCAAGTGTGAGGGGAGCAGTGAGAAATGATTTCCGGAGCTTGTGAGTGGGCAGCCCAAAACGAGAGGAGTCTCAGAGGAAACTCAAACTGCCAGGAATGAGAACAAACATGAATTCAACCCCCTCAGTGTGTGTTCAGATTCTGGCCCGGTGTCTGAATTAACAAACAGATTGCTTTGCTGGTTGTGGGTCCTGCAGTGTGAGTGTGCGTGTGTGTGTGGGTTTACTCTCAGATGCCCAAAGATCTGGCCCTCTTCCATTTCCTGTAAAAGATATGGCCACTCTGGCACTGGACGCAGGAGCCATCAAAGTGAGTAACAGCAAGGTCATCCAGCCATTAAACCATGCAGCATAGTTTACTTGTTTTAAAGAATTCTATTAGTTCATATAAGCAGTGAAACAGAGGGTCAGTTGTACACTGTGTTGATGATTTTTGTCATTACTGTGTATCTCTTTAATAGGATGATTTATCATTGCCTGACCTAACTTACAGTCATGAGAAAAAATCACCTCTCGGGATTTTTGTGTCACACCATCTCATTCTGGAAGTTCTAAAAGTAAATTATCCTAACTCCCTCACCCATCTCCCTACCACGGTTACAATTCTATTGGCAAGAGAGCAATGAAGAGGCCGAATTTAGGTATTAAAATGGACTTTCAGGCAACAAAAATTATAAAAATGTATCTTATTTTTTGATGACAGAAGTAATACATATTCATTATAAATGTTCATTGTATACAAAAATATAAACAAAGAAAAAAATGTAACTCAATAAAAAATGCTTCCACTTTCACACACACATACACACTTTTCATCCAAACTAGGATTCTGTGGGTTTTGTGACTTTTTCTCTACCTATCGTATTGTAAATATTTGATTGTATAATGGAATATTCACTAGAAACTGCATTTTAATGGCTTCATCATATGCTATAAGGTAATTAAAAACCCCCTTATGATGGGTACGTGAGTTGTTTATAAATTTTGTATGCACATCTATGCTATATAATCTTTCTAATCTCAGCTATGAATTATTTAATGTTTCCAGTGGTTAATGCTATTCTAGTAGGTTCTAAATTAAGTGGTGGATTTTAAAATAGCAAGGGGCACCTGGGTGGCTCAGTCGGTTCAGCGGCCGACTTTGGTTCAGGTCATGATCTCACAGCTTTTGAGTTTGAGCCCCGCATCGGGCCCTGTGCTGACAGCTCAGAGCCTGGGGCCTGTTTTGGATTCTCTCTCTCTCTCTCTCTCTCTCTCTCTCTCTCTCTCTCTGCCCCTCCCCAGCTGTCACTATCTCTGTCTCTCTCAAAAATAAACAAACATTAAAAAAATTTTTTTTAAATAGTGAAACTACTACACTATCCTTAATAAAAAAAAAATATATTAAGTATCCCCTTCTGGTTATTGTGGGCAACTGACAAAACCATATTGTATTTCCCCCCACCCTTGTACAAACGTGAATGAGGCTCTACGTGGTACCAGATACCGGGCTGGATATCAAGGACTGAAGACCCAGTTCCTGCTCCTAACAAATCCATAATCTGGTGGGAAATAAACATTCAAATAAAGAATTACCATTCAGTCTAGTTAATGGAATGAAGGTGTACACAAGGTGATGCTTCTAAGATACAGGAAGGTGCCAAATCAGCCCAGGAGCATGGGACAAGAGTCAAAGATCCACTATATAAGAAAGACTACTTCTTACAGAAGAATAGTTTATACAGAAGGATGGAGGAGACCTACCTGTGTGCGGCAGGTGTGGGGACGGATAGGAGCTTAGGGAGTAGATGCAGAACACAGCCGGACTGGACACACAACTTGGACTGTTTGCACCACACCAGGTGCAATGACACAAAATAACGTACGCAAGGCACATAAGCCTGGGACAGCGCCAGACTCGGTTTTTGTAACCTTGCTTCATTCCTGAGAATGAGGAACAGGTTCCTTTAAATCACAGCAATCTAAGCCAAATTCTAGGACTGCAGAGGTTTGACACCTTTCCAATTTCTCTGAGGAGACTGAGGGCCCTTGGTTCCTTTTATGGAGTTGAGGTATCCCAGGTCCCAATTATCTTTTCTCCCTTACCATAATCAAGTCTGTTATGAAAGGAATCTATGATATTAAAACTCAGCCAATCTTGCTACAACGGTCCCATTCTCAGTATTTCTTATTTTCCCATTAAAAACCAATCTTTTGGGGCGCCTGGGTGGCGCAGTCGGTTAAGCGTCCGACTTCAGCCAGGTCACGATCTCGCGGTCCGTGAGTTCGAGCCCCGCGTCAGGCTCTGGGCTGATAGCTCAGAGCCTGGAGCCTGTTTCCGATTCTGTGTCTCCCTCTCTCTCTGCCCCTCCCCCGTTCATGCTCTGTCTCTCTCTGTCCCAAAAATAAATAAACGTTGAAAAAAAAAAAAAATTAAAAAAAAAAAAAACCCAATCTTTTCTGCTTCAGTTGTTTCTTTCTCCTTTAGTTTAACTTCTGGATAATATCATTGTAGTCATTTGAAAAAAAAAATCCCAAGAGATTTCTGTGAATTTGGGAAAACCAAGAAGCCACTGAAACGCTTGGTTGGTCAACTAGCTTTATTTTTTTCAATGTTTATTTTTGAGAGAGACAGAGACAGAGCGTGAGTGGGGGAGGGTGCACAGAGAGAGACAGACAGACAGACAGACAGACAGACAGACATGGAATCTGAAGCAGGCTGCAGTCTCCGAGCTGACCGCACAGAGCCCAACACAGGGCTTGAACGCATGAACCACGAGATCATGACCTGAGCCAAAGTCGGACGCCCAACCAACTGAGCCAACCAGGCGCCCCGGTCAACTAACTTTCAAGGTATTCAGATCCTTGCTGGCTAAAAATACAAATGAGAAGGTCCTTTACTGTTCTGAGACTCACATAAACTAGGACAAACTGACAGTGTTGAATTGTGATGCCAGCGCCCTCTCGTCCTAGCTGCTCAAAGTGCACTGTTGGCTTCCCTGCCGGCCAGAACCTCGGCCAGTAAAGACAGAGAGCAGCTTTCACGAGGGATACTCTTCATCTACAGCAGTGCTTTGATGCCATTGGAAGCTGAGTTCCAAGCTTTATTTAGCCCTTAAGATGCCATAGTTGCCAAGTGCCTTCCCGAAGAATGGCAGCCGAGAGCATTTCTCCTGTCTAGTTCCCTCCGTTGGTGGAAAACAACAACCAGGATGAGCAATTATACCCTTGTGGTAAACACCACTGCCTTTTACAAAACTCCTTTATTCTAAAAGAATGGGCACCGAGTAGAAGATCATCAGTAGGCCAAGTGAAATCATGGTTTGAACCTATTTTTAAAACATATGCAGAATACAGAGTTGGGACTGATACTATCCAGAAACTAAAGGGAGACAGTGGATAATTACTGGATAGGAAGCATGTACTTAGTGACTACATAGAGCAATGGTTTGGGAAGTCTATTGGAATAAAAAAAAACCCATTTCATATAATATTCTTGTTGTAAAATATCATCTGATAAGGTATACTTAGTTTTAAAATGGGAGCAGCTTGAAGGTTCTCAAACTAGGAAACAAGGGAATTGTGCAATGGCTTTTACACACTGTTTTATAAATCTGTTCTCATCTACAAGAAGAAATCTCTAACCCCATGAGGGCTTTCCAGGCTCCAAATGATTCAGAAGGGTCCTGTACCCCACATTTAAACAACATACTTGTCCTTTAAATTGCTCTGTAGTGAGGTAGCATTGTGGCAGGGAGCACAAGTGGATCACAGAGGGCTGAGTTCAATACCAAGTCTTTGTCTGTTACCTGAAGCTGGGCATGTAATTTTACCAGAAAATCAGATTCCACCTCTATAAAATGGGTACCGTGTTGCCCACACTATTGTTAAGAGTTGTTTGTAAGGTACCGTAATTATTCCCGGGACTTCAAAGAAACAAATGACTGATGTCCTGTATGCCATTCAAAAGGTTTAGCATGTAGCAATAACTGGGCATTTCTAGAACCAGACTCTCTGGGCTAGAGTCCTGGCTCTGTCACTTACTGTGTGACCTTGGGCAAATCACTTACCTCTGTCAACTCAAGTTTCTTCATCTGTCAAGTGAAAATAGCGTCATGAGGTTGTTTGAGTTTTGGATGAATTATTCCCTAAAGAGGGATTAGAAGCGTATCTGACACATCATAACCCACAGTAAGTACTATTATTGCTTTTGTTTCTGAAGCTCTAGAAACTTTAATTACTAGGCTAACAGTAGAGAAGAATGCCAGAACGCTGTAGGAATGTCTTTGGTATTATGATGAAAAAATAACACTATGGAGAATCATGGCATTGAGGGCTGAGTCCAGAAAGAGACTCGAAAAGTCACTGTATTGAGTTAATAGAAATGAGTAAGACCCTTTGGTGAAGAGAATGCTCAAAAATAGTCACTTTCAAGTATGTTTCACGTATGTGACCCTTTAGAACAACCAACAGAAGGGCTAGTCCATAGAAAGGAAAGCAAAGGAGTTACAAAGTCTAAGTCTCTATAATCCTAGCCACAGCCCACCCAAACAGGCTTGGGAGTCCTGTAGCCTCTCTCTGTCTGAATAAACTGCCCCTGGCTCAGAGGCCTGGGCCTACCTTAAGGTCCCGGGAAGATCAGAAAGGCCATTCCAAAGCAGCATTGTAAGATAAAGGAAAATCTCACTTTATCATAGGCTGCACATCTTCAAATTGACCCAAGGACACATTCCTGCAGGATTTAGCCTCTTCTGATGAGTAATGTAGGCAACCGATCAGCATTTCCACTGCCCCAGGCACTGCAGAATTTGGCACTATCACGCAAACACAAACACTCTGGCATTCGGAAGGAGAGAGGATCCAAACACGTAGAAATGCTGGTGTTCTTTAGCCACTCCTTGGGTCCTCTTCACAGAGCAGCAGCAGGGCTGGAAGGGTCTGAGTCACAGTGGGGTGTGCCTCCACAGCTCAGTGCTGGGACTCCTCTCAGGAGGGAGACAGGTAAAGACCCTCTCATACAAATGTGATTGTTGAGCTAAATGATTTAAAAGTTTAAAAAGCCAGACATCATAATAAATCAGGAAATGCAATTTTACTCCATTCATTTCCTGCGTCACTTATCACTCGGGAAGGTAGATTCCTCTGCTTATTCCAACTGCACAAGGGGAAAAGGTATTAAAAGGGAAACGTAGACAGATTTCTTTCTGTGAAACTGTCCCCCCAGCCAGGAACATACTACAGGAAGCTCTGAGTCGAATTCATCCCAATGGCAGCCCCAAAAGGCCACATGAAGGCTATGTCAGGAGAGGGAAAGCAATGCCAGGACCAGAAAAGAACCCATCCTCGGAAAGGAAACTCCCAGTGGCTAAGCTGACTCAGGAGCCTGTTAAGAGGGTTAAGATGGGGGATAGATCTACAGCTGATGCTTGAAAGTGGCTTCACAGACTTTGGTGGCTAAAAAGACCCATGAAGACTGCTTTTTCCTTACATAGAGAAAAAGCTCATTCATCATCCCAGGAGGTCACCTGAAACTTCCCTTCCTGTGGTGCCTGGGTTGAGCGTCCGACTTCGGCTCAGGTCGTGATCTCACGGTTTGTGAGCTCAAGCCCCATATCAGGCTCTGCGCTGACGGCTCGGAGCCTGGAGCCTGCTTTGGATTCCGTGTCTCCCTCACTCTCTCTCTGCACCCCCTCCCCCTGTCCCCTATATGCACTCTGTCTCTCAAAAATAGACGTTAAAAAAAAAAAAAAAAGAAACATCCTTTCCCATTCAGCACGGGACTCAGGTAGTTCCCCTGAGGATGGGCTGCTCTCCTGGTCTCCAGTGAGGTACCCACAACTCTGGACATGGTCTTTAGGATTACAGTGGACCCCACAGACAACGAGGGATGGGAAATCGTATTTACTGGGTAGCTAATGTGTCATGAACTTCATGTTCCTTACCTCATTTAAATTTCATAAGAGCCTATACATCTTCATTTTATCTGAGGAAACCAAGTCTCTGAGCCCAGAATCAAAAAAAAAATCAGTAAACAGAAGCGCTGGGATTCAAACCCAGGCACAACTCCAAAGCCATATGCTGTTTCTTCTTGACTCTTTCCAGCGACTACATGTTAGGGGCACTATAATTCCTACCAATAACGACAGTATCTACTGTGCTTTATTTCTTTAAAAAAAATTTTTTTTTAACGTTTATTTATTTTTGAGACAGAGACAGAGCATGAACGGGGGAGGGTCAGAGAGAGAGGGAGACACAGAATCTGAAACAGGCTCCAGGCTCTGAGCCGTCAGCCCCGAGCCCGACGCGGGGCTCGAACTCACGGACTGTGAGATCATGACCTGAGCCGAAGTCGGCCGCTTAACCGACTGAGCCACCCAGGCGCCCCTCCACTGTGCTTTAATAAGTACATTAAAGATCAGTTCGAGGCAGTAGCTTAGTTCATACATACAGATGAGTTTAAAGTTAATGGACTTGGGCATTTATATCTCAAGGAAAAGGAGAAAACTTGTCAGGAGGAGTTCCCAGTAGGTCTCCCTAGCCACCCTCCCTTACATCCTGCAGTAAGTTGGAGTATTGTTTCCATTTCATTTCTTCATCCAACAATTATCCTTTCATCAGATAGTCCGAGATACAGTGGTGTCCTGGTGGGAGTCATTAACAGAAACCTTATTTCTTCAACTGGAACACATGTTGGCATATTTACCCGCAGTGCCTTCTGCCAGATATATGTTCCCTGTGTGCTGGCTGGGGAATTCAGAATGATGTCAGACCCAAGGAAGCTTTGTGTTTTAATGAGCACGAGACGTGTCAATCTTGCTGACACTGGTCTCTCCACATCTCATCAGATGCTGAGGACTGAGGGGGTGAGGTTCTCTGAATGTACCTATACGGCATTGTATTACTAAGTGTGGGTCATGTTCAGAGAGCCACAATCAGCTCCTGAAATGCAGAGTCCCAAGTCCCTTTCCCCTGTCATCTATCACCAATCAGAAGGGCCACTGCTCATGATGACTGGTGTGGGCTCGGCGCATCTGGCTTCCCAGTCTTCTGCTGAGAAAGGACAAGAGGGATGACGAGCATGTGGCATGCTCCGGGAATGGTACACAATTAGATGGATGTTCGAGTTCTGAAATGCAAATGGCAACCTTTCCCGGATGCCCTGGCTTCTCTGTCTCTTGACTCATCGATGTATTCATTCCGCAGATTTTATGGAGGGATCCACTAAGTGCCCCACACAGTGCTACAAAATCTGGGAAGGACTGAGTAACACTTTTCCTTTGAGCACGGTTAGTTTCTCTTTGGAACAAGGGTCCAGTTTGCCTCATCCAACAGTCTAGGTGTCCTCCGGATTTCCTTAACCAGTCCCCAGGCAGAGTTCCCTTCAGGTGTAACCTGGGATGCAGGTGTAGCTTGGGTGATGGTGACGAGATGGCAGGAGAGGAGCAGCTATCAGCAGGCAGCAGGGGAATGATGTTGTCAAGCCAATCCCGCTCATGCCCCCTCACAGATTCCACCCTACCAAACTCAGGAGATGTAGATGTAGGTAAGCATAAGAACTCTTTCTTTTTCACTCACTTCCTCGGAGACAGCTTTCTGAGCACTTCATGACATGTGAGGCTAACCCACATCACAGCCACAGTCTGTACAGCCACAGACACAGTGGCTCCGTGACCCAAGAAGGGAAGATGCACGGTCACTCCCCATGAAGATGGCACTGGCGAAGGGAAGTTGGGAGGATAAGAGAATGACAAGACAAGGCTTTCACGTCACTATCACCCATCATTCTGCCATTTTTCACCTGCCTTTGTCTGCACCACACTGTCCCCTGGGACACACAAAACAGAGATTTTTTTTTTTTCTTCCCACACATGATCCAGGATACATTTATCAATAAGTAAGCAGACACCATTCCTAAAAGTTTTTAAATGTTTATACTGAACGTACAACAGCACAAAAAATGAAAAAACCAACCCATGCCGACCCGCTGAAAATACATACCAACTGTAAGATATGGAATCAGAGCCCCAGGTGACGGTTTTGGCCCAAAAGTGGAGGGAAAAAGGAAAATGTGATAGGTTACATAGTTCCCAGTTGCAAAAGTAAATGTATAGGTTGTGTTGTAGAGACAAGCTTTTCCGTAGTACTGGATTTGGGGAAGAATGTGTGTCATCGTTTCTTACGTAAGAGACATGCTTACATAAGGGATTTCTACAAGGGACACAGTGACTCCAAATACAGTCTCACAAAAGATACAGGTACGATGTGCTGTGGACAACAGAAAGAAGAGGTAAAGCTCTAGTTCTGGGGGAAAGCCTAAAAGTTAGCCTTGCATTTTCGTCTAGGCAGAAGCTAACCCATTCCTGCGGGCACAGGCCACAGATATGCTTGGGGAAAGGATCAGTGGAGTTTTAAAAAGGAAGTTGCACTTTTTTTTTTTTTTTTTAAGCGATTGGCATTTAGGGTGTGCCCGGCACTGATCCAGGCATTCTGTAAAGTGTATCATGAAGCAACATGTTGCACTGACATAATGATGGACTTGTAGTCAGATCTAGATCCCTCTCAGCATGACTGTAAATAAACTACTTAAACATCTTTGTGGTGGTTCCACATGCATCCCATGAGGCCAATATTATGAACACTGGGGCGCCTGCGTGGCTCAGTTGGTTAAGCATCCAACTTCAGCTCAGATCATGATCTCATGGTCTGTGGGTTCAAGCCCCGCATCAGGCCCTGTGCTGACAGCTCAGAGCCTGGAGCCGGCTTTGGATTCTGTGTCTCCCTCTCTCTGTCCCTTCCCTGCTCGCTCGCTCTCTCTCAAAAATAAGTACACGTTAAAAACAGTATTATCTACATTAAGGGGTCATTATATAAATAAAGTGAGGGGAAAAATGTACAAAAGGTATATAAGCTCACTGTCCAGTAAACAAATGCTGAGTCTCTTTCCCGGTTTGACTATATAACCCTTAACATCCTAGGCAATAGTGATGCTACAGATACAGTCACTGAGCTTGGGAATCGTTAACTGAGCCACACTAGATCACGCAGCTACAAGTAAGTCCGGAGTCATGGTGGCAAAGCAGGACAGTCTCATTTCAGATCTGATGTGTTTTCCACTTAACCCTCTAATTAGCTGAGACTTTTGAGTCTGCATCCTTTTGACAGAAAGTGACCACCGAAGCTTGAACAATTCAAGCCTCGATCATCTCCAGCAAGGGAAAAGGGGCCAAAGCTCTGGCAAGGTACTCACCTGACCAAAGGTGAAGGCCATCAAAGCCATAGGAATACAGGTCGTCTCCAACACCGTTGCCTCCCCATCCTTCTCCACCTCCAGGGTATGGAGCATAGCCTGAGGAAGAGGCCCAGCCCACCCGTAGGTGTGTGGGCTCAGCTGTTAGGAAGGGGTCCACTTGGTCTATGATCAGCTCGAAGTACCACTTCTTGTACTGTGCTGAGCCCTCAGCAACTCCCAGGAAGATGTTTGGCCGAATGCTGAAATTGAACACGGGACAGGTGGCAGCTACAGACTCGGAAGCACGGAGATAAACAACGGCAAGCAGGTTGAACTGGGCCACAGGACGCACTGTCAACTGAAGGCAAGAGCACTTTTGTGTTTTTCATAGGATTCTAAAATAGGAAACGCTTAGAGCCTCTAACACTTGATCGAGTTCTCAGTGGGAGGTGTCAGGACAATGTTAATTCTATTTAAAAATATAAAGAACGTCTCCTTGTTCCATTCAAGGCAAGCAGCATTTACTGAGTGCCGACCATGGGTAAAAGATGCTGAAAACGTCATAGAAATGCATAACCATAAATCCTTGTGTCTTTCTGTAAGTGGAAGAAGGAACTTAATCAAGTTCCATCTCCTGGGAAATTGGTTCAAGCTCCCCCTATTCCCACAGTGGCAGCTTTGTCACCTAAGCATAACCAGTAACAGTGGCCTCTTGAAAGCATTAAGAAACCTCTATTTGCAATAAGCCAGACCAGGGGCACCTGCGTGGCGCAGTTGGCTGAGCATTTGACTCTGGTTTTGGCTCAGGTCATGATCTCACGGTTTGTGGGATCAAGCCCCGCATCGGGCTCTGCGCTGAGCAAGGAGCCTACTTAAGATACTCTCCCTCTCTCTCTCTGCCCCTCCCCCACTCGTGTTCCTTTTCTTTCCCTCTCTAAAGCAAGCAAGCAAGCAAGACAAAGAAAACGACATGGAACTACTTACAGGTGGAATCTAAAAAAAAAAAAAAAAAAACGCAAAACTTCTCCAGAGCAGAAAAGCAGTTGCCAGGGGCAGAGGTAGGGGGTGGCAAAAACAGAGGTTAGAAAAAAGGTACAAACTTTCACTTATAAGATGCATATCGTAGGAGGATACAACGTGTAACATCGTAGCTACAGTTGGTAACACTGTATTGCATAATTGAAATGTGCCAAGACAGAAGAACTTAAGGGCTCTCTCACACACAAAAAGGATAAATATGTGAGGTGGCAGATGTGTTACTCAATCTGATGGGGCAAATCCTTTCACAATGTATATCAAATCATCATATTCCATACTTTAAATATCCTTTAACTGTTTGTCAATTATACTTCAATGAATAAAGCCGAAAAAATTCGATTGAAGACAGCAGAAAAAGGGAGAAGGGAAGAGAAGTCACTCTTAGCCAACTTTGATAAGGGCTGGAGGACTTAATGTATCCAGAAAGATGGTTAAAAGCTTGGGACAAACCATTTAGAGTTTTCCTGGTTGGAGTGCTATTCTTAAATATCCACTGTTCTGGGCTGGAGCTGCGTCCCATTTTGGGTGGGCCAGGAAAAACCAGGTTGGTACCAAAAGAAACTGTGTGGATGGCTCAGTTCTGCTCTACACTCCACAGTTCTTTCCTTACCTTGTAGATTAGGGAGTGGGCCTGGGTAGAAGATAGCTCAATAACTTAGGCCTGCCTAAGGTAAGTCCCATGAGTTCACATGACTCACATGTGGCTGCACGTGTGGATCAGCAGGCTAGGATTCTGTGAGAGCCCATGCTCTTCATCTTCATCGTGGCCTTCACAGATAACCTCGAATGCCATGTGCCAGAGGATGCAAGAAACCATAGTATCAACATGGGGCATCCATTCTATCACAAGACTTGGAGGGGCACCTGGGTGACTCAGTCAGTTGCGCATCTGACTTGGGCTCAGGTTTGATCTTGTGGTTTGTGAGCCCCACATCAGGCTCGCTGCTGTCAGCCTGTCAGGGCAGAGCTGGCTTCGGATCCTCTGTCCCCCTTCTCTCTGCCCCTCCCCTGCTTGCACTCTCCCAGAAATAAACATAAAATTAAATAAAAGAAAGAAAATTAAAAAAAAAATAAAAGCAGGACCAATGCAATAGTGCTGGAAGTATCCAGGAGCTGAGCTAGGTTTAAAAAAAAAAAAAAGATTAAAAAAATAAAAGGGGGTATATTAAAATAAAAGTGAGGGGGCGCCTGGGTGGCTCGGTTGGTCAAGCGTCCGACTTCGGCTCAGGTCATGATCTCGCGGTCCGTGAGTTCGAGCCCCGCGTCGGGCTCTGTGCTGACCGCTCAGGGCCTGGAGCCTGTTTCCGATTCTGTGTCTCCCTCTCTCTCTGCCCCTTCCCCGTTCATGCTCTGTCTCTCTCTGTCCCAAAAATATATACACGTTGAAAAAAAAAAAAAAATTAAAAAAAAAAAAAAAGATTAAAAAAATAAAAGGTGGTATATTAAAATAAAAGTGAGGGGGCGCCTGGGTGGCTCGGTTGGTCAAGCGTCCGACTTCGGCTCAGGTCATGATCTCGCGGTCCGTGAGTTCGAGCCCCGCGTCGGGCTCTGTGCTGACCGCTCAGGGCCTGGAGCCTGTTTCCGATTCTGTGTCTCCCTCTCTCTCTGCCCCTCGCCCGTTCATGCTCTGTCTCTCTCTGTCCCAAAAATATATACACGTTGAAAAAAAAAAATTAAAAAAAAAAAAAAGATTAAAAAATAAAAGGTGGTATATTAAAATAAAAGTGAGGGGGCGCCTGGGTGGCTCGGTCGGTCAAGCGTCCGACTTCAGCTCAGGTCATGATCTCACGGTCCGTGAGTTCGAGCCCCGCGTCGGGCTCTGTGCTGACCGCTCAGGGCCTGGAGCCTGTTTCAGATTCTGTGTCTCCCTCTCTCTCTGCCCCTCGCCCGTTCATGCTCTGTCTCTCTCTGTCCCAAAAATATATACACGTTGAAAAAAAAAAAATTAAAAAAAAAAAAAAAGATTAAAAAAATAAAAGGTGGTATATTAAAATAAAAGTGAGGGGGCGCCTGGGTGGCTCGGTCGGTCAAGCGTCCGACTTCAGCTCAGGTCATGATCTCACGGTCCGTGAGTTCGAGCCCCGCGTCGGGCTCTGTGCTGACCGCTCAGGGCCTGGAGCCTGTTTCAGATTCTGTGTCTCCCTCTCTCTCTGCCCCTCGCCCGTTCATGCTCTGTCTCTCTCTGTCCCAAAAATATATACACGTTGAAAAAAAAAAAATTAAAAAAAAAAAAGATTAAAAAAATAAAAGGTGGTATATTAAAATAAAAGTGAGGGGGCGCCTGGGTGGCTCGGTCGGTTAAGCGTCCAACTTCGGCTCAGGTCATGATCTCACGGTCCGTGAGTTCGAGCCCCGCGTCGGGCTCTGTGGTGACCGCTCAGGGCCTGGAGCCTGTTTCAGATTCTGTGTCCCCCTCTCTCTCTGCTCCTCCCCTGTTCATGCTCTGTCTCTGTCTCAAAAATAAATAAACGTTAAAAAAAAATTAAAAGAAGAAAAGGGAGTACGTTACGAAGAAGTTACAAGATCTGTACTTAACTGTAACATGAAACATGGTACACCACTTCGGGTTAAATGCTCTGGCCCTCAGGTGGAACACATACTCTCCACTGTAGGCTACTTCAGGGGAAACGTTTAAAACCCTGTGAAAAGGGCTGGTGTACAGGGCCCTGAAAAAGCACACATCTGCCCAGTCTTATCTTATGTACCCACTTCACCATGGAAACCATGGGGACGCAGCCCTGGAGTTCAGATCAGCCCTCTTCCTTTCCTGTCTGGAAACAAGATGGACACTGTGGAATGATGATAGTGGCCTCACCTTGTCACGTCGTTAATCAGCCGCGTCTGCAGGAGCAGGTTTCTCCGGGGCAGCAAGTTGTCACAAATCAGATTCTGGTTGGCTCTCACGGCGACCCCATTGCAGAGACAGAGGGAGCACAGCACATCCAGAACCTGCAGCAGGACACAACCCACAAAGCCTTAGGACCACCTGGAGGGCACAGTGGGCAGGACCTGATTGCCAAGACATAGGGAGGAAGCGGGCCTTGTGAAGTGGCGAGGGGAGGCTGGTGGCAGGTGGGGGGACCTATTCAGAGTCAAGGCCACCACACCTTCCTCACCAGGAAAATCAGTGAGCAATGCTGGAGCCTGCTGCCCCTGGGGGACACGAAGCTGGGTTCCTTCTAGCCCCTTTGCCCTCACCTTAGGCCCCTTCCCTCTCAACTATGCATGTGACCTGTGATCACTGTTCTGTGAAAACAGGTGGGAGTATGGGCTGTGAAGACAGACGGTCTGGGTTAATATCCCAGCCATGGCAGGACTAGGGTCAGATGAGGCATCTGGAGCACAAAATCCAGGCCTGACACCCTCTTGGGAGTCGTGCATGAATGGGGCATGGACCCAGAAGGACCTGGAAGGTCCTTCATTGGCATCGAGGCTAAGTTTATGCTCCTGCCCAGCCTTGGAAACCCCCTGCACTATGATCAGTAGGGACTCATAGCTCTTCATGAAAGGTGCTGTTAAAGAGAAAGCCACAGGCTCCAAATGGCATCACTTGGGTTAAGGGCCCAAGTCAGTAAGCCAAGACTTAATACCTAATCTAATTGTAGTTTCAAACCCCTAGGAATGTAACCTTTAACCAGTCAGCATGGGGATTTCCCGGTCAGCAATAGGAAATTGACTGATAGATCCCTTCTGTTCCCAATAGGAGGGTGACCTTGCCTAAAACAATGGATTCTTTGCTAGTAGTTTCCTTTTCCCCCCACTTCCTCTCTTCCTTTCAAAGACTTTCCTTTCCTGTAGCCCTATGGAGCTCCCCTCTACTGCTAGATGGGTTGCTGCCCGATTCATGAATCGATTAACAAAGCTAATCAGGTCTTTAAAATCTCCTTGAATTTTTGTTATCTAACAGCACTCAGCTTTCCATTTGACCAAGGTCCCTCAAAGGCAGCAGCCTTGGGGAACCTCACATAGGTCAGTAGAGAACACAGTAGGGCAGATTCCAGTTCCTGGGTCTCCTGCTGTGATATCCTCAAAGTTCGTTAAGAGACACTTCTATTCCTACTAATGGTCTTCAACAACCTTTCACCCGCTCTCCTTCTCTCCTAGAGTGAGAGCAAACCTTCCAGAGCCCAAGTGTTCCCTGAACCTATGAGACCAGCCACCAAGCCACCTCTGCACCTCTTCATTTTCCAGCTGCGTGGGAAGTGGGAACCCAGCCCCTGGCTTCCTAGCCACAGTCTCCTTGTGCCACATCCTCTCTCATTCAGATTTTGTGTGCCTAGATCGACAGAGGAAACTGTTCTGGGCCAGGCACTGCTCTCCCCTGTCTCCCCTACAGGGAGGTGTGTGCAAACGGCAATTGATAAATAATAACCGACAAGATTGTGGCAGCCACATTTCAGTCTTTCAAAGTGGCCACTAAGACTCGATGCTTAGTGGGGTTGGATGAATTCAGGTTGTTGGCATTAGTATCCATAATTCTCACAAACCAATTTCCTACCTGACTCCCTGAATGTCAATTTCGTTCCAGATAAATACAAAGCACATTTATGGGACAAGCAGAAAAGAATCCCAAAGGCAGTTTAATGGAGAACTCTTACCATTCCCACTCTGTGAAACATATTGACTGTGGAACTGGAAATCCAGGGGATAATTTCTCATTCTAAGGAAAGAGCCATAGATGGCCAGGAAATTAAATACTTATCATCCAGCCTATCAGACATTTTCATCGGTTTTGCCTTCGAGTGATGGCTGCGGGAGCCTTGCTGTCATAGCTAGAGGGACAGCAGAGCTTAATTCACATCCAGCAGGAAGAGCAAGGAGAAAAAAGTCTCTGTGAGAAGGACCTGCCTAATATAATGTCTCACTTATAAATAAACTATGCCAGAAAGCAACGGGGCTGACTTGTTTAGGCTTTGTTTTAGCAGGCCTTTCTTGGGGTAAAACAGGGCAACGTGGCCAGACTGCCTATCTGAAAAGGTTTAAGTGGGTTCCTGTCAAGGTGACGGGAACGTAGACAAGGCCAGCCCACCACAGGGGACCCACAAGCATTATGCCTGGGGGTCATCTGTACTTAGGGAGAGGGAGTATTTTCGTGGCCTCTGAGAAATGTGGCTAGATGTGGCAGGCACGGACGAGCAGTCACCGAGCTCCAATTCCTTCTACTCCACAGCCCACAGAGGCCCCACTTCCCAGCCTACCCTGCAGTGTGTGGGGTCATGTGACTGAGTTGTGGGCAATGGAAAGCGGATGGACATGACCTACATGGCTTTCAGGCCTGGTCCCTAAAAATCTTCTACACAGTCCTCTACGCACTCACACTCTCCTCCCAGCCAGAAGTAGGGGTCCCGGGGAAGATGACAAGGGCATCACCTAGCAACGTGCCAGAAATGCAGGTGTTTAGGACCACTTCCTCTGTTCCCCTCCACTCCTCCCCACACCAGACTCACCAGCTGAGAGTCTTCATTTGAACACAAGGAGTAAAGCACACTGCCTTCTGCGAAGCCTTTAGATGGAAGGAACTCGTGTCTCCCCTGAGTGGCCACACAGCCTGAAGCCCTCCCACTGACTGGCCTAGGGTGGTGATGGGAGCAAAGATAAATCTTCCTAGTAGGAATCTGGGCTGTCATAGGAGTTAGGCTTCTCTAATCTATACACTGGCCCAACTGGAGACTGTCCTTCGCTCGTGTTGTAGAGGTCATTGGCTTCTGGCTGTCCTCCTTTTCAGACCCCACATTTCATTCAAGATCCTCTCCGTCTGCTTTTTATTTCCACTAGTCTCTACCCCCAAACAGAGGCTTATGTGGAAATTCTCCTTCAAAAATAAACACCTATCGTATATCCATGGAAACATCAGTTGGCTGTTGCATTTTGCCCTTCAGCTTATATCTATAAAAACAGCTCCATGCTAAAATGTAATTATTCTGTATAAAAGCTGTAAAAATGCTAATGGTACTTATTCTGTGATTCTTCTTATTGAGTCCTGTATTTGAAAAATGAAGATTTTTAAAGCCCCTGAGGAACAGATTTTTTTTTTCTTGCTGCAGAGGCGAACTGGGTTTCTAGAAAGGCTTCTCTATTGCCTTGGCTGCCCGGGGGCTCAGAGATAATTTCATGGAGCTACTATAGCAACTACATGGGAGTTAATGGTATGCTTCCCTGTGTTCTACCTTCCCCATAACCCAGGCCAAACCTCCAATTCTGGTGTCTACTTTTTTGGGACCAAAATTGTTACATTTTACCACATATTTTTCTCATTGGGGGCTCGAAATCCTCATAAAAATAAAACATATTTGTGACTACTGAGGAGGTTTGGCATAAGATAGGCTTGGGGGCAAGTAAAAAGGGCATATTTTATTTTTATTATTAGATGCTTAGTCCATGGGAAAATTAGAGGGCGACTTAAAATGTTCCAATTGTTCTTTTCACCAAACAAGAAAAACCAGTGCTACTAACATAGTGTGTTTCTTAGCTCTGATAAGCCAGCCATCTGTTGGATGAGACAAGGCCCGTCCATATGGGTGAGCTTCCATCCAAGGTGAGATGGGAATGTATTCTGGCTCCATTCATTGCTTTTATTCATTTAGGACACCCTCAACAAACATGTATTAAATGCCTGCTATGTGTAATGTATGAGCTTGGCACTGTGAGGAATGAAAAGTTGGTCCCTGCCCTGAAGGAACGTAGAGTCTGTGAGAGCAATCTATGTGCAAACATGACTACAGTGACAGGTGAAGCAGAACCACCAAGGAATGGAGGGCCAGTGGTAGGATGGAGGAGAGGAGATCACATCCAACTGGTATCAGAGAAAGTTTCCTCGGGGCACCTGAGTGGCTCAGATGGTGGAACATCAGGCTCTCGATTCCACCTCCGGTCACGATCTCACGGTTTGTGGGTTTAAGCGCCACGTCGGGCTCTGCACTGACAGTGTGGAGTCTGCTTGGGATTCTCTCTCTCTTTCTCTCTCTCTCTCCCCTCGTCTCTCTGCCCCTCCCCTGCTCACACTCTCTCACTTGCTCTCTCTCAAGATAAACATTTAAAAAAAAAAAAGAAAACTTTAAGGAGGAGTGGCATTTGAGTAAGTTTTGAAGGGCAGACAGAAATTTTCATGGGTGCTGGAAAACTAAGAAGTGAGGAGATGTGGAGATTTCATCACGAGTCAAGGCACTGAGAGGTCGAGGGGCAGAGAGCATTCGGAGAATGGTCTTTTCACTCCAGAGATTGTGTTCTTTCCCTCGAACTTTCTGACCTCCATTGGATCATGCTTTAGATGAGTGGCAATGCTTTCCACGTCAGGGAGAGAGCTAACAAGTGAAAAATCTTAGAGGCGGCATTAATTACTGCCACCACTGTATCTACTCCTGTCTTAAACCTGTGATTAGAGCTGGAACAGTACAAAAAGGGGTTCATCAAACCCATGAGATGTACAAACCTTTTTTTTTTTTTTAAAGAAAAATGTCATGACCCTGAAGACCACAGATGGGCCCACAGGGGAGTGCAAACTCCAGTCTCAGAAACCTTTACTGGTCTAAAAATGCCTTCTAATTATGAATTCTTCACTGTGCAGTTTTGTTTTTAGAGAACTATAAAAATAAGAACGTGCAATTAAAAATATTCTCCCGGAACACGTGGACCCCAAAGAACATGTTCACAGACGGCAGTTTGAGAAACACTGGAAAGAATATTAAACGCTGAGGGGGAGACTCAAAGTCTGGTCCTGGGCTGTCGTGAACGAGTTGTGTGGACTCTGGCACGTGGCTTAACATGTCAGGGCCCACGTCTCAGCCTTGTTTCTGCCACCGACAAGTGGAAATAACAATGCTACATCATGGGGTCATACTGAGGACAAAGAAAATGCATGGGAATGTGGAGGACAGCACCTTGCATTTCTCAAATGCACAACAAATGTTAGCTATCGTCGTCACCATAATTACTGTTGCTATTATTGGGAGAGCTGTGAGGTGCTTTGTGCTTCTAAAATTCTATGTATTTTCTGGAGTACCTGGGTGGCTCAGTCAGTTAAGTGTCCATCTTTGGCTCGGGTCATGATCTCGTGGTTCATGGGTTTGGGTCCCGCGTCGGGCTCTGTGCTGACAGCTCAGAGCCTGGACCCTGCTTTGGGTTCTGTGTCTCCCTCTCTCTCTGCCCCTCCCCTGCTCACACGGTCTCTCTCAAAAATAAATAAACATTAAAACATTTTTTTTTAATTCTATGTATTTTCAGCCACTATCTTCATGGAAAACTAAGTGAATAGATCAGAGACATGTGAAAACCCACGACTGGAGAAAAAAGAGCAGCATGGAGAGCAAAACATCACCTTGACATTTTCCAAGCAAAAAGAAAACGTCACAGCAGAAGTCTGGCCTTCACTCTGCACATTCTTTATAAAGCTACCACAAATAGCTCTATTTATGATAGCTTTATTGATGATTTGAGACAGATTTCTCTTTGGAAATAAAAGTTATCCAGATAATTTCTAAGGGAAGGCCTGAATTCATGGCAAACCAACCTTCATCCAAAAATCTATCAAGAGACAAAAAAAGGGATATCCTTGAGGAGGCTTTTATGTACCGGGAACATACTGCCTGAACTTTTCTAACATTGCCGGAATTTCTCAGTGCCTTGGCTCCCAAAGATTAAAGAGCGCCCTGCTACTATACTCGGGTAACCTATCAGAGCAGGTAGTGATTTGTAGCAAAGTCCTTCAGCTTACTGGCCTCAGATTTCTCAACTGTGGAATGGGCAGAATAGTCATCAACTCACTACCAAGCGACATCCATTAAATGCTCTGTAGCTCTTGGCTGAAAGAAGCCATAACAAAGCTGGTTATTCATGAAGTGCTTTATGTGGTCTGACCATAAAGATGACCCAGGAGCAAGGAAACAACAGCAGCTTTTCTCTAGCCAAGGGGCTCTTCCTGACACCTGCATGTAGCTCGTGGCCCAGACCATGTGTTTCCTGGGTGCTTATCTATTACTCTTATTATGCTTTGCTGACAGGAGAGAACATGTCGGAGCATACAGACGCTGATCTGACGCTGGAGCCTCATGCCTGCTTTTGATTTACCCCATTTGGGAAAGCAATTCCAGGCCCCACATATTTCTTTCTCTTCTTTGCCAAGCAATTTCACAGATGCTAAGGACCATGGCTTTTCTGCTTCCTAAGGAAGGCACAGCTAAGCAATGCTGCAGAGGCTTATTCTCCTGGACCCCCTGAAACGTGTCTCAAATAAGCAGCGCCCCCCAATGATGATGAACACAGAGGGCCAGTGACCAAGCTGAGTTTTCGTCACTGCAGGAGCAAAGCCACGGCCGCTCATGTCATCTGCTCTTGAAATACACCCTCTCGGCCTTGGGGTACCTGCCTGCTCACTAATTAGGGCAGGAACTCCCCATCCACAGGGCTGATGTTGAAGAGTCAGGAAAAAGCATATTTTAATAGACTTTCCCTGCAAATCGGGTGTCTTCAACACATGATTCCATAAAAACAGAGATGACAGAACTTTAAGACCCCTGAAAAACTGATGGAGCTTTCTACCTTAGCAAATGAGGTAGCACTGTCTCCATTGCGCAGATGATATAAATGAGGCCCCAAAGCACACAGCTATTTTGTATCTGTGCTCTTGCTTGCTCATGAGCAAAAAAGTAGATTCACTTCCTTTGCTTGGTGCGGCTCAGGGTAAATCTGATTTCATTTAATAACAAGCCAGTTGCCAAGACTTTCTATGCTATTTTGATCTGATTTTTGTGTATCTTCTTTCTACAGCTTGGTATTAGCTGTTCCACTACTAAGTTCCTAGACCCCAGGGTAGGTCTTGCACTCACCCCAGCCCAGCACCTTATGCAGTCGGCTCCATGTTCAGGGCTGAAGGTGATAGATGAGCTGGGCTTGTGAAGCTGGTGGGAAGAGAGAGAGGACCTCCAAGACCCAGTGTGACCGTCTGCCTTGGAGTGTGCTCCTAGGGCAGGAAGTGTCTTTCAGAACCTCAGTTTCCCAAAGTGTTTTTCTTTTCCCTACCCTCAAATCAGAGCCAAGAAAGAGACTAGTCAACATGCTCTCAGTAACACACACTGGTGATTAAGCAGCAGGAGAAGTCCATCCCTGTTTGGGTTCTTCTTTCTGATACCCACCTTGTGATTCCGCCCATGCTTATCCAACAGGGAGATGATAGACTTGATGTGGCCCTCTGCTATCAGATTTAAGGCTTCTGGGCTTTCAGTCAAGATGCAGTGCAAAACTTCCAAGATACCTGTATAAATGCCACAAAAATCGTGTGGATGTTAAAGAAAACCTGCAGAACCGACCATACTTCAGAAACCTGAATTATAAGTGAAAGGACCATCCTGAGGGGACAGAATATTATCAGCTCCTTGAATGTATTAACTATTTCCAGCCAGAAGAAAGACTGTAGCCATCTCTGGTAGACTTCAGGAGCCTCTGGGGCCTAAGAAATCTGTGATTTAGAGAGGCTATTTCCTTAGGCACTAACCTCACCTTCCTCCTTCTTAGACAAAGACATGATCCTTCTATGTCAAGATATAGAGAAGCAGCAAGTTAAGTAAGTCAGAGAACAACAAATACTATATGATTTCACCCATGTGTGGAATTTAAGAAACGAAACAAAGAAAACAAGAGACAGAACAGACTCAAATACAGAGAGCAAACTGGTGGTTACCAGAGGGGAGGTGGGTGGGGGATGGGTGAAATCAGGTCAAGGGGATTAAGAGCACACTTATGATGAACACTGGGTAATTTACAGAATTGCTGAATCACTATATTGTACACCTGAAACTAACAGAATACTGTATGTTGGTTACACTTCAGTTAAAAAAAGAAAAAACTGTAGAGGAGCAGCGGTAAAATGGAATTCTTCACTTGGTCAGACCAAGCAATACTTAATTAAAATGGCGGATGCCCAGTTTAGTATCAATTCTAGAGGTCCTTCCAAGTAATTTAGAAAATATTGTAAGTGTTCCTCGCCTAAGAGTTTTTCTAGGAACCACCCCAGAAAGTATTTTCATTTTAGATGTACTGGTGTACCAAGCAAACTATAAACTCACTAAATAAAGTTTACCTTTGCCTCTTTACTCAGCACACTGGATGGTTTTCTCTGTGAAGGGAAGACTTAAACACTAACTTGTGCCCCTGCAACCTGGCACCTACAAGGGTAACACACCGTGATGAAAATATAAGGGAAGTAGTTGGCCAGTATCTTTATTGGTTTTATTGAAAACACTCCCCTTGGTTCTGGTTTTCTCAAGGTTTTCATAAATTATTATGAAATGTAACATGGCCCATGGAGGAGGCACTGAAGAAAAAACAGGGGCTTGAGAATACATAGGTGTAGGTGGATAGACCTTAGGGGAGCCTTCCTTTGGCCTGTCCAAGTTCAGGCCACCTCTGGACAATGAAAAAAGCATTAAAACCTTTTAGCTTTCCAGAGAGGGGTCTGCAGCTGTCATGTTCTCTCACCGCTGAGGAAGCCAATGGTTGAGCTTCACAGCCCAGTTACTTAACTTACCAACAACAACCATTCTCTTGGCTCAAATTCTCTGTGAGTCATCAAGAAGCATTATAGATAGATGTCAAGGGTGACTTAGCGGGATGGAGGACCATCATTTCCTCCTATCCCATGTCATCCTTCAGTCTGCTTCTAACCACAACAGGATAAGCATGTTCAGAGAGGGTTTAGAAACCCAAGGAAAAGAACTGCAAGCAGCAGGTAGGAGACCACTGCCTGGGTGGGGGGCAATGAAAGGATCCAGGGGATGGAGATAAACACACAAAGTGAAAAGTGAAACAGAAAAGGAAATCATTGAAGTCTGGGTTAGAGTGGTTAAATAAAGTCACAGCAGCACCAGGAAGATTCAGGACCTTCTCTTTGTTGAAGTAATCACTTGAGGGTTGCTTACACCTCAGTGGGAAAACAGAATTATTCAAAGATACAACTTTTATTTTTTTTTTTTCCAGAAAGAAAAAACCCCACCTTCTTCAGTGGTTTCCTGTCAACACTTACCTGAGGAAGATTCTAGTCTATCCAATTTGCTGATTAGCCAATCAAGGTTATTAGAGAATTGAGCACAGTTGTTTCTGTTTCCACGAATGAGAGCAGCTGCAAACAAGGACACATTGGAACATGTAGGTTAAAGAGCAGGAGGATGGGCATAAGAACTTGGGAAACTGTTAAGCACAGCACCTGCTTAGCAACAAAAAGGAACTGTGTGTAACCATCTTCCCCTTCCAAGCCCTTTGATACAATTGTTCCTATACTTCCCGAAGTGAAAATCTACCATTCACTCAACTATTCCAGAGAATCTATGTACCAAGCACCTGCCTACTTGCTGGGAACAGAGCAGTGGGAACACAGAAGCAGATACCTGCTTGGTTACTGGTTTAAGAACTCCATTCTTTGCACTGTTTTCTTAAACCCAGCTACAGAGTTGCTATTTTTCAATGCTAAAGGGAGGCATCCCAGTGAAACAGCTGGAAAGGTAGGTGAAACAAACAGGCAAGGGCGCCTGGGTGGCTCAGTCCCTTGAGTGTCCGACTTCAGCTCAGGTCATGATCTCAACGGTTCGTGAGTTTGAGCCCCGCCTCGGGCACTGTGCTGACAGCTCAGAGCCTGGAGCCTGCTTCGGATTTTGTGTCTCCCTCTCTCTCTGCCCCTCCCCCGCTCACTCTCTGTCTCTCTCAAAAAATGAACATTAAAAAAATATTTTAAAAATAAACAAACAGGCCAATAACTGCAAAACAGGAAACTCTAAAATACCTAAAACACATTAGCATATGATGAGGGTTCTCAAAGTGTGGTCTGTGGAGGCCAGAATGCTTTACCTGAGAACTTGTTAGAAATGCAAATTCTCTGACCTTATCCCAGATCTAAGGATTCAGAAACTCTGGGGATGAGACTGTTTTAACCAGCCCTCCAGCTGATTCTGATGCCTGCTCCAAGTTGAGAACCACTGGTAGAGAACATTGCTAAGGGTGGGAGAGAATATGCTGTCAGGAGATTTTCACCAAACTAGACCAAGCAGCCTTCCCTCCACAGGCCTCTGCAATGAATCCACCTAAACCACTGGTCCCATGCTCTTCATGCTGTTGGTTTTCAAAGACAGGTTTCACAGATGCTTCAAAGATACCTGGATGAGGGAAAAGTCTTCCTGAGGACCTCTGCTTTGTACCTCTACAGTCAGAGGAGGGCTGGATTGAGTCTGACCCCCCAAACCACTTTCAGGTCTGCAGCAGCAAAGGGGTTAGGCACAGGGTGCTGGAGTCAGGCGGCCTCACACCGTAGTTCCTTCCTATACTACATGTATGACCTTGGGTACGTTACGACTTTGTGAGCATCAGTTTCTTCGGATTCATGACTAAACGGTTAACAGTGCCTATACCTGAAGGTGTTGTTGGGCAGATCAAAAAGATATTCTACTGCTTGGCAGAAAAGCTCAATAACTGCTTGTTTTTGTATAATTGCTGTTGAGTTTGAGCATACCGGTAGAAAGTATTAGAGTTGGAAGGGACTTCACAACGTCACACACAATGGTGGTAGTCCAATCAGCCTGACCCTCGACATCGAGAATGGGTCCAACCTGACGTTGCTGGTTCCCCTCTGGCCCGCTCAACTTTCTATGGACTTTGTCTAACGGGACATACACTTCTGAGCAAACCCCCAAATGCTGCCTTGTCACCATCTCCAAGCAACTACCGGTGGCTACCTTCCCATACAGGTGGATATGGTCTTCCATTGCCTTCCTCCTGTAGCTTGCTGGCTGGGCCCTGTGGTGGCACTGGTTAGAGCAGGCCCCAGGAGATCACCCCCACTGGTGTTGTGAGAAGAAAGGCTGGGCGCTGAACCTCCTTACTCCCCGCCTTTGTCGCCCCTCCCCCCCCCCCCCCAAATGAAATAATGAACAGGCCAAAGTGGCAGGAATCACGACCAACCAACAAGAGGTCAGGGACAGGTCAGGGAGCTGAAAAGAGTGACTGTCCTTCAAGTGCAAGTGCCGGAGTCTAAAAGTAGAACGCACTGCAAACATATTCTAGCCTTGTTCCCTCATTTTATTTAAAACAATTTTTTTAGGGGCCCCTGGGTGGGTCAGTCGGTTAAGCGGCCGACTTCGGCTCAGGTCATGATCTCGTGGTAAGTTCGAGCCCCGTGTCAGGCTCTGTGCTGACAGCTCAGGGCCTGGAGCCTGTTTCAGATTCTGTGTCTCCCTCTCTCTGACCCTCCCCTGTACATGCTCTGTCTCTCCCTGTCTCAAAAATAAATAAAATGTTAAAAAAATTTTTTTTTTAATTTTTTAAATGTTTATTTACTTTTGAAGGAGAGAGAGACAGAGTGTGAGTGGGGAAGAGGCAGAAAGAGAGAGGGAGACACAGAATCTGAAGCAGGCTCCAGGCTCTGAGCTGTCAGCACAGAGCCCGCCGCGGGGCCTGAACTCACAAACCACAAGATCACGACCTGAGCTGAAGTCAGACACTTAACCGACTGAGCCACACAGACACACCCCCTCATTTTAAAGAGGAAGGACTGGGGGCACCTGGGTGGCTCAGTCGGTTAAGTGTCTCTTGGTTTCTGGCTCACGTCATGATCTCACAGTTCCTAGGATTGAGCCCCAGGTCAGGCTCTGCGCTGACAGCAAGGAGACTGCTTGGGATTTTCTCCCTCCCTCTCTCCCTCCCATGTGCCTGTGTGCGCATGTGTGTTCTCTCTCTCTCTCTCTCTCTCTGCCCCTCCCGTGCATGCGTGCTCTCTAAATAAATAAATAAACTATTAAAAAAAATAAAGAGGAGGGACTGAGGTTCAGAGAGAGTAATGACCGTCAAAGGTTGTACAGGTAGTTTTGGCTGGGCTGATCACAATCCCCTTTCACTCGCTGCTGCCTTCTTGCTCTAAGTGTGGAAAGTACTGTAAGTTGCTGGCGAACAGAACGAACAGTGCTGGGCTGGAATCAACCGGTTAACAAAAGGTGTCCAAGGAGTGAGGCCGGATAGGCGATCTTGCACAGACACCCTTGGAAATCCTCCCAGGGAGAGGCTCCGGGGGTGTGCTTACCCAGCAGTTTGTATAGCAGGCGCAGGATCTCTTTCCAAGCCATGCCACTCTCCTCCCTTGCAATTCCTGCAAAGTGCGCCACGCTGTTGTAGATGTTTAAGCGATCGATGCAGTTTAACACAAGGGCCAACATTCCCTGTGAAGGAGAGTGGGGGAAAGAGTGAAAGCCCCTGAGAAAGCAGGAGCCTTTTGTTCTTTTCCCTGCCACGTCATTCACCTTTTAAAGCTCGTAATGCTAATGTGCTAACAGACCTTCACGATCTTTTTTTCCCCCTAAAAACACAATGTACACATTCTTATGCCTCTGAGACACACGGGGCATCCATTTGGAGCATGAGTTAGCGGTTTCCTCGTGGCGGGTTTGCCCCCGTGTGATTATCTCAATCTAAGGACCTATCACAAGAGGGAGCGTGAATGACTCTCACAAAAGCTTGCTCTGTGTCTGGTGGGAAATGGTTCTGACTCACCCAGAAACAGCCCTACATATAGTTCTTATTTTCCTGTCAAATGTCAAGTGAGTTCAGGAAGTTCCATTCAGATGCACAAAGAAAACCATGCTTGCTTCCTCCCTCTCCCCCTGGCAAAAGGGTAGGATTAAGAGACAATAAAATCAAAGTGGATTTTTAACTACTTTTCTTCTACATTACAATACTATGCCGCCCAGTGAAAACATCTGTGCCTAGTTGTTCTTAAAGACATACAGTTTCAGTAGCCTTTCAGGCGTAATGTCCCCAAAGCCAGTCTGCTTGGATCAGAAGACTGAGCAGGGCCAGTCTTATATTCCAGGCCAATGACTTTGGAAATGCCCAAGGGATAAGCCCTGTCCCTGGGAATGGGGGCCCGGCAGGAGGGCGACCATGGCCTCTTACTGCCAAATCATCACGTCAGTGTTCAAAGAAGGCATGTAACCTAAGGTCCCGCCTAACCAAGGATGGAGGCAGAACCCGAGCCAGAGCCCCCGCCAAGTCCCAGGTTTGTTTTTCCTTGCATCCAGGTCCCATCTCTGGTGACTCAGATGCTCAGGTTCTAAGTCAGACCTGGCTCTTTATTTGTTACCTTTCAAACCAGCTCCTCAGTCATTTCCAAAGTGGCAGAACCTGGCCATGTGTATTTTTTCAAACAGGTTTTCTAGGTAATTCTAACATCTTCCAAAACTTGGGTATCACAGACAATGGCATGCTCTAACAGTTGAGGTTTAGTAACAATAGATTTGGGATACACACATGCACTGTGGCAACAAAGCTCTCAAATACAGTTTGGTTTGAGTGTGCCAATGTGCACGGTTACAATGTACATTGGTAGTGTAACCCCGTGCGGTGGACAGGGAAGGTTGGCTTCTATTTAATCCTTTTCTTCCCAGCTTCCTTCCTTTCTTGTTCTTTCATAACTACGTGCATGCATGCACACAAGGCTCAAATGCAATCACAGGGATGTTTTAGCGGCGGACGCAAAGAGAATCGCGATGTTCAATTTTCTAGACTTACTTCTTCCTTGAAAAGATTCTGTCTGTTCTTAAGTGAGCGGAGCTTGTTCTGTTTGTCTTCGTGTTGCATCTCCTCCTCCGGGGGCTGGAAGTAGGCGATCAGGTCCTGTAAGGTCTGCAGGACCTCTTCTATCGGCAGGGTGATGGGGGCTGCCGTACGATTGTTTCCACTAAAGAACACAAGACGGACACGGACGTGGACGTGGCTCAGACACGGGCCTTCAGGCAGCGTCCCTGACAAGCACCCGCCAGATCCTGGCTCTTACCTGCCCCACATGGGGCGCAGCGCACGGCTTCCTGCAGCAGTCACTCAGGGAATGACCACAAACTGGCAGTTGCCAACCAACAGACAACGGAAGAAAACGCCTGCTTCGATTTTCAGGCCATTTCATAAATAAAGGGAAATGACCTGTGGCCGTCTGCCACACTTTTTCATTTTTAAAAGTAAAAACAGATTTAAAAATCATAAACTTATTCACTCATGGTTGTTTGGAACTATCACAGATTCTTCTTGGAATAGGGTAAACATAGGGGCAGAAGGGCTTCTATCACTGGGTCTCTCCCTCCATCTGTATTTTTGTCTTCTCTCTCCATGTATCTCTCTTTCTGCACATTTTTCATGTCTCTGCATGTGTTTTTCTCTTATAAGTTTTATGCATGTGCACTCACACACCAGCTCCCCCTTCCTCATTTGTTATCTCCTTCGGACTTCCTCTGTGTGCTCTCCGTCCTCATTCTCAACAACCCCGCCCCCATCTTGTGACATCCTTCTCTCCTTCTGTCTTCATGTCCCTCTCCCTCCTCAGTGTTACCCTCCCCACCATCGCTCTTTCTCTGTTGTGATCCTTCTATCCTGAATCTGTGTTTCTGACTCTGTCATAATTTTTCAAAAAGTCTTGTTATTAAATCCTGTCAATGCAGAGAGACCACAAACCTCCACAGATGGCAAAATGAGCCCTCAATTTCCCATGTCCTTGGCAGGTACACTGGTGAGCCTTCTGGAAGGTAAAGGCTAAAAAAGAGGAAGGGGGAAATGGAGCCAGCCCCTGTGTAAATGCATCATGGCCCCAGGGGACTGGGAATTGGTGGAATTGGTATAAATAACGTCATAGCTTTTCCTTGGGTCAATTTCTAAGGCCTTCTCCTTGAATTTACAGTGAATTTAGTTATATTTTAACCTGGACACATGCTAAGAAAAAACTGTTATCCAGGCCTGAAGCAAAGGCTTAATAAGCCCTAAGAACCCTCAGCTTATGAAGTGACAATTCCAATTTTGTACATAAAAATGACAAGTGTTGGGGCGCCTGGGTGTCTCAGTGGGCTAAGCATCTGACATCAGCTCAGGTCATGATCTCATGGTTCATGGGTTCAAGCCCCACATCGGGCTCTACACTGACATTATGGAGCTTGGTTGGGAGCTCTCCCCACCCCCCCCCCCCACCGCCTCAAAACAAACAAACATAAAAAAAAATGACAAGTGCATGCAGTAAGGACAGAACACCAGTGGATTACAGGCAGGGAGATCCTTCTCATGAGTGTGTGCTCTGGACCGTGGAGGTGCTCAAGGAATGCTAATGACTATCTGAGATATTATAGTATACCTGCTGTGAGGACATGAGGTGAAGGTTTGAGACTACAAAACCTAATTGGGAATGACTTTCCAGTTCTCGATTCAGAGAAAAATGAACACAGTCTCCCCAGTATGTTTGGTCCAGTTGCAGAGTCCCCTAGCCCCACTCGCCCCCTTTTATAAAAACATTTTAAGTCTACTAGAAACAATGACACCAGTTCAGTAAAAAGTGTGTGATTAAAATAAAGATGAAAACATACAAGAGGTTTGCTGGCATTTTGTAGTTTGAAAGGGCAACTTACAGGGGTTTGGGAAACCCAAGTTATCGTCAATGCCATGAACATGTGCTATCTGGAGTGCCTGCTTCTAAGCCTCTTGGGCTTCACTTTCCCCCTGGAAAATAGGAAAGGTACTATCTACTATTGCCAGGGTCCTTCTGGGTCTAATTTTTTCGGTGGGTTCTCAATGTTCGATTGCTTTATCTTGTCCTTGCGAGACACCTCAATATAATTGTCTTCCGCTGGACTAAGGCAGATCCCCCCCTTCCCTCAAAACAGAGCACATACCACATGCCCGGCAGTGGGGAAACAGACACGACCTCTGAATGGCTTCAGGGCGCTCATGTTCTACTCCAGAACCTTAGAGAGGAGGCCCAGATGTACCAAGAAGGATAGGGACAAGATGATGTCTCAATTCAGAACTAACTACAATGGTACCTACTTTATCCCAGCCATCTTTCACTCCCTACTTCAGCCACTGCCTCACTACCTTCTCAGATCTTTCCAAGGACTTCTTTTAATTCAAGTACAATCCCAGGGATTCTGAATATTTACCATACTATTACCATAACACAACTATTTATGTATTGTTTCGATCATAAGGTTAAACTCAGGACAGCTGGGCAATATCTACTCGTCAGCAGGATTTCTGAGACTCCCTCACCCCTCACATTGTTCATCTGTCCTATTGGACAGCTCCCAGCAACTGACCAGAGGATGATGAGACAGCACAAGCCAACGCCAACCTTTCTTCCTCATTGTTCTTTCTTCTTCCTTCCCTATTAATTTAACTTTAATGTGCTTCTTCCCAGAAGGCCACCCCCTGTCCTTCTGGCTTCCACTGTACACAGCATGTTCTGTTGTTTTCTCAAAAGAGACAGGAGAGGAGAATCTTACTCACAAATGATTTTTTATCCTTCATTTCCCAGCTCTTGAAAATTTCAAGTGCTATGGCTTTTGCAGCCCCCTTCGCTGCTGCATGAGTTTGTTTTTCAGTAGTCCTCCTTTCTTCCAAAAAAAAAAAAATCTTATGGCTTGGAGAATCCAGAATGTCCCCCATTGAAAGGGAAACATCCAGAACAGCTGAGTGAAGAGCTCAGGAATCCTCTCTCCCACAAAATAATGATAAACTTGGGATAAATCATCTAAAACAATTGTTTTAGGACTCTGGAAATTGACCAAAGCCATACAATAAATTGAGACTGATCGACTGATTGACTGATTTATTAAATAATGAGCCTAAGTAAGAACAGTAGGAGTCTATGGTGTTTCAGTCTGAGGCTGTTTCCATGCTTTCTTCCAGCTTCAGACCAAAGAAGTTCTAACAAGGTGGGGTAGACAATGAGCAAGGCCACACATGTGCTCAGAAAGTACTGGAGAGGGACCTAGTTATCTACTCATCTCTGGCCGAATATGAGGTTTTGTAGAAGCAGAAAGCAAAATCCAGGACAGACCTAAAACTGTCTGAACTCTGAATGTGTCATCTAGCCCACAAGCAGGTCCATCAGCAAATACTTGTAAGAAATATTTACAAGACAACCAGGCTTGCCTTCTAAGAAAGACTAAGGGAAGCCCTTCAGGCTGAAATAAAATGACACCAGACAGTAAGCAGAATCCACATCTAGGAATAAAGAGCACTGGTAAAGGTAATTGTGCAAGTAAATATAAAATATGGTATAAACATATTCATTTCTCTTTTGTTTTTATATTTTAAAAAACACAAACGGATAAGAAAATAATGATGAAACTGGGCTTATAACATATGGGGATGTAATATACATGACAATATTATCACAAGGAGGAGGAAAGTAATACTGGAGCAAAGTTGCTTTATTTTACGTAAGTTAGTATTAATCCGAGGTGGAGTGTTGGAAGTCCAAAACAGAGTGAGTTTCCTAGAGCAACCACTAGGAATATAACTCAAAAAAGTAGCAAAATAAAAACAAACCAAAAAACCTTAAAGAAATGAAAATGGTAAACTAGAAAATGTCTATTTAACACAAAAGAAGGCAATAAGGGGAAGAGAGGAAAAAAGAACGTGAGATCTATAAAAATCAGCAAAATGGCAGGCATAAATCCAACAATTTGAATAACTACATTATCTATAAATGGATTACACACACCAATAAAAGGAGGACACTTGTCAGAGCACATAAAAATAAAAATTCAGTGTATGCTCTCTATAAGACCACTTTATAGATTCAAAGATACAGGCTGCAAGTAAGAGGACTGAAGAACTTACACCATGCAAACAGTAACCATAATCTGCATATAAGGCATCTGGTGTGGCTCTACAAAACAGACTTGAAGATAAAAGATCTTCACAGAGAAAAAAGGGAAATGTTTTGTAACTATGGAAGAGTCAATTTATCAAGAAGATATACCTATTATAAACATATAACCACGTAACAACAGAGACCACAATATATGAAGCAAAAGTTGAGAGAATTGAGGGAGAAACAGACAAGTCAACCTACTACTGAGAAATTAAACACCCTATTCTCAGTTAATGTAACGTCTTCTAATGGAACTGTATTAATGAAGGGCAAAAACCATACAATCATCTCAATAGACAAAGAAAAAAAGACTGTCAAAATCTAACTCATTCAAGATGAAAGAAACCTCTCAACAAACTAGGAATAAAAAGAGAACTTCCTCATCCCAATAAAGGGAATTTATAAAAACCCTACAGTTAACTTCATATTTAATAATCAAAGACTGAATGTTCTCCTGCTAAGATCAGGAACAAAACAAGTATGTCTGTTCCTTCCACTTTGATTTCACATCATAGTGGATGTTCTAGTCAGTGCAGTCATGAGGTGGTGGTGGGGGTGGGTGGGAAGAAAGGGCATCCATATTGGAAAGGAAAAAATAAAACTTTCTTTATTCACAGATGATATGACCCTTTATGTAGATAAAGCACGCACACATCCACCAGAATAATAATTTTCAATTAAGTCACAGGATATATGATGGATATTTTAAAAACTCAATTTCTAATGCCAGTATTATTTATGCAGTGAAAAATCTGAAAAGAAATTAAGAAAATAATTCCATTTGTAGTAGCATCAGAAATAAATACTTAGGGGGCACCTGGGTGGCTCAGTTGGTTAGGCGTCTGAGTACAGCTCAGGTCATGATCTCATAGTTACGGAGTTCAAGCCCCACGTGGGGCTCTGTGCTGACAGTTCAGAGTCAGAAACCTGCTTTGGATTCTGTCTCCCTCTCTCTCTGTCCCTCCCCCACTCGCACTCTGTGCCTGTCTCAAAAATAAACAAACATAAAAAAAAAAAAATACTTAGGAACAAATTTTACAAAAGCAGCCCAAGACTTAAACACTGAAAACTGTAATACCTTGCCGAAAGGAATTCAAGAAAAATAAATGGAGAGACATTCTATGTTTATGAATCAAAAGCCTCAGGATAATTAAGATAAAAGTTCACCCAAAATTGGTCGAAAGGTTCAAAGCATTCTCTATAAAAACACTGGCAGGCTGTTTTGCAAAAACTGACACCTTTACCCTAAAATTTATATGGGAATTCAAAGGATTCAGAAGAGCCAACAGAATTTTGCAAAAAAAAAGTACAAAACTGGAGGATTCACTGTATCTGATTTCAATACTTACTACAAAGTTATGTTCATCATTTTGGCATAATCACAGGTATGAAAGCCAGTGGAATAGAACTGAGGGTCCAAAAATAAACCCTTATATTTACGGTCACTTGACTTTTGACAAAGGTGCCAAGGCAATGTGATGGGGAAAGGATGGTCTTGTCAGCAAAGTGTACAGGGACAACGAGGTATCTACAGGATCCACTTAAATAAATTTCAATTCGTATTACCTCAGACCGTGTATAAAAATTGATCCAACATGCAAACTCGGCCTAAATCTAAGAGCTAAAATTATAAAACTTTCAGAAGAAAACACAGGAGAAAGTCTTGGTGACTCTGGGGACACCCAAAAGCACAGTCCAGAAAAAAAGTTATGTCATATAGGACTTCACCAAAATTAAACCTTTTGTGCTTCAAAAGACATCATTAAGAAAATGAGAAGAAAAGCCACAAACTAAGAGAAAATAGTTGCAAATCATGAATCAATAAAAAACATGCATCCGGAAGATACAAAAAACTGTCAAATGTCAGCGTGAGGACAAACCACCCAACTAAAAATACAGGCAAAAGCCCTGATTACATTTTACTAAAGAAGAGATACAAATAAGCACATGAAAAGATGTTAAAAATCATTAGTCATTTTGGAAATGCAAATTAAAACCATAATGGGATACCACTTCATATCCACTAGAATATATACAATTAAAAGTCAGACAATAAGGATGTGGAGAAACTGGAACTTTATATATTTCTGTGTGGAGCATCTAATGGTGTGTCTACTTTGGAAGGCAGGTTTTCAGTTTCTTAAAAAATTGAACATACCTACATGTCCACTGATGGATGAATGGATAAACCAAATGTAGTATTTGCATACAACGTAATATTATTCAACCTTAAAAAGGAAAGAAATTCTAACATGCTACAATATGAGTGAATCTTGAAGACTTTGTTATGTGAAATAAGCAAGGCACAAAAAGATAAATATTGTAGGATTCTAATTAAATCAGTCAAATTCACAGGAAGGTTGAATAATGGTTACCAGGAGCTGGAGTGGGGTGGGGGGCTGCGAAGGGGGGAGGAGAAGGGAGGAAATGGGGAGTTTTTTTTCATGTTTATTCATTGTTGAGAGAGACAGAAACAGAGAGGGAGGGAGATCATGCACACAGGTTGGGGAAGGGCAGAAAGAGAGGGAGACCCAGAATCCTAAGCAGGCTCCAGGCTCAGAACTGTCAGCACTGAGCCTAATGTGGGGCTTGAACTCCCGAACTGCGAGATCACGAGCTGAGCCAAAGTTGGATGCTTAACCAACTGATCCACGCAAGTGCCCCAGGGAGGTATTACTTAATGCGTATGGAATTTCTGTTTGAAAGGATGTAAAAGTTCTGGAGACGGATGGTGGTAACTGTTGCACAACTATTTGAATTTAGTTAACATCACTAAACGGTATACTTAAAAATGGTTACAAAAGTAAATTCTAAGCTTTGTATATTTTATCATAAAAATATAAAAATGTTTAAATGAGTTACATATGACTTTGCAATTCCATTTCCTGATATTTACCTAAGAAAAATTAAAATATATATCAAAAGACTTTTACACAAACATCCATGGAACCATTACTGATCATAAGCAAAAATAGAAAAAAATCCACTGTTCCTCAAAGGGCAAACAGAAAGTGAGGTGCATCTGTACCTGTCTGTTCATCTGTCCCTATAGATAGATCTCTCTATACACACGTGTATGTATATACACAATCATACATATACATACGCAGACATTTATATGTGGATGTGTATTATCAGATACACATACACAGGAACACTCTTCAGCAATAAGAAGGAACAGAACACCCTTATGTACTACAATAGGGATGAACTTCAAAAATGTAATGCTAAGGGAAAATATGGATCCAAGGACCACATATTGTATACATTAACTTATAAATGTGTTAAATTGAGACCCAAACCAGATGACTGGTTGCCTAAGGCTGGGGGTGGGAACTGATATACACTGCAATGGGCCTAAGCAATCTTTTGGGGGGACTGGAATGTTTTAAAAGTGAATTATGGTGATGGTTGCACAGCTCTGTAAACTTATTTAAATTCACTGAGTTGCATACTTAAAAGGATGAATTTTATGATATGTAAATTATAGCCCAATAAAGCTGCTTAAAAATAATTTTCCCACTGTCAGGTATGTAACTCCCACTGACTTTTTAAAGTAATAGCTTTATTAAAATATAATTCACATATTATACAATCATCTATTTAAAGGGTATAACTCAGTGGTTTAATGGTTTTTAGTGTATTTATAGAGTTTTGCAACCATGGCCTCCATCAATTGTAGAACTTTTTCATCAGCTTCGACCAAAACTCCACACCCATCAGCAGTCACTCCCCTTGACCCTTACAACCAACTTAGCTCTAGGCAACCACTGATCTACTTTGTCTCCACAGAACTGCCTATTCTGGACATTTCGTATAAATGGACTCATACCACAAATAGCATGTATCAGTCCTTCATTCCTTTTTACGGACCAATAATATTCCATTGCACAGATATGCATAAGGCACATTTTATTTATCCATTCATCAGTTCATCATTTGGGTTGTTTCCCCTTTTTGGCTATAATGAACAATGCTGTTTTGAACATCTGTGTCCAAGTTTTTCAGTAGACGTGCTTCATATATCTTAGGTATATAACCAGGAGTGAAACTGTTGGGTCACATGGTAACTCTGTTTAACCTTTTAAGGAATTTCCAGACAGCATTCCAAAATGGCTTTAACATTTTACATTCCCACCAACAGTGTATGAAGGTTCCAATTTCTCTACATCCTGTCTCACACTTCTTATTAAGTCTTTTTAATTATAGTCATCCTTGTGAGAGCAAAGTGTTCTCTCACTGTGGTTTTGATTTGCATTTTCCTCCTGGCTAATGGCTCTGGCCATCTTTTCATATGCTTATTGGCCATTTGTGTATCTTCCTTGGAGAAACGTCTATTCAGATTGTTGCCCATTTGTAAATTGGCCCAATTGTCTTTTCAAGGTTGAGTTGTAAGAGTTCTTTATTCTAGATACAAATCCTTTATCAGATGTGTGATTTGAAATATTCTTTCCCATTATGTAGGCTTTTTTCCCCCACTTTCTGGATGGTGTCCTTTGTAGTAAACAAGTTTTTCATTTTGATAAAGTTTACATACTTTTTGTATGTATTGTTGCTTCGTATTTTGTATTTTGTTGCTTTTGTTTTTGGTGTCATATTGAAGAAACCATTGCCTAATCTAAGGTCATAAAAATTCAAGCCTTTGTTTTCTTCTCCCGGTATTTACGGTTTTAGGTCTTACAGTTAGGTCTTTGATTCATTCTGAATTAATTTTTGCATATCTATGAGGCAGGGGCCAGGGACTTTTAAGACAGACACAGGGGCAGGGTGTCTTGAGAGACACAGGGTTCTCTTGAGAGAACCAAGAACCAAATAAAGCCATCCAACCTCTAGGGTCATGGTTCTGGTGACAGTCCAGACTACACAAAAAACTCTTGTTTGCACACAGGTATGTTTTCCTGCCTATACCAAGCTATTCATTCATATTATACCCTTTCTATGAAGAAGGAGAGCAGGTGACATGTAACATGGCACAGAAGGGAGGAACCACTTTGCTCAGGGATCACAGGAGACCAGTGGCAGGGCCACAAGCAGACAGAATGGCTGACTTGAAGGCCTCAGCTCCCTTCTGCGGTAGGAGCACCTAACTGTCTGCCTTCCTTTCTCTGCTTTAGTCACAGCGGGACCCCCTGAGTGGTACTGGGAACATGGCCAACCAACCAGAGGTTCTATTTCTCAGCCTCCCTGCAGTGAGGTGTGGTCACATGACTAGTTTTAACTAGTAGAGTTCAAGAAGACGTGATCTATTTCTGGGTCCTATATTAAAAAAAAATCTCTTGCCCTCCGCCGCTTCCAATTTCTTCCCCCACACCCTCCATTCTTTTGGGTTTTTTTGGCAGTATGCAACCCGAGAAATGGTGCCAGCAAGCTTTTTTTTGATCATGTAGATGAAGAAAATATAGCAGGACAGTTGGTCTCAATGGTGTTGAATATTAGAACCACCTGGGGAGCTTTAGTCAAAAGCTAGAGGTGGAATCCCACCACAGAGATTCTAATCCAATTGGTATGAGATGCCACCTTGGCATCAGGGTGGTAAAAGCTCTCCAGAGAAATCTAGTATGTGGCCAAGGGTAAGACCCCTATTCCAGGGCAGTGGTTTGTAAACTTTATTATGCTTCAGCATCAACTGGAGGGCCTATCAAAACATGATTTTCTGGGGGTACCACTTCCCAGGTGTCTGATTCAATATGTCTGGGGTGGAACCTGAGAATGTGCATTTTTAACAAGTCCCAGGTGATGCTGCTGTGCTGGGTCAGGGACGCACTTTAAAAACCTGTAAATCTCAGGGCAGCAAGATAGAAGGAACCTGAGCCCCTGGAGCCAGACCTTGCCTAACCTATACTATTACTTAAAAGAGAAGTAAGTGTATATCTTGAATTACAACGGCAGCTTAGCCTATATCCTAACTGACACACATTGCTTGGATCACATTATTCCAACAGGAAAAGTAAAGGCATAAATTTTTTTTCTTATTTCATGCAAATTCACACACACAATTTAAGCCCCCCTGGCTTTAGAGATATTCTCCTACAAAAAAGGACGGTTTGGAACACTGCACTGTTCACAACAGAATCCATTTCTCATGGTAATTGGTGAACACAATCCACAGCGTTCTGCATTGGCAGCATTGTTTCGGCATCCAGGGGATTATGATCCAAGCAGGCAGTTCAGTTACTTTTCCCATTTAGGTCTCAGCCATAGGTGGGTAACACAAGGCTTTCAATGCAAATCTACTTGGATCAAAAACCATAGCAACGATTCTGAATGATGTACAAAGCTTTTCTCAATAGCACGGGAGGGTGTGGAGCTGTTTCTCCCCTCTTCACACACTAATACCGAAGGGATTTAAAGTGCTTTGGCAGTCTTCGCTTAATTTTCTGGAGGAGACCTTGGGTATTCATGACACCAACCTCAGTAACCAATGGGACTCAAGCATCTGTTGGGCAGAGGGCGAAGCTGGTAGGAGGTCATTTGCTGGGAAATAAGATTCAGTCCCAAGCTCTCTGTGGTAAAACTCTTTGCTGGTGTTTAATAATTTCCTGAAAACTTCAAGTATTGGAAAGGGAGTGGGGGTAGGTAGGACTGGATGGCCACAGAGTAGAAACTATCAGATAAAGGGAAGGAGCTTATGTACCTTACAAACTGGCTGAATAAGGCTGTCGTGTTCCGGATGATCCGAGCAGCCTGGGACTCCTCGCACTGGCATCTCTGCAGTGTTAGCCCGTCATCCATGTGGCCTTCCTGATGGAGTATGACCTACCCGCAGAGCAAAAGAACCAGGGCCGTTTATACGTGACTCCATAGCTGGACAGTCAACTTTTCTTGCAGTATTTATTTACCTCATCCCTTGTATTCCTTCCCCCCAACCAGGTTCCTCTGGGTCCATTTGAAAATGGGACATTAACAAAGTTATTTTGCCCATACTCCCTATTACTGACCTATGAATCATTCCTGAGACACAGTGCTTTGAGGAAAATAAAATTTTATGTGCTACTATGGTATGAGTTACAGTAAATTCCTTAGGACGGCCAATTTGAAAAGGTGAAAACATATTTTATAATAGATTTTTCTCTTGAAATCAACACAAAAACTTACCCTTGGAAATGGGAAAAGTCACTTTGTTCAGAGTCTTTTTGTCCAGAGATAAATTGAGGAAGAATAACAAGTTAGACAGAAAACTCTACTGGGTTAACAGATCCTCTACTGGGATCAGGCTCAGATTCCCCTCCTGAAGGATAGCTACAGTTGACTGTACAAATGGGGATGCAGCTCAAGGTCGTAGTTTGCTTCTCATGGAGGCTAAGGAGGGGGTTTGAAAACATAGGCTCTGGTATTAGTTGATGTGAGTTCCAGTCTTACTCTGCTACTTCCCAGCTGTGTGACCTTAAGCAAGTCACTTAACTTCTCTTTGCTTCAACTTCACCATCAAATGGACTTATAGGGTTGTTTTGAGGACTAAATGATTTACATGCAAATCACGTAGCATGTTTCCTAGAATCTAAGAGGTACTCAATGAATACTTGTTATAAAGGGCAGTGTACTACTGATCTCAAATCAGTTATCTAAAAGCTAAATATACATATTGACCACCAAGGACATCAGGATACAATTCTGGGGCAGGACTAGCAGCTCTGAAGATGGAAGTCAGTGGCATTTTCCCTTGAAAGGATCAAGTGTATGCAGATATTAACTGGGGTGGTTTGAGTCTTAGTCAAGTCAGAGTTAAATCCTAATTCAACTTCCTGACATGGTTTCCTCTTGATGTGAGTGAAGAGAGACCATTTATAAGGTTTTAGGGTGTGGGGCAGAGTTAAATCCTAATTCAACTTCCTGACATGGTTTCCTCTTGATGTAAGTGAAGGGAGACCATTTGTAGGTCCTGGGGTGTGGGGTGGGGTCAATTAAATAGAACATGTAGCTCTATAAAATATCTTTAGTAAAAGCATTTTGGTCTCATTTTTATTATTTTCTTAAGTTTATTTATTTATTTTGAGAGAGAGAGAGAGAGAGAGAGCAGGAGAGGTGGGGAGGGGCAGAGAGAGAGAGGGACAGAAGATAATCCCAAGCAGGCTCTGCACCGTCAGCACTGAGTCCAACATGGGGCTCAAATTCTCGAACCATGAGATCATGACCTGTGAGCCAAAATCAAGAGTCGGACACTTAACCAACTGAGCCACCCTGGCATCCCTGTCTTTCTCACTGTTAGCTCAAAGCAACTTCTTTTCCTTTCCATGTGAAAATCTCTTATTATTCGTTCTTCTGAAATTGTGTCCTACCTAATATAAGGAATTCACACAGGAAGTAGAATACTGGCTTACAAAAGTTTATGTTCAGTTTTGACACAAGACTTAGCACCGCATCTAGCTTAAGTGTTAGCAAAGGATACCCTTAGTATTGGATTCACCAACTGTTTCAGAACTACCCTGTCAGAGCTTTCCAGCAACTGTTTAAGCATTTCGATTCGGCAATATATTGCCACTAGGTTTACTCTGGCCTCAGTCCCAGTATTCAGGTCTCTAAAGACCAAAATCCTTAGATTTTGCTTGTTCAGATACCACATCCAAACCGGCCAGCCAAACAATAAAGTAATGAGAAATAGGGGGGATGCAGCTGTTAGAACACTGTTACTATGTGCCCTTTTGATCACCGCAGCCCAGTTTCTCCCGGAGGAATCCCATGACCCAAGAACAGACAGCAGAAGCCCAAAATGGGAATGGGAAGGAGGTGGCTTCCTTTAAGGTGAGTGCCATTCTCTAGGTTTTTTTTTTTTTTTTTTTACTGTCTCTGTTTCCCACTGGTTTTTCTAGGTTCCGGATTTGTTTTATGAAATACTTAACACAGATTTGAATATCCTTTGTATTTTTAGAAAGAAACGTAACCTGCTCTTCACAAAATAGAGCAGGGCAGCCCTGCCTGAGGCCGAACATTAGGACATCATTTTAGAGAGTTTCTGAAGGGACCTCCCAAATTCATATGCACACTGCAGCAGTTCAATAAATATATACACTATGGTCCTGGAAGAGAAAGGCAAGGAGAGGCACGATAAGTCACCAACTCAAGGTGGGATCTCTCCTGGTTGGCAGGGTCCCTTGAGTATGTGTCTCTTCCCATCCAGAGCTATTGCCAAGATCCACAAATTCCACCCTCTTTAAATGCCATCATTTCCTTAGTAGGAGTGAAAAATTGTGGAGACTCTAGATAATATTATTGTACTCTACAGAAGATTTAATTTTCTTCTGATAGGCTGGTAGGATAGATAGGTTTTTGGCATCTATCTTCAAGGTGCCCTTCTTCCAAGGGTAGTTTCATACTCCTGAGGTGGAGCCCTTTTGGGGTTTAACTGAAAGCCTACTGTATTTTCAAGGGCTGGTCCAATCTGAGGGATCCTGAACCCCAACCTTGGCCTCCCTAGTCCTGTCATTCTGTTGACATCTCTGCTGTTCTCTTGTCCATCATAGCTGCAGACTTCTATTACTGTCCTGGCTTCACAGCCCATCCACGGTCAGCTTTAGGGGAAACTGCACATAGAATTTCAGGTTCATGTTTCTAGAGTTCCCTTCATTCTAGAACACTGGCCTCTTAAGTCCCAGAGACCCTGGCTGACCTTCTCTCTCATCTGTCTTCTCCAGCCCAATGAGGCCAACACAAGCCCCCACCTCCTTGGTGCCGCAACTCAGAAAATATGCTGAGGGGCAAGTAGAGACAAAGGTGTGGCTCACTTGGCATAGCCACATTCCATCTGGGACCTTTAGCACTCATGCCCTGGATGCTGAGGCCTTCAAATGGTTTCGTTGTTGTTGTTGTTGGGTTATACAACCTAGTCAGTATAACCTACTCAGTGTGGCTGTTTTTTTTTTAATTTTCTCTCTCTTCTTCATAATTTTAGTTTCACATTTCTGGATATCTTCTTGGTATGTTTTACTTTACACCAAAGTAAGTTATTGCCTTAAGGTTTGCTTCCAACCTCCCCTCTTACAACAACCTGCATTCTGGGAAGCTTTGCATTACCTGCACTTTTGGCTGATAAACCCAAGCTACAGTGGACAATGGCTCCTAGAACCCCATTCTAGGGTTCCTTGACTACCCAAACAGGTGTCTGGTAAGAGTTTTTTCCAAGAAAACTCATGCCCTTGGCGTCTATTCTCTGGTTCCTATTAAAAGAGAACTGTTACAACAACTTTTGGGACAAAGATGTGGTGAGTATCCAAGCCAGTTTCCCAATGCAGCCGGCTGTGATGGGCCACTCCAATCTGAGTGCTCTCTGTGGATACACTATCAGTGCACACGATCTCTTCTTTCTGCATGTTGGTTCCTGTGGGCTTGTTATCATGCAATCTGCATTTTCTCTGTAGCAATTCTATTTAGTCTCTCTATCATGAAAATCACACAGAAACTCAATTATCCACTTAAATGAAGAGAGCAATGGTGTGAGTAATCCCCAAACAGCATATCACCAAGAGTTACTTAGTTCAGGTTTTTTAGAGAGCATTGAACAAACTCTCCCCCTTCATCACAGATTTGCCATGTATTTAACTTTTTTTTCCCCTTGCACTGAATATGGGGTCAAAATAACCAATTAGGAAGTACAATCTGTCACAGAATAACTCTTCAGAATAGCAAAAACAGTGTGAAGTAAACAAACATCATGTTCGCCTGATTCTCCTGATCGCTGCTCTTGCCTACTTGCTTCCAGTTCAGTGGAAAATAATTCTGGACAGCCTTCGTGAGCCTCACCTTTCTTTTCAGAGGTCCAAGGCGGGAGGTCTTGGCATCTTGTGCTTTGTAGGTCACCCACAGACCACTGGCTATATGCTGGACAAAGCAGACGGAATCTCCATATTTGATTTCTGGAACTCCCATGCCTTCTATATCCCGCTTGTGACTAGAATCCAATTTCTCCTTGATTTCCTATTTCACAGAAAATGAAACAAAGGCATGTCTGATTAAATAGAAATGCAATATATGAAACACATCACCTATGCACAATTTGTCAGCCAGGGAACCCATTACCAAGATCATCATGATGTGCCTGTCCAAGCCAGGATTTCGGAAAGGCTTGCTTCCCTTAGCTGCTGTTAACTGTAAAGTCAACGGATTCCAAGTTTCAGCCACTTTAGTAATTACTTAAATCCATGGGGAAAGGAGGCAGCTGGTAGGGTCTCTCTTTAGTTTTGATTTTATAGAATTCTCCACTATATTTTCTACTTTTCTTATCCTGACTTAGACACCTTAATACTAATCAACACTTTAAGGCCAATTACCTTATTTTCAGCAAGTTGTATCCTCTGTAGTTTCAACCGTCACCTGATATAAATTCCCAAAGTCAGGGCTTTAAATGTATCTGTTAACAACATATAAAAGTCTTTTCTTTTTTAAAAAAATTTTTTTCTAACGTTTATTTATTTTTGAGACAGAGAGAGACAGAGCATGAACGGGGGAGGGTCAGAGAGAGGGAGACACAGAATCTGAAACAGGCTCCAGGCTCTGAGCTGTCAGCACAGAGCCCGACGCGGGGCTCGAACTCACGGAACACGAGATCATGACCTGAGCCGAAGTCGGCTGCTTAACCGACTGAGCCACCCAGGCGCCCCTATAAAAGTCTTTTCTAAAGATCACCAGAGAAAGCAAATTCGTGGAGTAGGTAGCGGCTACTATGCTGTCCTTGTAATGCTGTCATCAGTATTATCCATCTCTTATGGCCTCCTCAGTAGTGTGTTGCCATCAATGGGTTTCATTCTTCAATTACCTCTGTTTCACTACAGCCTTTTCTCCAGTATGGAAAAAGGAGTTGCTGCACATCAGTTATCTGTCTGGTGACAAGCTGAGGTGCCTGTCAAAGACGGAGTCAGGGGCGCCCGGGTGGCGCAGTCGGTTAAGCGTCCGACTTCAGCCAGGTCACGATCTCGCAGTCCGGGAGTTCGAGCCCCGCGTCAGGCTCTGGGCTGATGGCTCAGAGCCTGGAGCCTGTTTCTGATTCTGCGTCTCCTTCTCTCTCTGCCCCTCCCCCATTCATGCTCTGTCTCTCTCTGTCCCAAAAATAAATAAACGTTGAAAAAAAAAAATTAAAAAAAAAAAAAAAAAAAGACAGAGTCAGGAAGCAGACCTGGGGTGCATGGTAACTCTGTCCCCTCCTCATTAATCAAGGCCTCTTGATGGTTCTACCCGACTTCTATTTCTCCTCTACATCTTGCGTTAAATTGCTCATTTGTAAAAGCCATTAGCTAGACAGCATTTTGAATTTTTTTACAAAATAAAAAATGCAGCATGCCGTTCCCTCTGCTTGTGACAATTTTACTCTTTCTTTAAAAATTTTTTTTTTCAACGTTTATTTATTTTGGGGACAGAGAGAGACAGAGCATGAACGGAGGAGGGGCAGAGAGAGAGGGAGACACAGAATCGGAAACAGGCTCCAGGCTCTGAGCCATCAGCCCAGAGCCTGACGCGGGGCTCGAACTCCCGGACCGCGAGATCGTGACCTGGCTGAAGTCGGTAATTTTGCTCTTTCTTTTTTTTAAAAAAAATTTTTTTTTCAACGTTTATTTATTTTTGGGACAGAGAGAGACAAAGCATGAACGGGGGAAGGGCAGAGAGAGAGGGAGACACAGAATCGGAAACAGGCTCCAGGCTCTGAGCCATCAGCCCAGAGCCTGACGCGGGGCTCGAACTCACGGACCGCGAGATCGTGACCTGGCTGAAGTCGGACGCTTAACCGACTGCGCCACCCAGGCGCCCCAATTTTACTCTTTCTTAACGAAGGGACAAATAGCACACAAGTACAGAGCTATTACCAAGTGCAAGGCAGTGTTCTAAGTTCTTTACATGTATGAATTCTTGCCAACAGCTTTGGATGTAGCTACAAATACTATCCCAGTTTTTCAGAGGAAAAAACGAAGATACAGAGAGATGAATAATTTTCCCAAGGTCACTCAAGAATTAGTCAAAGAGCCAAGATTTTTTTTTAATGTTTTATTTATTTTTGAGCCTTCAGCACAGAGCCCAACGTGGAGCCTGAACTAATGAACTGTGAGACCATGACCTGAGCCAAAGTCAGATGCTTAACCAACTGAGCCACTCAGGTACCCTGAAAAGAGCGAAGATTTAACCTACGAGGTTCAGTTCCAGAGGCTCCGTTCTTCCCCACTGTTCTAAACTCCTACTCATCCTTCAACACCCTGTTCAGATGCCACCTTCTCTGTGAGGGTCAAGTAGTTTCTCCTGCTGTATTTCCCCCAGCACAGTCTCATTCCTTTACTGAGCACTTAAGCTCATCACAGTGTAAATATGCTCGTTTATATGACACTTTACTTTTGCCAGGCTACAAAACAATCAAGGGCATGGCCAGATTTCAATTACTTTTGGATTCCCAATACAGAGAATCCAGGACCCATCAATTAATTAATATATATTAAAGAAATATATACATATATATACACACACACATACGTATATATATTGCTAAGTCATGTTTCGTTCAAATATATTTTTTCATTTTGGTCTGATTTCTCTTCCTTCAAACCTTCCTCACAGCAAAATTAATTATTTTGTATACCTTTACAGGACCATCTTGAGCAATGTTAATACTTTACAAGGAAACTCTTATTTTAAAGGTACGTTGAAACTCTGGCTGGATTTTTAAATATGACATTTCTCAAAATGAATATTTCTAAAGGAACTTATCTTTGATTTTATAACAAAAGACAATGGGAAAACAGAATCTGATATATTAAGACTTCTTTATGGGCAGGGGGTCAAGAATTCATTTATTTTACAAAACAATGAATACTTGATTTTCATTCCAGAAATATTCCTAATTCTGATGCAAAGTTCTCCTCTCTAGTCTGTTCCCTAAAGCATAGATAATTCGGCAAAATAAAATAATATACACTACAACTGTTAAATATGAGTAATTATGCTGACTGCCAAGAGCTCACAGTTAAAATAGTGCATGTTCCCAAACTATCAATGACTATGGTCACTTCATTCATTTTCTCACTTTTTGTTTATTTAAATATGACTTTGTCAAAAGAAGAGCAATACTGGGATCTATTTCTGCTAGAGCCTGAAATCAATGGATCATAACTATTTATAGAATAGGGTATCTCTCTGCATCTTTGGTTTTACAAAACAGCATCTACTTCCAGAGTTCTATGGTGGTCACTGTAGTGGCCACTGCTAAATTAGAAGAAAAACAGGAGAAACAACAAGAAAAACTAAGACATGGAGACAAGCCAACAATAAAGAAAACCTAGGGGCACCTGGGTGGCTCAGCTGGTTGAGTGTCTGACTTCAGCTCAGGTCATGATCTCATGGTTTGTGAGTTCGAGCCCTGCGTCGGGCTCTGTGCTGACAGCTCAGAGCCTGGAGCCTGCTTCTGAATCTGTCTCCTTCTCTCTCTGCCCCTCTGCACTTGTGCTCTGTCTCTCAAAAATAAATAAATGTAAAAGCCAACCTAAGCCAAACATAAATGCCACCGAGGATATAATAAAGAAAGGAGAGTGATCCATGATAGAGACGCCTGAATCAGCTGAGAGCAGGTTCGTGATCTGATGTGAGCATGCGCAAATGCTCCCCCTCTGTTTTCACTGGAATATGGCCCCATATGCCCTTAATCTACTGCTGCAAATGGACTCTTCCTAAATGACAGGGCTAATCCAATTACTCCTTTGCATTAATTCCCTAATTCCTATAAGATACAATTTTCATTTCTAAAGTTCAAATATACCATATACTTTAATCAAATTGGACTATGTTCCTTTGATACATTAAGATTCCCTTCCCCTGGGTCTTTACGGACATTACACTTTCTGCTTGGCAACCCCGTTTCATCTCTGCATCTTTACATCTCATCCATCAAGCCTTTCCCAGATCCACCTTTGCATTTTCTCTGACCTCATGGCACTTTTTCTCCCCTGTCAAGGCTCTTTACAATATTCTGTGAATCCTTTGCTGGCATGCTTCCTGTCCCCTACCAGACTGAAAACTCTCCAAGGGCAAGACTTGGATTTGCTTGTCTTTGTATTCCATACTATGCTGTGCTTAAAATAGGTTGCAAATAATTTCCTTTTGTTTTATTGGTCTGTGGACATCAATTTGCTGATCTCCATCAACCTTCCCGGTGTTAGATGATGAGCTGATTCTAAGAAGGAATAGGTTACTTGGCTTAAAAGGTGTTGATGGATCATCATCTTCTCCTGTCTCCACGGAGAACTTTTTAATGAAATGGTCATGACCACGTCACAAGTGTTGAATAAACACCTGGTTTAAATGATTAAGTTGCTGCTCTCCAGAATGATTTAAGATTGCTAGAAGGACAAGGAAGGGAATTGCAACTAGGGTTTGTCTAGCACCTACTTAGAGCAAAGTATTTTGCTAAGTACCCTACAATGGCAATGCCATCATGTGAATTTACCAAGGATCTACACAGTGATACGTATTATCCATGACACTTTAAAAACATTTTCTCTAAACCTTTCAGCAGTCCTTTGGTTTTCCTTTTTCCTACTCTATAGATGATAAAACTGAAGCTTACAGAATTTGAGCAATTCGGTCAAAGTCCTATAGCTAGTAAGTAATAGAAAAGAATCTAAAATCAAGTATAATTCCAAAGCCGATTTTTCATTTGCACATAAGTTTTTGAATGGTTACCATTAGCACAGCTAAGTATTAATTGTATTACTGTTTCAGTTGTTTAAAGGTAATTATAATGAAAAGGTTGAAAGGTTGAAAATATATGCATTTATTTTGTGAAAAAGAGGCTCTGGGCTCATATACAACTTAGAAGTCATACATACAAACCAATAATGATAGCAAGACGATATGGTCTATAGTGAAGGTGCAATTGGAGTTTTGGAGAGAGAACAATCCATTCTGCCTGAGAGTTAGGGATGAATTTATGTAAGAATGACACTTGAGGTGAGCTTGGCTAGGAGAAGCGAGAAAGAAAATAAGGGGACTGAATTCTAATAAGATGGGTATAGTGTGGCAAGGAGTGTGGCTGAAGTTCTGGAAGGGACTTGAACAACAAGGACTCTGAACGTTGTTATCATAGGTACATGTTTCTCAAAGTCACAAAATTAACAGACTTTCTCTAGGAAAAGAGGCCTTTGGACAAGCTCTAATTCTTACACCAGGAGTCAAAGGGAACATTAGTGCTTGCATAATATTGACTGTTAAGAGTCTTGCAGTAAAAAGCAAACAACAGAAAAATCTGTTGAACTCTGCGTAATGCAGCCAAACTGCTTTTCAAAAAAAAATTCATAAAATTATTGTTTGGAACACCTCTTGGGAAAAGCTAGTGTTGGCAATGGAAAGCCACTGAGAATTTTAAGCAGGGGGATAACACAGGGTTGCATCTTAGAATAACTGTTCCAGCAGCAGTGTGAATTATAGATTGAAAAGAAACAAGGCTAGAGACAGGTGATTTTTAAGCTATGACATCAGTATTTAGTATATCTGGAACAGAGAAAGTCCTAATTCATATTTTTTAATTAGAGTGAAATTTGTTATTTGACATAATTAAACTGCCTGTGTCCACAGACAACAAGAAAGTACCTTTCCAACAGACTGTAATCACCCAAAAATGTTTCAGAGGAAAAGCAAATGTGGGAAGAAGAGACCCATCCATGGATACTGGGGTATATCATCAAAAAAGTCCTGGCTAGCCTGGCTCCTTCCTAGGCGTCTCTGGAGAAACTTTGAGAAACAGCCTTTGGGTTCACTTGTCCACAAACAGAGTCCTTTTCTCAATTTCTAATCTAAAATATGAGGTCTTAGAATGGCTTTCAAGAAATCACACACTTTCAGACACTGCTTGGAACCTGGCTGGGTGGGAGGACTTCACTCCCACTTTACAGTGTGCTGGGTGGGGGTGGGGGGCGGACCAGACTCGTCTGCTGCATTAGGGAAGGTGCGTTTCTCCTGGGGGCTCTTCCCTCTGTCTTTCTCCTTTAATTCCTACACCACCACCAGGAGGTAGGCAATACTACCGCCATTTCGTGGATAAGGAGACACTCCCAGGCCATTTTCCTTGTCTCACTGAATCCGCACAACAACCGTTTGAACCACACTTCCTCACCCCCATTTTCTAGACAAAAGACATTAAGGATTAACAGCAAACGGGAGAGCCAGGATTCACACTCCAGTTTTTCACACCCACTGTCTTCCTTGACTGCTTCTCTACTTGGTCCACTTTGAACAATAAAGACTTGAGGAATCATTGGTTTAAATTTTAAAAATACACGTGTAGTGTATTTGAAATGAAATACAACTGTTGTCTCTAGATATTTGAATCTTAAGGTAGATGTTTTCTCCTAGCCCTTTTCTCTCTTTCCCCTACTGGTAACTCAGTGAGGAAACAGAGCAAGCAAAGGGGCTGGAATAAACAGAGTCAATGTTTTCCTAAGCGATGTGCCATGAGCCCAGCTGCCATCTTGATTCATGCCGCCAAGGTTAAAGGGCACGAGGCTAGTCTACAGAGATGCTTTCCATACACATCAGAGAGAACAGTGTACAGTTTTTAAAAGACAGGGATTTTTTTAGAGCCTGGGTGACTCAGTTGGTTAAGTATCCGACTTTGGCTCAGGTCATAATCTCCCGGTTCGTGGGCTCTGTGCTGACAGCTCAGAGCCTGGAGCCTGCTTTAGATTCTGTGTTTCCCTCTCTCTCTGCCCCTCCCCTGCTTGTGCTCTGTTTTTCTCTCTCAAAAATAAACATTCAAAAATTAAAAGAAAAGTAAAAGACAGGGAAGTTTGGCCAAGAACACAGTGCTTAGTAGATATTTGATCATTGCTGACTAAATTGAATTTAGTGTTTAATACACTGAGGAAAAATTTCCTCCAATCGGGAACAATTGTAGTTTTGTTTCCTTATGCAATAAAATAGGCAAACTGAGATTCTATCTCGACCATTCAAGACTTACAGTACAATCATTAAAAATAACTCTAAAATAAATGGCTACATGTGATAAGGCTTGCTTTAACATTACTAATTCCTTCTTCCCCAAGAGGAATAAAGTGTTGTAAACTGATGTGCAGACATGACAGCTAAATAGACAGTATTGCTATGCCAGAGAAAATATTAAATCACATTATCTGACAATCCTTGGGGAATGGCTGTGCAATGTCAAGACAATGGGGAAATGATGTGAAATCAAGTTCACAGAAATTTGACTTAGATGTTCCAAATAATGAATCTGTCTGCTTGAATGTTTATAGGGAGAGTATTCTGATCCAAAATGATTACACAGTGATGGCAGGATAATTCTATGAAGATGAGGAGGGATAAAATGAAATGGATTTTAGCCTATCTTAGCGTGTGACCACATTCATGTATGCCTTCAGGAAGCCATCTCCACACTTACCACATGCTACACACTGTGCCAGGTGCTGGGGTGCAAAAAGGGGGGCATATGTGGTCCCTGTCATCTAGGGGCTCCTGGTCCAGGGACTGATGGCTGTTACAGAAGCACGAACAGGGCCCTACTGGAGGACAACGGAAGAGCCTCCTTCTGTAAAAGGCATCCGACACTGGTCTGGAAGGGTGAGGAGTTCATGAGCGGGGGTGTGTAGGTGGGGTAGAAGGCATTCTAGGTCCAGGTTTAGCAGTGAGAAAAAGTAACATGTTCAAGGACTGGTAAATATTTAGTATGCCAGCGCTCAAGGCAACTGTGAGCCAAGTGATGTAGATAAGATGGAAGGGCAGGCAGGGATTGGATCTTAACCCTTTATGACAGACCTCAAATGAGGGGCAACCAGAGTAAGACTGTGTCGAAGACCACACAGAGAGCAGACGGGAGTCAAGGCCAGATCTCGGTGACCTGGAAGCCATTCTCCATCTTACACCACTTCCACATTAAAGAAGTAAGTTGTTGGGGCGCCTGGGTGGCTCAGTCGGTTAAGCGTCCGACTTCGGCTCGGGTCATGATCTCGCGGTCCGTGGGTTCAAGCCCCGTGTCGGGTTCTGTGCTGACAGCTCAGAGCCTGGAGCCTGTTTCAGATTCTGTGTCTCCCTCTTTCTCTGACCCTCCCCTATTCATGCTCTCTGTCTCAAAAATAAATAAATGTTAAAAAAGAAATAAATGTTAAAAAAAAAAAAAAGTAAGTTGTGATGCTGCAGTTCAGGGGCAACAACACATCCCCGACCTCCAGGTTGATTTGGATCACGCTGCTGAAGGAAAGGGAGAGAAAGTGACCAAGATCACATGCTTATCATTATTCTCCATGCCTCAAAGAGCTTGCTCGAAGGCCTCGGTTTGATTTCATCTGAGCCAATGACTGCAGCAGGTGTTAGTTTTGAGCACCTTCCACGAAGGCTCAGTCACACCCCTGTCCTATCCATGTGTACAAGATTCACAGGGTACCTGCCACTTCCTCCTAAGGGCAGCCTGCTAAGGATTTTAACATGCACCGGCAGCTGTTCCATGGTCCCCAATTTAGGAGTCATAGCTGTCACAGGCTAATGAAGCCAGACAGGAACACGGGGTGGGAAGCCCATCAGTGCCAAATGACTCACAGCTCAGCTAACCCAGTGCTTCCCTGAACACATGAGCCCAGAGTGTCCTTCCTGGGAATCTCTTTTTCTGTTTCCTAGATTCTCCAACATACAGAGGGGATCAGATGATTACCCTCTTAATCCTATTCACAAAGGCACAAAGGACACAGAATCTCCATCTCTCAGCCTTCCCACTTAGTTCCCCCAACCCCTGTGCCACCACCCAGATCCTGAAATGGTATCTGAGACTACTGTCTGCCATCTGCTCCATCACATAGCACCTATAGCAGGCAAGAGCTGGCAAGATGGCTCAATGGCTCTCACACCATTCAGAAACAGAGCCAAAAGTCTCTTTCTGCGGGGAGCCTCACTACTCCCCAGTGAGGGCAAGCACACTGGAGCGTGCATTTAAGGGAGAAGAGCCTGCACCAAGCAAGGTAAAACCACATTTACTAGGGAAGAATTGAGCCTCCAGAGCAATCAAGGCATTTCTAGTGTTCTTCTCCCAAGAGTTCTTTACATTGTGTATGGCAGAGCCATGCGTGCTCCATACATTCCTGCTTATGGTGTAGCTTCACATTCTAAGATGCCAGATGCTCTGCCCACACAATGTCCTCAGGAAGCCCAGATCTCCTGGAGGAGCACAGCTGTATCTTGGCCTGCCATGGAGCCTAGGTCATTTTAATTTCAGCTCCTTCCACGTTAAAATGAACATAGCTGGGCCGAATACTGCTGCACTGGGAGTTATTTAAAACCTTTAACATAGTGACTCCACCGAAATGTAACAATGTTGCCAAGTGCATAGGACAATGTGACTCACGGGTGACTTTTACATCCAGCTCTGCTAGGCCGGCTGTCCCCATGGTACCTCGATGACTTTCAGCCATAAGCTGCTTGCCTCCATGTGCAGAGAAATGGAGGGACTTGGGGAGATAAGAAATGGGCCTTTTGAGGATAAATGTGCTCACAGGCCAGAAGGGGTGCCAAGTGGAAGGAGTGTTATGAGGAGTCTCTACGGTGCTCTGAGTTTTTCTGGCTCTCCCCAGAGACCATGGAAAGCACCAAGCCATCCTACACAAGGCTGAGCCAAGAAAGGAATGGAATGCAAGAGTCCCCTTGGAACAGGATTCTGCCAGCTGCCTGGAAGGCCACCTGAATGTCTGCTATAGTAAGAAAAGCCCCTTCTGAAACAGTAAAGACCTCAGTGTCACAGATCCATCCAGCTCAGCCTATCTAGAATGGGCTGAGGGGATCACGGTAGAGCACTCCAGGAGAGAAAAAGCCAAGCTGGCATTCTTAGAAAGGCATTTCTTGGTCATCTGCTATAATGAATCATTTTTCCCCCAGATTTTTTTTTAACTTCCCACATCTGCTGTTGCCCCCTACACCCCATGTCCAAGTTGTGTCTTAGGGAAGAATATGATCTTGCTTGTCTCTGTTCTTCGGACTTTTTTTGTTGCTTTGTTTCACTGAGTTTTTAGCAAGTTACACCGCCATAAACAACTTCCTGGAGCCCAAAATGTTTTGCTACATAGATATATGTTTATATTTAAAATCTTTCTTTTGCTGGCAACCCTAAAAAACTTAAATAAAGGTAACATAAAGGAGATATGGTCAGAAAACCAGAATGAAGTCAAGGAGCCAACACAACATTTAAGGAGAAGCAGATGGAAGGTGATATCTGAGAAAAATTTAGGGTAAGAAGTTTATATATTTTAATGTTTGAAATAAAGGTGTGGAAATAGCCTAACTCTGATATATGGCCATTTGGGGAGAAAAACCTATATGCCAAAGAGATTCTCTGCCTATAAAGACTCTGGGACCATAAAAAAGAAGGAAAAAACGAGTCTGAGCCCCCTGCTTCAAAGAAGGGCAATGGTGGAAGACTGTCTTCCTTTGATTCATTGAGAAGTTGAGCTGCCCATGGAAAATTCATCTGTCAGCTTCACACCGAGTCCTACATGAACAGAATCATCAACCACCCCTTCCTGGAATCGTGTTGGGAACACAAATCAAGATCTATTTCTGGAAAAGAGCAAAGAACAAAACTAGAGATGCAACCCCCAAAAGAGATGTCGAACTGTCTCATTAGGAGGTGTAGGCTCCCTGATAACTAGGCATGCATCGGTGCACAGCCTTTCTGATGCTTGCGTGATCTTTCCAGAACAATCATAAAGTGACAGAGCATCCAACTCTCTGTCAAAAGTTAGCTCAGCATGCAATTCTGACCATCCAACTAGATCCAGCTCTGAGTTATGCAGAGTTAAAACCTAGCTAGACGTTAAGGATAGAAAGAAGTCTTTAAAAAACAGATGCCTATATACACATCAGAAGGCAAAGCTACATGTTGCAGTTAACCTAACTACCAGAGGGTCTGCTTTTAATGGAGGTTGGGGATGGACGGGTGAGAGCAGAGAGAAGAGACAACCTAGGAAAAAGATGAAGAAGGTACTGGTGACTTTGTATAATACAAATAACTGCAAGAAGAGGTCATGTTCAGAATTATGTCTTCTCTGCATCTTTCTGAAAGAGATTGCCGCCTTGCTTTCAACAAATATAGCATTAAAACTCATGCTTCCATGTTCTTATTGCCTTATAGGACTGAAGCATATGTTTCCAAGTATTAAAAACAACTTAGAATATATTAAACAACATTTTTCATTAGCCTGTGAGCAATAGTGCCCATCCCTGTGATCCTTCCCCTATACACTCAATTCAAAAGATGGAAGAAGAAAGTGTTTATCAGAAGGCTGAATTTCTTGTTCCAGCCCACTTTCTTTTCAGCAATAGTGCTTTCTGGAAGTTTCAGAGCTTTCACTCTTAAATGAGGTCAAAGTCGACTTTATCACACCTTACCTTGGAAGCCCGGAAAGAGAAGGCTGTGGACTTGGTGTCTGACTTTGCCCGGTCCTGCAGTATAAGGCCTTGGTCCTCTGTCAAGGCCAGGTAGTGGCCTGTGGTGAGATGCCGGAGGCGGAAAGCCTGGCCCCATCTGATGTTACTGCCACTCCAACTGGGCAGATGAAACAGACAAGAAACTGCATTTACACAAAACTATGTCTATTTCAATATTTCTCCTGTGCTTTCTTCCACATGCTAGCAGACTTTTAAACCCTCTTCCTTAAGGGACAAAGCACTTGTCTCCTGGCTTGCTTTAGGATTTCAGGTCTGCTGACAACTCAGCATGGTACTTCTCTTGTGGCCTCTCTTAACACCAATGAGGAGGCATCCTTGTGCACTGTTGGTGGGAATGCAAACTGGTACAACCACTGTGGAAAACAGTATGGAGTTTCCTCAGAAAATTAAAAGTAGAACTACCCAATGATCCAGTAATCACACTACTGGGTACTTACCCAAAGAACACAAAAATACTAATTCAAAAAGATACATGCACCCCTATGTTTACTGCAGCATTATTTACAACAGCCAAGACATGAAAGCAATGCAAGTATCCATCCACAGATGAGTAAGTATGTGTACTTATAATCATACATATATACACACACCATACCTTTTTAATAACACACACACACACACACACAATGGAGTATTATTTAGCTAAAAAAATGAGGTCTTGCCATATGCAACAACATGGATGGATCCAGAGGGTGTAACGCTAACTGAAATAAGTCAAAGACAAATATCTTATGATTTCACTTATATGTGACATTGAAGAAACAAATGAACAACAACAAAGAGACAAAAATAGACTCTCAAATCCAGAACAAACTGGTAGTTCCTAGAGAAGAGGTGGGTGTGGGTATGGGTAAAATAGATCAAGGGGATTAAGCATACACTTATCTTAATGAGCATCCAGTAACGTATAAAATTGTTGAATCATATTGTACATCTGAAGCTAATATAACATTGTATGGTAATTATACTTCAATAAAAATAAGGGGAAAAAAGGAAAAAAAAAGAACACCAACGATGATGATGATCTTGGGACAAGACAACAATTTAATGCAACTGGAAGTCTGAGGCTTCCAATTGTTCCTTCACTCCTCTGAGGTTTCTTGATATATAAAAACACATGAAAAGAATACCTTATAAGGAAAGCTCATTTCTGGGAAAACAAAGTCATCTCTGATGTGCTATCTCAACTCAAACATTCTACTACCACAAAGAATCCCATCTTTAAGAGAAATAGTAAAAATATTTGTGCAGTTTACACTTGCCAGGGAGAGGCAGAGAATAAAGAAGTGTGTGTGTGTGTGTGTGTGTGTGTGTGTGTGTGTATTTGTGTTAGAAGGGGATACATTTTGTGGAAAAAAATAAAGCAAGGTTAGATGATTAAGGTAAGAGAGACCTTGTGTTTGAGTGGAAACCTTTCAATGGACCTACATCAAAATGTTGGCATTCAACAAAAGTCACCATAAGTATTTGGGGAGCACTTATCTACTGAACAACTGAGCTCATTATCTTTTAAGTTAGAATAAAATCTCATGGTTAGACCTCTGGGGAAATAAACAACCTTAACTGAAACTATATATACATACCTATTTTGACATTTTAAAGAAGTCCATTAAGCAAGAACCAAGGCTTAATATCCCGAGAATGTGAGTATGTTATTGCAAGCTTTTTAACAGGGCTGGGAGAGAATACAAATGCCCTGAGCCAGCTAACAAGTGGGTGATCCTTATAACCAGTATTCTTTAAACCAGAAACTTCCAAAGAGTTGTTCTCAGTAAAAAATTTAAATGTTTCTGTGTGCATAAGTTCTAATATTTTCTTCTGATTTCTACGGATTAGCTTGAAGACCACCTTGGAGGCATATACCCTCACAAGAGAGACTTTCATAATGAACATATATTCAGGGAGAGACTGAGCAGGGAGCCAGTGGGAAAGGCTGACAAGGAAAACTAAACACTTTTCCCTCCTCTGTTATCCCAAGCAGTTCATCTCTAGCCTGACTTGCAATCCCTCTCAGCAAAATAACAGCCCAGAGATTACTGGATGCTGCTTTGTACTTTGATGTTTGGAGACCACATGTTTTTACTCAGGCACACAGCTCAAGTCTCAGTCTCCTGTTCGTTCCACCCCAGGTACAAAATTGTTTCTGGCAAGTCAGGTAAATACGGTTTTCCTCACAGCTACATTTGCAGTGATGCTTTAGTCTTCTCTACCTCCTGCCATCACAACCACTAGTTCTGTCATTTAAAGCTAATGTTCCACTGGAGCCAACCATACTACTGAGAAGAGAAACACTAGCTAGGTTTCAGAGAATCTGTTCAAGAAAGCAAATGGGAGAAATACTTTGATGACTTTCAGCAGACATATCCAAGCTCACCTTTTATAACCCGGTCACTGCAAGGGCAGTAAGACCTGGGGGCTGGGTTCAGGGCAGCGGAGTCCTCTGGCTTCAGAGTGTGTGTGTGTGTGTGTGTGTGTTTGTGTGTTACTGTTGTTTGAAAACAAACTCAGGAAAATTTCAAAACTTAGCTCTGGGCCAAGGAACTTTTGAGAGTTTGCCAGGTGATGTGGAACAAATGAAATATTTAAGAAAATGGAGAGTATAGGAAAAGAAAATAATCACGAAAAGAGCACCACCCAAGCCTTCCATTACCTTATCCGAAGGGGTTCCACTCTCCACAGAGATCTGGCTCGTGTCCCAGCTCCCCCAGCTTCATAGAATATCCTCCTGTGAGCAGAGTTGGAGATTAGCTCCTCTGAGCTTGACACTGATCAGCACCGGGGAGGGGACAGCTCCCGGCAGAGATTGTTCAAACCCTGCCACTTTTCTAAGCCCTCATAGAGTCAGCAAAACTAAAAGCTGAGTCAAAGAGAAGAATAATTTCCCAGTCTCAACCTCTGAGGAGGGAAAAAAGGTGCTATGGGGGAGGGAACTGCTCACCACAACAGATAATGGACACTCATGGACCGTCAGGGGTATGATGAAAAGGACCATCTCCATTTGCACAGTCAAAATAGCATAATCACTCACATACCATCAGAGCAAATACCAAATGCTCCAATTCTTTTAGGTTAAGCTCTTTGATGTAGTTTTCCATCTCTTAAAAAATGTATTTGTACTTTTAAAACATATATACAGTACAGTATGAATTCACTTCCATTATTCTAGGAAGTCCAGAACAAAGCTTTATGCTCAATTGCTATAGTGTCCATAATTTTATCACTGTGCTCTTGTCTCCTTTTCTCTATTAATCTTTTGATGTATTTTTAAATAAAGTTGTTTATTTTGGAGTAATTTTAGGTTTACAAAAGTTGCAAAGATAGTAGAAAGAGGTATATAGTCTCACTGTCTCCTAATGTTATCTATACTACACATGAATGTACATGTTACATTTGTAAAAACTAACAAACCAACATTGCTATGTCATCGCTAGCTAATCAAGGCTTGCCTTGGATTTCAGCAGTTTTTCCATTAATATTTATTTTCCCGTTCCAGGATCCAATCCAGGAATACCACAATGCATTTAGCTGTCCTGTCTCCCTTGTTTCCTCTGGCCTGTTCTTAGTCCCTCCTTATTTTCCATGACTTTGACAATTTTGAGGAGTGGTGGTCAGGTATTCTGTAAAATGTCCCTTGATTGGGGTTTGCTGCTATTTATCTGATGATCAGTAAACTCTATTTTTCAAGCCATACAATAGGGACCGACCTACCCATGTAAGTTAACTATCCTTGTTGAAGAGTATGTCTCATGAATAGTGGTCCCAGATTACCTGGTATACTGAATCCAGGCTCTTTTTGAGAATCTTGTGACTTTAGATCAAGACTGGTCGTTTAATTGCATTTAACTGCACTAATTTAAAATCCCACCTCCACCACAGAAGGTTTCTCTATACTACAACTGAATCACTCAAGCTCCCTGAGGATCTTGATCTAGGTTTTGAGACAACAGGTAATCAGTAGAGATGAAGAGAAAATGGGCAATTATTATTTTTTATCTGAATAAGTAAGATCATTATAAGTTGGTTGAAAATAGCGGCTTGGGAGTTGGGCAGACCTCCGTCTGACTCTCTTAGGTGTGTGACCTTGTCAAGTCCCTTCACAGCTCTGTACGGAGCTTTGTTATCTATAAAATGAGCCTGACTCAAGACTTTAGTCACAGAATGGTTGTGAAAAGGTAATGCGTTTTTTAAAGTAAAGGACATGCACAAAAATATTCATAGATGAATTTACCCAAAATTTAAAAAAATATATTTATTTTTGAGAGAGAGATAGAGCATGAGTGGGGGAGGGGAAGAGAGACAGAGAGAGACAGAGAGACAGAGAATCTGAAGCAGGCTCCAGGCTCTAAGCTGTCAGCACAGAGCCCAACATGGGGCTTGAACTCACGAACCGTGAGATCATGACCTAAGCTGAAGTTGTATGCTTAACCGACTGAGCCACCCAGGCGGCCCCATCCAAATTTTGTTTAAATACAGATGTTTATACGGGTGCCTGGGTGGCACAGTCGGTTAAGCATCCAAGTCTTGATTTCGGTTCAGGTCATGATCTCACAATTCGTGAGTTCGAACCCCACCTCGGGCTCTGCACTTTCAGTGTAGAGCCTGCTTGGAATTCTCTTTTTCCCTCTCTCTCCGTTCCTCCCTCACTTGTGTACTCTCTCTTCAAATAAACTTAAAAAATTTTTTTTAAATACAGATATTTATGTCAAATATAGAATAACACATTACATGGCACAGAGACACTGAAATGTTATGTTAATAGTGGTTGCCTTTGGGTGGTGGGATTATAGAACACATTCTAAACCTTGTCCAAATGTATATGGAATCAGGAAACACACAGTAAATATTAAGAAAGAAATCCTGTGTGACTTGAGAGCTCTAACTGCCCAGGTGTCTCTGTGCCAAGCCTAGAATGGTAATGGCATTGCGCTGACCTCCTACTCACCCACACTTGCTGAGGTTTTCATTTATGTGTCTCCCCACTCAGGACTGGAAGTGTCTCTCAGGTGAAGAGGGTAGGAGCAGCTCACCCCAGGTCACAGGGTTATAGAATTCTCTCCCTCTGACATCTGAAGAATTCTGGAAGGTTAGTCCCTCCCACCTGGGAAACTTGAGGGCAGCCTGCTCCATTTAATCTTGTATGGTTACAGAGGTTGAAACAACCTGTTCTTGTTCTATAAGACAATTACCCAAGGAGAAGTGTAGAGTGGGTGGTGAGCTGAGGCACTTTGAAAGCTTGGCTGACAGCTTAGCCTCAGCTTTAACAGGTTAAGTGACTTACCCCAGGGTGCTTGACAAGCCAGAGGCACAGCCAAAGACCAGATCTCAAAACGCTAGATTGTCACTCTACCCGGCCTGGTGCTTTCAGGCTTTAGAAGGAATAGAAATGATTTCCTCTGGAAAGTCAGCACCCTCACTCTGGAATCACCTGCACGCCTTCATGGCTGCTGGTGTCTTTTAGTGAATTCTTGATTCCCTATTCCTTTGTTGTCTCCCAGATTTCAGTATTCCTGGCCATCCTGGCCAATTCTGAGGATTTTCCTGACACCACAAGACAATGACGAGGTTGCATCCTCTTTTGATTGAGACCCGCTGACACAGAATCTCAGGTTGTAGTATAATGAATAGCTGCTTACTCACCCCTTCATGCTTCCTTATAAAGGAAAGGGATAAGGCTATTTTACCTGTAAAATCCCCCCCCCCCCAAATACATATTAGATCCTGTAGAATCCTCAACCAAGGGAAGGTCACCTTTGTCTTATTTCAATGATGGCATGCATGCCTGCTTCAGGATGCCATTTGGGAAATTCCTCTCCATCTGTTTCACTCTTCCCAGCACCTCCTTTCAAATATTTGTACAGTCTTTCCTTTTTGTCGTCAGGCTCTTGTTAAAGTACTCGCCAGGAATGGCTACCAAAAGGTGGGCTTCTCCAAGCAGAGTTTCTGCCCAGGCTGCTACTAATTTGGTTCAAATTTAATGTGTGTGTGTGTGTTGGGGATCGGTGGGGGGGGGGGGGGGGGGGGCAGGTCAAGGGTCATGCACAAGGTTATTTCTTTTTTTCCAAATTCCTGCCCTTTCAAGAAGAACTGGAATAGGAAGAAAGAACGAGTTCAGATGTATTCCATCTTAGAGGTAGCTGACTGCAAAATTCCTAAAATTTCAGGTCTTTACCCACCTGCAAATCTTCCCTTTAGTGCAGAATATTTAAAAGATAGTACCTGGGCTATTGCACCATTTTACCATTTAAAATCAAGAAAAAGAAAATCACCATTGCATACAATCACATGACATTATTTAGGGTAGGGAATCCTTAATTCTAAGGAAATTAGGTCAGCCTAACACCGTATCTCAGAGATAACTGTCAGTTAACTGGACCAATGCCAGGGAGGAAGTCAGTGAATTAATTAGGCACTTGCCACAGGTCTGTACTTTATGCATCCTAGACAGTGTTCTGGGTCACATCTGGTTCCCATGGAGAGATATTCAGAGGACAGAGCAAGTAGGAAGAGATTCAGCACAATAGGGATACATACTGCCAATGCATGGTTTCTAAGACACACATTAACATGTTTGAGCACACTGCTCTGCTCCTGAAGGTCCTTTTATAGCTCATCGGATCAGGAACAAGCACTGGTGGGAGTGTCAGCAGCCTGGCTTCTAAGCTGCCACCTGAAAGCAGCTGGTAAGTGACCTTTGGCAGGAGCCTGAGCTAGAGGATCTCTTAGTGGTGAGGACTTGATCCCATGTGTCAAATGAAGTAAAAGAAATGCAGTTAACAAGGTTCCCACAGGCAATTCACAAAAACATAGAATGTATTACCACTGGGAGATCACCCACTGCTGTCACAAATTCCACCTAATTTGGATCCAATTTTATTTTTTTAATTATTTACCACGTTTCTATAGTTACAGGGGTCAAGCTTTTTGGGCTCTGTTCCTTTGGTGATCAACAGGCTACCAAGGGACACTGCAGAATGAATTTAAGACCTGGATTAGTATCGTCTATCTCCTGGTTTTGAATTTTTGAAAAGCATTCGTTGAGGAGTTAAGCAGAGGATCACAGAAAGCATCACCCTCAGAAGTGTCATCTACATGTGTCCCTTGGCACCATCCCTGCTAAATCTATCTCCTGTTGGATACTGTTATTTGGTTTCTCCAATCCTATTTAGTAATAAGCAAAATGAAATCACCAAACTCCACCTCAATTACTTAGCACCTGAGAGGGGAAAAAGAGAGATGATCTGCTTTTGAAGCGCCCGGTGAATGAGTTAAGTGCACAAACTCACTAGAAAGATTAGTGGGTGCTTCAATCTACAATGAATGCTACCAGAATCTCCTCAGAGAAGCACTTAAAGAAAATGAAGGCACTGGGAAGCATTACAGAACTGCTTGCCTAAGAAGCAACAGGTGTGGCCAGGTACTCCTGTGCTTGAGCTCCAGGGCACTGCCATTCCTGTTTTACAATACCACGGCTGGGTATGGTTGATGTCCACTGACCAATGCTTACAGAATTCATCTGTGGATTAGTCTGAGTCACCCGAGACTGAAACACCTAGGAAAAGGATGATGCTATCGGCTTACCTGTGCTGGGAGTCATTCTGGTCTGTAGATGGTATCGTCAAACACTCATCATGACCATGGAAGAGACGTACTACATGCCCACCAAGTAGGTAACCTGTGAGAGAATTATATTCTACTATGAGCTGACGGGAAATTTAATAATGAGAACACCAGGTTTAAAAAGGATAAATTCACACAGCATTGAGTCAGTTATAGAAAACACCAAGAAAGAAGCATTTGGAAAATGGCAGATTCCATGAATTCTGGCCTCAGGAAGGAAAGACAACAAAGTCAAAATTCTTTGTTTTATTTGAGAGAGAGAGAGACAGAGAGAGAGACACAGACAGACAAACAGACACACACACACACACACACAGAGAGAGAGAGAGAGAGAGAGAGAGAGACAGAGACTCCCAAATAGGCTCCACACACAGCACAGAACCCCATGTGGGGCTCGATCCCACAACCCTGGCATGATGACCCAAGCCAAAATCAAGAGAGTCGGAGGCTCAACCAACTGAGCCACCCAGGCGCCCCAAGAAAGTCAAAACAATTATAACATTGAAAGTTAAATAGAATTTCAGAGATGAGCAAGTCCAACACCAAAATGTAGGGTGAAAAGTGTCGATTCACATCATTACAAGGAAAATTATGTTGCTAGTATTAGGAAGGGAAGGATTTTCTGGTTGCTTAGGATGAAAATACATCCAACACAAAATTCCTGGATAAGCTCTTACAATCTTGATGTGTCCGTTTTGTGGCAAAATCCCAATCAAATTGCAGCCATGGGGGATAAAGAGGAAGCTGGGAAGGAGATCAGCAAACTGTTACTAAGAGCTGTCGTCTTCTCTAAAGAAGACATCCAGATGGCCAACAAGCACATGAAAAGATGCTCAACATCGCTCCTCATCAGGGAAATACAAATCAAAACCACACTCAGATATCACCTCATGCCAGTCAGAGTGGCCAAAATGAACAAATCAGGAGACTATAGATGCTGGAGAGGATGTGGAGAAACGGGAACCCTCTTGCACTGTTGGTGGGAATGCAAACTGGTGCAGCCACTCTGGAAAACTGTGTGGAGGTTCCTCAGAAAATTAAAAATAGACCTACCCGATGACCCAGCAGTAGCACTGCTAGGAATTTACCCAAGGGATACAGGAATACTGATGCATAGGAGCACTTGTACCCCAATATTTATAGCAGCACTCTCAACAACAGCCAAATTGTGGAAAGAGCCTAAATGTCCATCAACTGATGAATGGATAAAGAAATTGTGGTTTATCTACACAATGGAGTACTATGTGGCAATGACAAAGAATGAAATATGGCCCTTTGTAGCAATGTGGATGGAACTGGAGAGTGTGATGCTAAGTGAAATAAGCCATACAGAGAAAGACAGATATCATATGGTTTCACTCTTATGTGGATCCTGAGAAACTTAACAGAAACCCATGGGGGAGGGGAAGGAAAAAAAAAAAAAGAGGTTAGAGTGGGAGAGAGCCAAAGCATAAGAGACTCTTAAAAACTGAGAACAAACTGAGGGTTGATGGGGGGGGGGAGGGGAGGGTAGGTGATGGGTATTGAAGAGGGCATCGTTTGGGATGAGCACTGGGTGTTGTATGGAAACCAATTTGACAATAAATTTCATATATATAAAAAAAGAGCTGTCTTAGGGGAAGCTGGCTTTCGAATGCATTTAACAGACACAGATAAAACCTGGATGCCCATCCCACAGCACCAAGGGGAGGCAAAATGACATTCCAGTATCCCACAGTGAGTGAGCCACTACCTATAAGCACTTAGCTTTCAGCATAAGGAATCTCAATAGCCACAGAGTTCCAAGATGTATGGAAAACAATGAGCTTCAAGTGCATGATGACCCATTAGTCTTCAAATAAATTCTGAGCCTTAATTCAAAAAACATACTAGGACCAGGACTCTAGTCTGAGGTTTACTTGTACGAAAAAAGCAAAATTTGTAAATTTGTTATCACTTTGGGTAAAAAAAATTCTCTAGGCCAGTCTGATCTCAGGAGACATATGGACTTAATATATGTTCAATGTCTGCATCAGGACTTACAAAAAAAAAAAAAATCACACAGCTATATCACACTAGGGACTACTGAAGTATTCTGGGTGTTGACTTAACAGTAAAAAAGAGAAACATGCCAAAGGAGAAAGGGCTGTTTATCAATGTATTTTGTACAGGGACAGTGTGATATTCCATTGTTCACTTTTTTTTAACCAGGCGAGGCAAGTTCTTCTTAAACTTTCCTTGAATATTCACAAATCCTTCCCCAATTTTCCTCTACCTTACTATACTAAGAGTGTCACTTATACAACCTCTTTTGCATTAAAATGATTCATGATATACTGTAGGGGAAATCTTAACAGCCAATTTATTTCAAAAAATTAAAATCTTCCATGATCATGCTCTTGATTAACCTCTTGGTCATCTCATGATGGTGAGGCCACGCCCCATTTGGATCTATCCTTTGCAGTCCTCAGGCTCCTCCAATCAATACTCTATTCACACAGAAAATCGCCAAGTGCTGGTGCATTATGGCTCTTCCTAATTGAAATCTACGAGGGCAATATTCAGGAAAGAAGGGTCATGAAGAGGATCACTTATGCTCTCAGGGCTGAAGTGGGCTTCTCACCAGGGGATGCTGAGAGGGCATTTTCTGCAGGGCCAGATGACTCAGGTGATGAGCTTTCCAGGCTAAATTACAAGGGCACTCAAAACTTCGATAAGGACCTTTATTATGTGATTTGCAAACACTCCTTAATTAATCTCCACAAGTTGTCTGTTGGGACTGGGAAATAATTTTATTCCTCCAGTGAAAACGAAAAATATGGAGAAGAGTCAGTCAAGACTCTTCCTTCAAGAAGACTGAACCCCAGTTTCTTGATTTCTTACAGAAAGACAATAACAACAGACTCAGGGTGGTGAGTTAGTTTCTGTGTAAAAGAAGAGGGCTAAGCATAGCCTGCCTTTTTAAAGCCTTCCATGAGTTGCGGACAGAGTTAAAAATCTGTCATTTCCTGACTATTCGGCTACAACACGATGCCTTCTAAAACTGGAGCATTGCCTTGACACCCTTAGGTTTCCCTCTATTTTCAAACATGTCATCATAGAAGGGCATTCCTAGTTTGAAACTACTGGACTCAAGATTAAAAATCGGATTAAAGCCACGGTAGGAGTATTTCTTTAAAATTCTGATCTTGCTATAAGGTGCCAAAATGTAATATGATAACCTACAGGGTCACTGGCATTTGATTATTCTGCTCAGCTGCAATACTACCCATGGATAAGGTAAGGCCAGTATATTAATTCTGTAACTTGAAAGGTGCATTGACTTTGCCGGCTCCAAGAAATAGGATATGTTGAACAAACTTTGAGGATCTTACTTCCAAGGGAAGAATAAAACACTGAGAACATTTTGTTATTGTGAAATGGCCCTGCAAAAACACAAGTAGAAACAAATGACCAAACACACTTTTATTATGGAGAAAGTCCTTCTTCCACCTGTCTGGAGAGATAGTAACAGTATCACCTTCTTGGCAAATAATCTCTTCCAAGACTGAAGTGGCTGGGACCTATACACTGATAACTAGTAACCATAAATGAAAATGAGAAGTCAGCAGGAGAGGAAAAGTACATATCCAAATCCTGCATGCATAAGTACTAAAACAATGGTGGGCTCTAAAGGATTAAAAGATGTTGTCAGGAATGTCCGTGTAATCAGAAATCAGGACAGAAAATAATCCACATCCACATCAGAGAAAGACATTCAGGTGGACTAAAATAATGCTAGCTGTGTAGCAAGGCATTAGGTAGGAGCTGGGAAGCAGCAGAAAATGTCAATATATACAGCTCAAGACAGACAGGAAGGCTGAGGGCTGAACGCATATTAAAAAAAGCACACCTTCTTCGATGCTACTTCCTGAGCACGTGGGATGTACATTCCAGAGTGTTTGCATAAAAGAGGCATCCACTTGTATGTTCCCATTTGATACGGAGAGATGCTGCAGCAGAAACAGAAATGAGACATCCTTTAAATAACCAGCCTGGTCCTGGCAGAAGCAGCTCACCTAAAACCGCAAGGATTGAGTTAAAGAATCTCACTGTCATCAGGCTCTTTCTGCATAGCCTGTGGGAGACTGCTACACCCAATCCAGAAGCACGCTTCAAAGGGGGACACTTCCTTCAGGGAAGAGGAAGTTTTCTGCCACAGAGGAGGCAGACAAGTGTTGACTTCATCCCCTCAGCTGGATCCCAGATTCAATAGGAAGTCATAAAATGTCTGTTCTTGCTGGGAGAAGAGAATTCACAAATGGGAACAATTACTCCAGCATTTGTTCTAGGCAAAGTAAAATCTGCTGGCAAGATGGGTGCTGAGAAGCTTAAAAACTTATCTCTAGACACTTCTCTGATATTCAGACACCCGAGGGAGCCTAACACTCATCCCCAGGTGCAAAATCTCACCGGCATCTTTCAACCACTGTGACATCCCATTTGCCGAAAGCATTTTAAATTCTCCATTCCTCCAACATAAGCTTATTTTCCTAGGTCCTGTTCTTTTTGGCTGGTTCACTGGACAAGAACTAAACCACGTGAGAAATTCAGAGTAATAGTAGCTCACGTTGGTTTTCTCAGAAAGTGCCCAGGGTATTTTGGCAGAATTCGATGGGTCCAGTATCTTACTCTGAAAGGATAATGAACAGTTAAATTCCAGGCCCCATGAGAATGTGACAAGGGAGAGAATCCAACCACCTCTCCACTACACCACGTAAAAGTTTCTTAACCTACCCATCCTATTGTGGCTCAGTTCGCCTTGGCCATTAGTTCCTAAAGGAAAATATTCTAGAAATGAAAAGATGTCTGGTAGGAAGTACTTACAAGGTATCTTTCAGAGGACACGCTGACGAGGATGAGGTCATCACCAATTCGAACTTTCTCTCCCTCGGATCTCTGTTTGGAAGCAGGATGTATGGTCCACCAACAGGCTTCTCCTACATAAATGCTCCTTGAGTTAGTCATTGCTTCATGGAAACCAGTGTCCCTAAGTCAGTCCCTGATTCTCCTTTCTCCTGAGAACAATCCCTCAAGCACACATGTGCACACATATACAAACTCCAGACCTCAATTTCTATTTAGCCCCATATCTGCTCGACTGTCTTATCATTTTCATTTTTTCCAGTGACAGGAAAACAGAGTTTAGGAGAGAGTATTGGAATCCAGAAACTACAGAAGCTTTTGAGTATTTTTAATACATATAGAAAAATGTTTTCATCATAGGTCCTTACAAATCTTTAAGAACTGACTTCATGGGTCTACTGACTACTTATACACTTTTATTTTTTGCCATACTCTCCCTGAAATTCTACTGAAACGTGAGTAATTCTACTTAAAACATCAGCGATTTTCAAAAGGCCTGAATCTACAAAGACTCAGACAACAGGTGAGAAGTTCATAGCAAAGAAGCGAAATGGACAATTTGGCAAAAGGAAAGCAGACAGATGCTTTCAGCATAGACAAGCTAACACCCAAGTCCTCAAGTAAGAAAAGGGAGAAGTTGATCTCAAGAAATAAGGTCATCCCTGCTTCGAATTTCTCAGGAAGTCTCTGGAATGGGAGATAAGTTACTTGTGAAGGTAGCAACAGAAGATGGGCTTGAAAGCAGGAGAATTGGCTAAAAGCTATAAAGGAACTTTTATCACCTGGCATCCTTCTCTATACTCAGCACAGCCAGATGACCCCTCCTTCTCTACCCTACAGAAGATTAAGAGTTAAATCCATGGAATGACCAACCATCAAAGTTATGGTTTTGTAATATCAAGCACTGTCAAACAAGAAAGTAAAAACTATTGCTAAAAATAGAGAATCGTTAACATTTTATGCCCTGATTAGTAAAGCCCCAGCTCCTTTCCCTGGGCCTCTATTCCTCATACACCAGCTGTGATCCTAAGTCTTCTCCTCACCTCAAATTCAAGGATTCCTCTTTAGGGAAGCCCAACCACCCAAGATAAAAAATACTATTGTCTGGGCATCTCCAGTGAAATGCGTAATCCTTGACAGATTACCGAAAAGTAAGGCTTAACAGATGGCAAGCCACAGCCACACATTCAGGGCTTCCGGTCAGCTTTTACTGCCTTGATCTAAACATGAAAGGACAGCAAGGATCACCTGACATCTGAGCCAAGTCACTAACATGAATGAGAAGAACAAAATAAACACTGGGCAAAGGGACTTGGAGAAAACAAAGATTATGGAGAGCCAAAGAAAACTTTAAAAAATTCAGGGGCGCCTGGGTGGCGCAGTCGGTTAAGCATCCGACTTCAGCCAGGTCACGATCTCACGGTCCGTGAGTTCGAGCCCCGCGTCAGGCTCTGGGCTGATGGCTCAGAGCCTGGAGCCTGTTTCCGATTCTGTGTCTCCCTCTCTCTCTGCCCCTCCCCCGTTCATGCTCTGTCTCTCTCTGTCCCAAAAATAAATAAACGTTGAAAAAAAAAAAAACTTTAAAAAATTCATATAATTAATCATATCAGATAAGAAAAATTTTCATTCATGAAATGGCAATGAAAGTGTCCAGGAATGATCCCTTTGGAGAAAAACCCTTGTATCCTCAAAGAGAGAGAAAGAAACAAGAGACTTATAGGATAAAGTTGAAAAACTTTCCCAAAAATAATGAAGAGAGGGGCACCTGGGTGGCTCAGTTGGTTAAGCATCCGACTTTGGCTCAGGTCATGATCTTGTGGTTCACAAGTTTGAGCCCCGTGTTGGGCTCTGTGCTGACTGCTCAAAGCCTGGAGCCTGCTTCAGATTCTGTGTCTCCCCCTCTCTACCCCTCCCCTGTGCATGCTCTGTCTCTCTCAATGATAAATGTTTGAACATTTTTTAAAAAAAGAATGAAGAGAAACATTAGAAATAGGAGTAAAGAGATAATCAGAAAACCAATCTAGCGGATTTTCAGAAAGCAGGAACAGAGAAAACAAAGTGAGGAATTAATGAAGAAATAGTATTAAACATTCCCCAAAGCTGGAAGGCAAGCATTAAGACTGAAAAAGCCCACAGAGTCCCTACCACAGTGAAGAGAGACCCACAAAAGGGTCCATTCTTGTGAGACTTGGAACAAAAAGGATCCATGCCCAAACACATCACTGTGGAATTTTAGACAGAAGGGCAAAACAGAAGATTTAAGTAGCGCTCAGAAAATATAAACAGGTCATACACAAAGGATTGGGAATCTGAATGTAGGTATCTCAGTAGCCAGGCCTTAAGCTAGAAGAAAATGAAGAAAGCCTTCGAGATGCAGAGGAAAAATTTAGTTCCAATGTAGAATACTATGAATTACTTGTGAAGCATGATTTAAACTTCTTAGATGATGATTTACCTCCCATGGATCTTTTCTGTAAAAGCTACTGGATAATGGGCTCCACCAAAGTGACGTGGTAAACCAATGAGGGAGAAAAACATGAGATCCAGGAAACATGGAATCTAGGAGAGAGGCCAAGGACATCTCCTAGATGACGGTGGATGTTTCTATAAGAGGACACTGATAGAACAGCCAATATGATTGAATCCCATCAGGGGAAAGTTTCAGTTCTATAGAACAGTTTGAAATGAATGAGCGATTGGGTCACAGAAAATAAAGCAAACGATTCTCTCAAAAAGCCTAAAGTCATTCTACCAATGTCAGCAGAATGAACGTATAGGACTTTTCTGATTACATGCTCTAAGACTGACAGCTGGTTTATATATAGTGGTCAACTTACAATCAGTGAGTGTGGCATTTCACTCATTTTGTAATCATCAGCAAAGGTTGACAATACCTTAGAGGAAATTATATTTTAAGAATAACACTTTAGCTGAAAACAAAGCAACCTCAAATCAAATGCAAGTATTATCTCATTTTAAGAGAAAAAGCATCATGGAGCCCACTCTTGTGCTTTGTACAAAAATGAGAAGTGGAGAGGCAGGGCTTCTCCTCAGGAATTCTCAGACATCCCTGAGCACAATGCAGAGATGGCAGGCACACATCGTTAAAACTTCATTTTTTTTTTCCTAGATCATCTGTAAAATCAGACAATCTGGATCATTCCCTTATGAACTGACACAATTTTGGAACAACATGTAATTTTGCCCTTTGGCTACCCAACAATGGAACTTCCTGTCATGGTATGAAAGATTGTATTCAAATTAGACTCTTCCTGCAGTGTGACCTAGGATGTTTTCTCTTCTCTGGCCTTTGTTCCTATCCTTTTTCCAGGCCTGGGGTTTCTGCTTTAGAGCAGGTTCTACCCAACCTTCTTCCAGCAAATTCTCATTCAGTTTGAGCTAACCTGAAGTAATTTCTGCCATTTGCAACCAAGAATCCTGATTGATACATAGCCCAACCTGTAAGTGGAGCAGATATTCCATATACATTGTCCTTGAAGGATGGTCATATTACCTATGAATATTTCCAGCCACACCGAGCACTCTACATCCCAGGGCCAGCTGCTATGGTGGTGGATAATTGCAGATATGGCAAAGTAGTTTTTTTCATTGGGGTGAAATGTGTTTCCTTTCAACTTCTATCCCATTGCTCCACTGGTCTATGGAATAACCCACAGCAAGTCAGACCCTTCTGTGACACCGTAACTATTAAGTATGTATAGTTATGTTGGTCCTCTCTTCTTCATTTCTGGTTTCCAGGGAGAATCTGCATCATGGTCACCACCTTTCTTAGCATCCACCTCCTGACTGTCAGCATTTTTGACTGACCTCAAAACAAAACAAAACACAAGCCAATGTTTCCCAAAGTATGTGACTGTGGCGAAAGCATTATGTTGTCCTTCATTCTTAGTTACTATGTCTCCATCACACGTTGTTTCTTTCTTATTCCCCTAAATTTTATCAGACCTATTCCTTGACCCCACTGGTTGCTTGGTTTGGAATCCCCAATGAAGAACTTATTATTCAGTATCCTTCTCAAAAGCCCTTAGCCCAAGACCCAAGTGAACAGGAGATCTGGGAACGTTGACTTACCTGTGGCATGTTCCCGTAGACCTACATCAAAGGCAAGTTTATCTGTCTGGGATCTTGATGTGGTCAAACATGTTAGATACTGTGAAACAAGAGCAGATGCTAGTGAAGTCATACTCTTCTATCAGGTCTTGGCATCTCACCACTAGTTGGCTTCCAGTTGTCAATTTCAATACTGAGCTACTGTATAAAGGGCTCATTTACTGTATTCAATGGTATAACACATTTGAGATATACTTTTAATAGTATATTTAAAATCTCAAAGATGTTCTTCTCTGGTGACCCAGTGATTTAACTTCTAGGACTATATGCTACAGATATAAGTTTGAAGTTAATATTTCAAACAGATTTAATATGCTTTAGTTCAAAGATACTGAGAAACTTTTAAATTGGAGACAATATAAATGGAACATCTACAACCAACAATAATGCAAAAGTTAATAAACTTTGGTCCTTCATTTTATGAAATATGTTACCATTAAGAGTATTTATCCAGAGTGTGTAATAGCATGGAACATATGCAAAACAGCACAATTAACAGGTACACAAAACTTAAATGTCTGGCAAGTAGGCTAACAGGAATTACACCAAAATGATATCTGAAGTTCTCTTTGGACAGTGAGATGGACCATGATGATTCCCCTACTTGTATTTATTTTGGTTTTCCAACTTTCTATGAGCTTCAGGACTTCTCAATGTGTATGGGATCCCCTCCCCCCCAACCCCCCCGCCACTGATTATAAAAATGCATGTGCATGTAAAACTTAACATTGATATTTAAAATAATAATGGAAAAAAGCCATGGCCTGTTCCTTGCCCCCTTTACTGGCAGGCACAGTGGCTGATCTTAGAATCAAACTGGTTGGCAGATATGCACTTGAAATGTGGTTTCTGAGTTCTACTTCTACTTCTCTGCAACAGATAAATGGAGAATCATTGCATTGTCCAAAATCCTATGTCACAGGCTTCATTCTCAGAGCTACTCCTAAAAAGAACTAGCTAGTAGAGAGTTTATGTTAACTGTGAATCCAAATTTTTCTGGGCCTGGGGGACAGTAAATATAATAATAAATCACATAATCCTTCACATCTCTACCATGCTTTTAGCCCAAGTTGTCAAAGCCACAAGAGGCATGCTGTTTGAGGTTTTGTTTAGTCTGTTCAGGTAGGAAAAGAGAGGTATTAAGGTTTTATTTACCCTATGGATAAGCACCAGGTTCTGAAAGATACATGATCCCATCTCAGTTCTAGACATCATCAGGATACAAAGTTTCCCCACTCTCTAAATGTCCCCATCTCCTGCTCCTATAACCTTCCATTTGGTCACTTTTGTTCTCTGTCCTCTGCCATGAAAGACTACAACAGAAGAATGTTCAGGCTGAAAAGGTCAACTTCTTACCAGTCCTCAGGAAGAAAAAAAAAAAAAAAAGCCGCCATAAATAAATTATTTAAGAGCCAGCTGCAGCTCCTGCTGCCAATCTGACAGTTCAAGCTTTGAGATGAACTGTGAGCATACTGCAGGTGTAAATGTGTGAAAACGAAGTCTTGAATTAATGTAACATTTTCCACTTGGGCCAGAGAAAGAAGACGAACCTCCCTTACACTGATACAAGTGACGATGAGCAATACAGGGATGGAAGCAAGCAGGATTAGAGCTGGCACAGGATTAGAGCTGGTTACATTCGACTGAGATCACCATAGTCTCCTTAACGTGCCCTGCAAAAGTTCTACAGTATCCAGATTTTTCTAATTATATTTACTTAAAACTTGAACACTTTTTCTCATGTTACACTGAGTTAGCACCATTTTGGTTAGTTCCGGTTCCAGACCCCTAATTAGTTACAGCTCAATGAGCTTTCTGTGACGGCTTTGCTCCTTATCTTCCTACAGCCTCTGGATTAACATAATACCTTCCAATTATTCCAGGACTGAAGGCAATGGATACCATCCCATTTCCGTTAACTAGCAGAAGAGTAGAAATTTCATAAAAATCTCATTTGATTTTTCTTCTCTGTTGGTTATCCTTATATGCTTAACGAATTATTTCATGGTTTATTTCCTCATCAGTTGAACAAATATTTATTGAGCATCTAGTATAAGGTACTGTCCTTGATAGGGTTAGGTTTAGTTAAATTAAAAAAAAAAGACAAGGTCCTTTTTCTTCCCAGAGTGGGGAGGAGAGTGGTTAGACATTAGGCAAATCCCTAATTGCAAAATGAGTAAGTTATATGAAGAAAATGCAAAGCAATAATGTTTACATTCCAAATTACTTGTGTGTTAACATAATCTAGATGCTTGTTGGTTTCCTATACTTCCTCCCTTCTTCATCTTTTTCCTCCTCCTCGAATGGTGAAAGCGGACATCCAGATGTGCTTACCATTCCGCTGAAGGAGTGCCGCAGGAGAATCGCGTGGCCATATAGCAGGGTCCTGTGGCCACCCCCTTGTGCTGCCTGTGGGGAAGGACAAGGAAAAATGTCAGCACGGGCCGCTTGTGGCCCCCTCTAGAGCAAAGCAGGACAAGAATTCTGAAAGACAGACTACAAAGGAAAGACCCATTGCAAAGCTCCCCAAGAATTCATTCTAGAAGCGAGTGGCCAGCCTATGGGCGAGGGGGAGACTGGTGACCACAGCCATGCAACATCCTTGGGAGAGGGTGTGTAGGGCCAAATCTGTTCTTAGAAAAGTCCCCTGCCCAGGATGAGCAGAAACCCGAGCTGTTCTACCAGAGAAGCGTGTAAATGAGATAGGTACTGCTTACCTTCCTTTGAAACTTCTCAGAAGCATTCGAGAGTGAGAGAGAGAAACAAATGTAACTATAGCCTAGCGACAGAAAGGCAGCTTGGGGGACAGGCATATGGTCACATTCTGTGCCCTGTGGTCTTTTCCCTTCAAGGCATGTGGCCTTCTGCACCATCACTTAAAGGGGTCCTATTTACCCAGATCTCACCATTGCAGACAGCTCTGAAATGCAGGACTTTCAAAGGGCAACCAGCAGTGCAGAAATGGACCCATCAGCTGCAGGACCATCTCGGTACCTTCTCTGTCACCCCAGGTAGCTCCACTTTGGCTGTTCACTCAGTGGCAACCCACCCAGTGGGAGACGCACAAGCAAAGAGACAACTCAACATAAAGCTGCTGTGTCTGCTTCTTTTTCCCTTCATCTGTCTGATTCACCCACCATGGTCTGAACCCAACAGTACATGATAGGAGACAAAACTATTATTTATTGTCGTTATTCCTGAGTTGGTAACATGACAACATTGAAATCCACAAAGAAGTCCTAGAATTTGTTGGTATCCGCTTTTTCGACCTTTTGCCTAAATCCCTTCCCCATCCTATTACCCTGCCCTGAGACACAGTCAAATAATTTTGATCACACATACCCCTTAGGAAAAGATGTTTCAGCATAGGACCCCATCCCTAAATATGCACAAAAAACATCCAAAGCCTGAGATGAAAGTTAATCCTAACGAGAAATTCTAACATTTTCCTTCTATATGCCAAGAGCACCTCTTAGGCACCGAATATTATTTAGACCTGCATACCAGCAACCACAGGGGCTAGTGTGAGGTGTGGTCCTCTCCTGTGCCTCCCCTCCCTCAGAGCAATGAGCAAAGAAGGCAAAAGCCGGTGGTATGGAGAGAAGGCACAGGTCTGAATAATAAGGTCTGGAGTAATTTTATTTCAACTCTATTTGGATTAAAAGAATCGCTCTGTTGAAGAGATAACTTTTCATGTCATACCAGGAGCCTAAAGAAAAGAAAAATGATAGACGGGGTATCATGTTTTTTAAAAAGCTGATAAGTATATAAAAAGGTGGCTGCACTTTCCTCACAGCTGCAGAGATATTTAAGGGCTCCCCAGACCTTAATACTGTGGAGCAACGAAATGTTCTTTGTACTATTTCCGAATTGCTAAAAATCATTCGAACTAACTTTAGTTGCTGTATTTCCAAATGCGTCAACAGCTACGTTAAAAGGAGTCACACCCAATCATTTCCACAGCCTGTCCGTCTGCTATTTTCCCTATTTTCCCTCCTGAACCAGTCCGATGTCTCAAACCGAACTACTGACGAAATGACATGTCCTGGTGTTAACTGTGGGTCACACCTTTGTCTTTGTTCCCATCGACTCAGTGAAGCATCTTAAAAGGAGCCCAGCGTTGCTGACCACAAAAAGTGGCACCCAAGAGCGTGTGTTCCCCCTCTTCTCTGGCACTGCTGCAAACATCTCCTGGCCCTCACAGCCTTTATTACGGCACCAACAGAAAAGCAGAGAGATGAAGCACAAGTGTCCCACTGGGACTGAATGGGGCAGCACCATGAAGAACACAGGAGGCTTCGCATCCCGATGCCTCCCTCTGCCACGGCAGTGCCTCGTTACACTGGTGAGCATCATCGATGGGTTATAGCAGAAGCTGCTGGACACTATTCCTCTGTGCTTGCTCTACCAGGCCTGGGGTGGAACCTGGGAACTGGCGCTTCTAACAAGCTCCAGGGGACAGGACCCTCATGTTGCTGGTCCGGGGATGACATTTTGAGGGCCACTTCCTAAGGAATGATCAAGCTTCAGTGCTTGCCAGAGTAGAGGCAGAGGCTTTGACAATCATCATCCCGGTGAGAGCTCCTATGGGTACACACCATGGGTAGGTACTTTCCAGAACATCGTGGCTTGTCATCAGGATTTTTCCAGGGAGGAATGATTGCCCCCACTGACAATGTGAGGAGTTTGACCATATATCCTAAGGCTGGATGTGGCTGGTGGTGGTAGCGGTGGGAAGTGACCTCACGGACAATTCCAGAACATGAGCCTATTTTGCTCTAGTTTTTATAATATATTCATTTGCCTACCGTATACAAAACCAGTGTAAAAAGCAACCAGGAAAGCAGGAGAGAAAGATACTTCCTTAGCTCTTAAAGGAAGGTGAATTGATACAGCAGGGATTTAAGGAGCCCTGAGCATACAGCAGGCACAGAACTATGCAAGGTGTTATACACGAACTATCTCATTTTAGACTTGCAATTAGTGCTGTGAAGTAACTGTAGTCATTATCTCCGTTTTTCAGCAATGCAAACTGAGGCTTTAAAAGGTGAAGTAACATGCTCCACGTCATAGGTTCCAAATACAGAGTTGGGATTTCACCGTATGCCATGTTGTCTCCATCTTGGTAGTCTGGTCTAGAAAGACTCGTGTAAAAAAAAAAACAAAAAACAAAACCATGTTGCAAATAGGAAACAAGCTGCCTGTTTAAAGAGGTGAAGACAAGGCGCATTGGAATAGACTCAAAGGGTAAGAAGGGTGTTGAGGGATAGCATTATTGAAAAGGTAGACCCTAACAGGTCAGAGTGTTGACAACCAATGAGGCTAAGAACGAGGCACACACACGAGCAGAGGCCTGTTGGTGGAAAGTATGAAGTGCACACGGGGACCAACAGATGATTCACTGGTTCGTTTTGGGGTCAGGTGAAATGAAAGGGAACACCTGGAAAAAAATGATGGCACAGGTACAGGGCAGTCAGATTATGGGCAGCCATGACTGTTCTACTGCTAATGGGACGCTGGTGTAGTTTTTTGTTTTTGTTTTTGTTTTTTAACTGGTGTAGGTTTTTAAAAGCAGAGGGTCACTGTCAAAAGCGTACCTTAGGAAGGTAACCCTGATTACACAGTGGTGGAAGAGCTGGAGGCATCAAACCCTGGGACAGAAAAGATCATTCATTCATTCAGTTCCTATGACAACAGGAGAGTGTGGAACCAAACATCTTGGCGTCACCCCTTACTCGCTTCTCCCTCTCATACTCCACAGTCAAGCCACCTCTGGTGCCATCTCTGAAATACATTCTACACCCAAGTTCTATACCCTGCTGCCAACACCAAGGACGCAGTATCCACCTCCTGCCAGGCTGCCTGGTACCCACCAGGACGGTAATAATGGTGCCCTAACTATGTTTCCTGCTGCAGCCACACCCCCACCCCCACCCCCTTTTATAGTCTGAGCCAACATGGCAGCCGGAGCCATCCTTTTAAAACTCTGTTACATCGTGTTACTTTCTCGCCCAACTTTCCCACAGGCACTCCCTCCCATCCACTGTGGCTCCGTTTCACACCTACAAGTGCAATGTCCCCACCATGGTCTCCAAGACCCTGCATCAGGACTTGGCAAATCTTCCCCATAAAAGACCAGACAGGGGGCACCCGGGTGGCTCAGTCAGTTAAGCGTCCATCTTCAGCTCAGGTCACAATCTTGCCGTGTGTGGGTTCCAATCCCTCATGGGGTTCTCTGCACTAAGTTCAGAGCCCACTTTGGATCTTCTGTCCCAACCCCACCCCCCGCTCCTCTGCCTGCCAACCCCCCCTGTGTCAAAAATAAACATTTTTTTTTTTTAAAGAAAAAAAAAGACAAGACAGTAAATACTTTAGGCTTTCCAGGACACATATGGTCTCTGTCATATAGTCCTTTTTAATTTCAACCAGCTTTTTCAAAACCGAAACCATTCTTACCTAGAGGGCTACCCATAAACAAGCCACAGCCTGGATGTGGCTGCTGGCCTTGGTTGCTGGTCCCTGTCGTCCTTGATCTGGATCCTTTCTACCTCTCTGACACCACGAGCGTGCGCTCCATCACTCCCTCTGCTCTAACCACACAGGCCCCTGCTCTGTTCTTCAGACAAGTATGCTGCTCCCTCCTACCCACAGGGTCTTGGCACATGTGTTCCCCTCTGCCTGGAATGCTCTCCCTCTAATATTCCTGTGGCTCATTCCCGGGCTTCATTCAGTTCTGCGCTCGCATTTCTCATTTGGAGAAGCCTTCTCTGATCACCCTTCCTAAAGGAAAAATCACCCTTACTCTGTCATAGTGTGCTGTCTCATTTCTTGAGGCATGTATTATTAGCTGATATGAATTCACGTTATTTCTGATATGTATCTATCCTCCTCTACTCCCCAGGATATAAGCTTCATGAGTCTGTTGTATTCTCTGCCACAACAGCACGTTTATCAGTGCCGGGCAAACAGTAGGCACTCGTTCATATTTCCTGAAGAAATAAATAATAATTACATCAAGTGGTCCTTTTGTCTCCCTTTTATGGATGGGAAAAGATAAACTTTCCCATAATTGGCTTGTAAGAGGTGAGTGGGGATTTGAACTTGGATCCAACTACAAACTCTACTAACTCTTTCCACAGTCTGACCCTACTTTTGGACTAACATTCCAGGAAGGATGTATTACGGTACACAGAAGACTGCATGAACCTGCTCACAGGGGATTCAGACCGTAAGACTCTGAGGCAGCATTGGGATGGCAGTCCTGTCCCTCCATGAGTGGCCATAGCTGTCCCCAACGGCAGGAGGAGACTATGTGGTACCACCTCATAGCACGGGGGTGGGGCAGGGTAAACCTGGGAAAGGGTCCTGATGCCACATCCAGAGGAAAAATACTCCACTAGATCATTAATTCAATTGTCTTGCTTGTATTTCTTTTAAGTTTGTTTATTTATTCTGAGAGAGACAGACACAGTGCAAGTCGAGGGGCGGGGGGAGGGGGCTGAGAGAGAGGGAGAGAGAGAATCCCGACCAGGCTCCACACTACCAGCACAGAGCCCGATGCGGGGCTCGAACCCACGAAGCTGTGAGATCATGACTGTGCCCAAACTAAGAGTTGGAGGCTCAAGCAACTGAACCCCCCAGGTGCCCCTTCTTGCTTGTAATTTTAAACTTAACTACATTACTGACATTTCTTTTGGTGGATACCAGAAAACACTGCCTCCCAGTGAGATAAACCTGTTATGGCCACAGAGGGGGAACAGTGATTCTCTCTAGCCACACGTAAGTATTTCAAGATATTTTAAGCGATCTTCTTTTCCAATCTGGAACCCCAAGTTCCTCTTTGGGGACCCCAGGCTCTGGGTAGGCTCCTTGGTGAATGTCACAGAACACATGAAGGCTTCAGTTGCCACCTTCCTGGGAAGTTTGTAGGGCATGAGATCATCTGTTGGATGTGCCTGTGCACGCTTTCATTTTCCTTTTCTTCTCTATCCCACTCTGTTCTACTTTTAGGCTATCAAAGAAAGAAAGAAGCCTTTCTAGAAGGTCACAGAGCAATAGTTCCTGGACAGACTGGAGGCCCCCCACAGTGCCCAGGACGATTACATTTCCTCAGATACAACTGACAACTAATAATGATGCCATATAAGTAAAAACAAACCAACCAAACACCCCATTAACCTAACAGTACCCCTAACAGTACAAACGAAAGCAGGTAACTCAGTACTTTCAGTAAGAAAACCATTAAAGATTCTATTCACAACTGATAAAAAAAAAAAAAAAAGTAATAAATTTTTCAGGAATTTACTTAGAGGAGTTAAACCTTTAGAATGAAACCACAAACCTTTATTCTATAAAATGTAATTTGATTTGGTGAAATATTAAGGTGTACAAGGAGAATACCAATATTGGTAAATGCCTGTTCTTCTAAACTTAACTTACGGATCTAATGCAGTTTTAATAATTCTAATGGAATATTTTGGAATTCAGCAGAGTTGCTAAAAATTCACCAGGAAATAGAAGCAGTAAGAAATTTTTATTCTGGGGCACCTGGGTGGCTCAGTCAGTTAAGCAGCCAACTTCAGCCCGGGTCATAGTCTCATGGTCTGTGGGCTTGAGCCCTGAGTCAGGCTCTTTGCTGACAGCTCAGAGCCTGGAGCCTGTCTCAGATTCTGTGTCTCCCTCTCTCTCTGCCCCTCCCCCACTCACACTCTGTCTCTCAAAAATGACTATTAAAAAAAAAATTATTCTGAAAAGGAACTAAGTTTTAGCAAATGTTGTGAAGTAAAATTAATTCATTCTGGTATGGTTCAAAAAGAAGAATGTAGCACAATCTAGGCAGTCCATAAACAAGTACCAAGGATAGCATGTGATAAGACAGATTTTTAGTACAATGGGCAGGGGGAGGCATGATTATTAAACAAATTTCTCTGTGATATGTGAACAGCAAATCAGAAAAGCATTCAGTAAGATCCACAGGAAATATAAAAGATTCTGGATGGATAACAGAATTAAATATTTTATTTTAAAATTAAATTCTAGAACGAGCACATAATAGAATAGTCCACCATTCCTTTACAGAGCTAACACTTATGTATGTTTGAAGTAACAGATGCGCTCAAAGGCAACAAAAAACAGATAAGATTGTACAAAGATGACTGGACTTGAGAACACTGCAAACACTGAATAGATTTCAGAATACTTTGTATCACTATGACAAATGGGTTAACATCTTGTTGAAATATAAGAAAAAAACTAAGCCTCAAGTAAAGAAAAAGGCAAAGGAGATGAATAAATGATTCATATCAGGAATAAAGTTAAAATATATGGAAGGGACTTTATCTCTTCTAGTAAGGAAAGGAGTGACAATTAAAGAAAGCATTTTTTAGACATCATTTTATATCAACTAAATTTGCGAAAATGGGGAAAACACAATGCTGTCTGAGCTGCAGTTTAGCTGGTGTGATCCCGTACGAGGGGACACTGGAGCGCAACTCTTGCATGGCAATGTGGTAGTACATAAAAGAGCCATAAAGAGGTCTGTAGCCTTTGCTGTAGTCATTCCACTTCTGGGAGTAATTCAAGACAAGCAAAGAAGTATGCACCCTGTTGTGATAAGAGCATTATAATGGAGGCAAACCAAACACCTGGAAAGAGCCTAAATATCCAAAACAAAAATTGTGTCTCGAAGTCATGGGCTTCTTTAGGAAGTTCTATCCATAGCCATTAAAGAAGACAATCACAGAGGCTCCCAGAAACAGAAAAATGTGTGCAACATGCCGCCCGTGAAAAAGGCAGAATGCAAAATGCCTTTGACTGTTATGCATCTGCAAGAACGATAAAGAATCTAAAAAAAATCAACTAGCCATTTGGTTGGCTGCGGAACCATTTGAGTTCAAATTTTTCACCCTACTAGCCTGACATTTTAATAAAAAACGCATTTGTGTTGGGGGCAAAAACTGTTGCATGTGTTTAAAGACGTGGAATGCTACAAAAGTGTTTTGTCTCCTCATGACAACTTAAGTTGCTCAAAGATGTCATTAGCTTGCCAGAACTTTCCCTGCCTGAAGGGCTGATGGCAACACACAGCAGGGGGCCTTCTTTTTGGCACTAATCCAGAGACTAGCTCTTCTCTGTTGTCAAGTGGAAACACCAGGGAGGAAGTCTTTAGCCAAGACCCCTCTGACTCCCTCCTCATTCCTTCAGGCCCAGGTCCAGACTCCTGAGGAAAAAAATCTCTCACCGCAGAAAGTCACTTCTGCTGGGATCCCAAACACACTCGTTCTTCTGACTGCTCTTTGAGGAACCTTCACCTTGGATCCCATCCTGATTCCTGGAGACGTGCTTCCTACACTCTTCCATGCTTCCAAGGCTGCCTCCCCTCCTGCATCAGATTCCAGGCCTACCTTCCCCTATTGTCATAGGCCAGCCCATTACCCACCTCTGACCAAACTCTCAAGTCCTCACTTTTCTAAAAGGGGTGGGCAGAGAGGACTGGGCAATACTTCCAGAGCTCAAAGGACAACAAAGGAACTGATGGGCATTTTCCAACCAGGTCTGAGATTGTAAACTCCTGGTAACAGGGACAATTTTTGCTCTTTAACAATAGTTAAGTAGCCCATTAAAATTTAAAAAGTGTCACCCGGGGATGGGAGGCCACATGCACAGATTAGTTTGACTTATGCTTTAAAGTCAGAGTTGGAGGGGGGGCACCTGGGCGGCTCAGTTGGTTAAGTGTCCGACTTTGGCTCAGGTCATGATCACACAGTTCATGAGTTCGAGGCCTGTATTGGGCTCTGTGCTAACAACTCACAGCCTGGAGTCTGCTGCAGATTCTGTGTCTCCCTCTCTCTCTGCCCCTCCCCTGTTCATGCTCTGTCTCTGTCTCAAAAATAGATAAAAACATTTAAAAAATTTTTTAAAAAAAAAGAAAAACCAACATTGGTACCTGTTTTTGCTGACCAAAAGAAATATAAAGGGGATTTACTATTTCTCACACACATCTACATAGGTTATCACAAACTGTGAGATTATGACCTGAGCTGAAATGAAGAGTCAAGAGTCGGAGGCTTAACCGACTGAGCCACCCAGGCACCCCAAGGGAGCATTCTTTTATTTTGACAACTTGATTTTCTATTTGTAATGGGATGGTGCATATGGACCTGAAACTCCTAGTCAGAGGAGGCTGAACCACTGGCTACAGAAGGCCACACGTCCAGGAAAGAATCACCCTAAGGGGTTTCCCCCATAAGAAATCCTTCACGTGAGTCTGGGGCAACTCAACCAAGACAGCACAGGCCTTTAAGGTAAATGTACTTGAAAAGAAGCCGTACTCTTGGCATTGCTCGTGGGCCTCTCGGGATACCATTAAAAACTGAAATAATGAAACAATTTTAATGAAGTATAGAAAAGAGGAGGAGGGTGTGGCATCTGACAGCCGTACTTCCCCACGTTCAGTGATCATGGCAGTCTCCCCAGTTGCCTTTCCAAAAACACAGGCCCACATGTCAGAGGCTGTGAGGCACAATAGGACCCCCAGAGAAAAGGCTGACTCCAGTTGGCTGAAAGCCAATGGGAGTCACTGCTCCTTCTGCTAATGCTCTTGCGGCAAGGTAAGCAGGGGGACGGGATTCCAGGGAGCTCCGCCTCCCACACCCTCACTGCTTCCCCCTCCCATCACCACGTGTGACAGGACTGAAGAGTGCAATGTCCCAAAAGCTTTGTATAAAACCAGGCTACTGTCCTTTCCTTCACTCTTCAAGTAGGGAGAACACAGTCCATCCCCAGCCACGTACCACGAATGCCAAATTTACCATTCCCACAGTTTATAATTCACTCAATTCAGCCAAGCCCTCCTCTTAGAAGCACACAGAATTATTTTTCTTGAGTAAGAAGATTCTGGAAATCTCATTTTTGTTCAGGTCATTAATTTCCCAGCCACATGGAAGTGTTTCAGGACATAAAGATGAAGGGCCACAGTCTGATTTGAGAACGTTCTGGGTCAGGAGCGCCCTCTCCAGCAATAACCTGTACAGCAGGGAGCTATTCTGTTTCAGCAAAAAGCCCCTCTGACACAGATCTGGCCCAAATCTTGCACATATTTCGGTAAGTGAAGTCTGAGAGATGGCTCACATGACCTAGGGGCTGTGGAGGGGCTTCCGTGGTGACCCGGAGTTCATGAGTTCCTATGAGAATTTTTAAACTTCTAAGAAAGAAGAGTCCCTGCATGGTGTACACGTAATCCCTGAACGCACGGCTGAGAAGACCTGAGAAATCTCCTGTTAAGTCTCTAAAAGTAAGTTTTTGATCCATGAGAACCTATGTAGATGTGTATAACCATTTCCCTCACTCCCTCCCAATCTGAGGAGTTTGGGAAACAAACCAAATTACTCTGTGAGGTTCCCACCAGGGCTAGGATTTTACAAACACTGATTGTGCAACAGAAAGATAACCATTCTCCACGGAGGAGAAAGAGCCTGTTGTTGAGATGCCTCCAATTCAGCACAGGGTCATTCTAGATACATCTGTGCTTTCCTTTGAACATAGATGTCCAGGGAAACCAGACAGCCAGAATGGCAGCTCTAACATGTGTTTATTTTTATGGTGTCTTTTAAGAGAGCAAATTGACAGGAGGTATCTGTCAGGGTATTACCGACATTTAGATTGATGGCAAGTATACTTTGGAAAGAGGTGAAGCAATCATTTTTTTCTCCGAATTAATGTTTCCCTCTCTATCCCACAGCTGGCTAACACACTTCTAAGAATCTGACATTGCCAAGTTCGTTCTTTACATAAAAGAACCCCAGCAGTTGGATTTGTTTTCCAGTAACTGCTCTGGTTTTTTATTTCAACCACCTACACATCATTCATCAGGCCTCTGATGAAATGGCAGACCAGCGGCCACATAGGGTCAAGACTAAGCACTCTGTCCAATCATTGCCTTTCATCCAAAGTAACATATACTGAGTATTTTCTACCAAGAGTTTAACATCTGAAAGGTCAGATTACCTTGGCATGAAAAATTGAATATGTCTCTAATCTACTATTTCTCCAGGGAAAAAATAGGAATAAGTTTTTTTCACAAAGCCACTGTTGAGTCCTACTGTGTGCAAACATTTCTACCCATGAGGGCTATGAGACAGAAGATGAAATCAATTCTATTTTGCTCTTTGATCCTCCTCCCTTTCTCCTGCACTCCTCAAACTATTTCTTTTCCTCTCTCGGATGCCCTTTCACATATTCCTCATACTGGTCTCATATCTGATCTTGCTGAACAGAGATCAACTCCATCCTACTCTCTATATCCATACAGCAAGCCCAGGGCCATATATCCAAGCAAAACAAACACACAGCCTAATCTGTTCTTGAAGTATATTAAATGGCCTTGGATGGAGAAGCCAATTCCTAAGAGTTCTGTGTATGTGTGGACCTGTGTGAAGATAGGAAACTAGGTGCCCCTAATACTTGCTATCTGCCCACAGACCATATTCTGCTCTGAGAACCATAGCACAATTCTTCTGAACATCTTACAGACTGATTCCAGACAAGTAGTTCTCAGTCCCACCTATCAATCAGAACCATGGGTAGAGTATTAAAAATGAAACCAAAGCAAGCCAAACAAACCAAAACCCTACAGCATAAAAGATTGGGCCATCCCCTAAGATTCTCATTCGGTAGGTCTGTGATGGCCTGGACTCTCAGGGTGGCTCTGATGCATGGCCAGCTTGGAGAGTCACCCTTCTGGGGTTTCTCAGTCACACTGGAGACTTCTCCTGAGTCATCTGTATGATATTTACAGTCAGCAAGTACTTCGCTGTTCTCTGAATTGTCTTTCTGGATGAGGGACTGATTTTCCTGTTAGCATTTCTCTAGAACCCCACCGAAGCAAAGAACAAATATGGTTGTTACCCCTTGTCCTTGATAGCTTTAATCAAACTAAAAAGTGCCTCTCTCTGCCTCTTAGCTCTGCTGCCATATATGTGGCAGATGGAAAGACAAAAATCTCTACTATAACATCTCTCTGGGGAGTCCCACTATCATCACCCCCAGATCCACCCATCTTCACCATGTTGCAGGTCAGCTAGATTCTTCCTGATATGCCTCACTCACATTCTGGACCTCCTTCCCCACCAGCCTGGACTCTACTGGGCCTGGAAAAAGATCAAGTTCATGGCAAAGAACAGAACAGGTTAGGGGGAAGTTCTTTTACTTTTCTGCTGTTACTGCTGGGTCACTCCTCTCCCTAGTCAGTCATCTCTGCTCTGTTTTTACTCTGGCTTCTGTGCTTCATTGGTCCCCTGCCCTTAAGAGTGCATAGCATCCCGCATCCTTATTTACAACATGCCACTTTTCTGTGTCTGCAAGGTTAATGTCTCTTCGAGGTGTTCTGACTCATGTAACACTTGAGCAGTACTATTCACATGGCTGCTTTCAAAAGCCCGCTTTTCAGAGGTCTAAGTGTTCCTGCCCCCAAGTAGCTCTCTGTCAACGAGAACAAAAAGAAGTCTTCTCCGCTGATCTGTGAATGAAAGCTAGGAATTGGATGGCACAAGCACCACTGGATCTATTTTTCTCCCTATTGTGCAGAGAGTAAATTCATCACACTGACACTGGAAGGATAACCTACGAAGACTGACAAGTAAAACCCAACTTCCCTTGAGCTGCAAGAGAAACTCTATGGGCAAGGGAAAGAAGAGATATTAAAATTAGCAGCAGCCATTTGTCGGAGGAGGGGAGCAGCTCAGAAACATGGAATATGGTTCACAATTTGAAAAATATAACCAAAAAATAAAACTCCAACTTCAGTTGTGCTGACCTTTGCCTCTTTTGATGGCTGGAGAAAAATCCATCAATCAATCATTTCCCAGTGGGTTTGGTAGTTACCCTAATGTGCTGACTTGGTACTCAAAATAACATGACAAGCAACAAAAAATAAAGAAAATAAAGAAAAAAATAAAAAGATCTCATTTTCAATAGCATCAAAAACAATAAAATATTTAGGGTTACGTTTAACCAAGGAGGTGAAAGTTACTTACACTGAGAAGCATATGACATTGATGAAAGAAACCAAAAAAGACACAAACCAGATGTAAAGATGACACCCTGTATTCATGGGTTGGAATAATCCATGTTAAAATGTCTACACTACCCAAAGTCATCTATAGATTCAATGAAATCTCTACTGAGGTTCCAATGACATTTTTCACAAAAGTAGAAAAAACAACTTAAAATTTATATAGACCCACAAAAGACCCCAAATAGCTAAAGCAATACTGGGAGAGAAAAACAAAGCAGTAGGCAACACACTTCATGATTTCAAGCTTTATTATAAAGATAAAGTAATCACAACAGTATAGTACTGGCATAAAAACAAATACATAAACCAATGGAACAGAATGGAGAGCTCAAAAACAAACCTACGCATATACAGTCAACTAATATTTGTCAAGGGAGCCAAGAATACTTGATGGAGAAAACACAGTCTGTTCAATAAATGATGCTGGAAAAATTGGATATTTAAATGTAAAAGAACAGAACTAGACCCCTATCTTAAACCACTCACAAAAATTAACTTGAGATGGATTAAAGACTTAAATGTAAGACCTGAAACCATACAACTCCTAGAAGAAAACAGAGAAAAGCTCCTTGATATAGATGTTGTCAATGACTTTTTTTTTGATAGGACACCTAAAACACACGCAACAAAATGAAAAAATAGGCAGGACTACATCAAGTTAAAAAATTGCACAGCAAAATAACCAACAAAGTGAAAAGGCAACCTACAGAATGGGAGAAAATACTAACAACTCATGCATCTGATAAGGAGTTAATGTCCAAAATGAATAAGGAACTCAAACTCAGTAGCAGAAAACCCTAAATAATCCAACTAAAAATAAGCAAGGGACCCAGGTATCTTTCCAAAGAAGAGATGAAAATGGCCAAGAGATACATGGAAAGGTGTTCAACATCATTCGTCATCAAGGAAATGAAAATCAAAACCGCAATAAGATGTCATCTTACACCTGTTGGAATGTCTATCATCTCCCCGTACCCCCTGAGCACCCCCCAAAAAAGATCAAATGTTGGTGAGGAGGCAGAGAAAATCAGTACCCTTCATGTACTATTGGTAGGAATGCAAATTAGTGCAATCACAGTGGAAAACAGTATGGAGGTTCCCCAAAAAATTTAAAATAGAACGACCATATGATCCATCAGTGCCATATCAGGGTATCTATCCAAAATAAATGAAATTACTATGTTGAAGAGTTACCTGCACTGCCATGTTCACTGCAATGTTATTTATAACAGTCAAGACATAAAAACAACCTAAGTGTCCACTGACAGTTAAAAAAGTTGTGGTGTCTATATACAATGGAATACTATTCAGTCACAAAATGAAGGAAAATCCTGCCATTTGTGACAACACAGATGGACCCTGAGAGCATTATGCTAAGTGAAATAAAACAGAGAAAGACAAAACTATATAATGGAATCTAACAAGAGGCAAACTCCTAGAAAAAGAGATGAGATTTATGGTTACCAGAGTGGGGGTTGGGGAACGGGGAATTAGGTACAGGTGGTCAAAAGGGACCAACTTCAGTTAGAAGATAAGTCAGTATTGAGGATGTAATGTGTAATATCATGACTATAGGTAATCCTGCTATATGGTATATTTGAAAGTTGCTGTGAGAGTAAATCCTAAAAGTTTTCATCACAAGGAAACAACAATTTTTAATTTATATGAGACAGTAGATATTAACTAAATTTACCATGGTAATAATGTCACAATATATGTATGTCATTATGCTGTATGCCTTAAACTTACACAGTGTTGTATGCCCATTTTATCTCAATAAAACTTTAAAGAAAAAGAATATTGCAGCTGATCTCTGCTTATTACTCTTACATCTTACAGACTGGGAGAGACTGTAGCTAATGTTCCTCAGAAATCACAAGAAGCAAACAGGTTATCTAACAAAGTCAAGTCCAAAGTGAGAGGCAGAGTCTGAGAGACAGATTGACTGACTTGCACCAAGGCAGCTATAAAAATTCCTGGTGACCTCTCCCTGCCTGTTAATCAATATGCATCTATAACTGTTTCTGAAGCTTGAAGAATCAAGGAAGTTCTTCCTTAATATCCTAGACAACAATGCCATGAAACCAGAAGACAGAAAAGGAATATAGTAGGTACTCCGTCAGTGTTTTTTAAATATAGAAAGCACAGTGCAGTCAATATAGGTACAGGCGATAGGAAATCTGTTACCTTAAAGGGGAAAAAAAACAGTTTACTAAGAGCTCACGTAAGGCAGGAAAAATTGAGAGGCTGGAATTACACAGGAGATACCATTGTGACCCTTATGGTCTTCAAAAACAGGAAGTACCACTAAGATGCTTGAAGTAATCTCTCTTTTGGTATCACACTAATATCTCCTCCAGTAGCCACGGCAGAGGCTATGAAGTATGCCTCCCCAACACCAGAGTGTGGTCTCTGACTTATTCCCCATGAAATGGAACCACAGTTGTCCAAATTCATGTGTGTGACAAAAGAATTAAGATGGGTCTGGGCCGCCTTGTTGCCATGTGGGAGCAAGGATGTTCTCAAAAACATCAGCTGTAATATTCAAAAGGCTAACATGTGCGCCCTCTGACCAAGCAGAAGGGATCTGGGCATCACAGAGAAAATGACGACTGTATTTTGGAATATGCAGGGTATTTGGAGAGAGACGTGGAAAATAAGATGATACTAAAACAAGGACAGCCATGATACATTGTGAGGAAAGGTCACTGTAATGTACAGTTGAGTTTCCAGCGGTCTTCAAGTCTTCTCAGTTCAAATTATTATAGTCCTATATTGATGTTATTTTTCAATGACTAGATTATAAAACAAGGACACAAATTAGAAAGACTGTTTAGTTGGTAGGAGAACTCTGGATAACGTGTTTGGCCCTTGCCACTGATTTGTTAACATGGTGACCCCTGCTGTCCCTTACTGATGAACTACCATGGCGATTACCTTAAAAAAAATCCATTCTGAAAAACTGTAGGGGCTCCATCTGGGACAGAATGCTGTGCAAGGTCTCATGGACTACAAACTGGACTTCCAGGAGCCGGGTGGCCCTAGCATCAGGGAGGTTGGGGACACTGGGGGTAGGGTGTCATCTCAGCCTGCCCCTGCTCTGGATGGGCAGGGGATGTGTGAGGAAAAGGTGGATTCAGCCCAAGACTCCTTTCCCAGATCAAGTGACTACATTTAGAGTAGATCTTATAAACACTTAAGTCTCTTGGAGGGATAGACACATGCAGGTTTGATAAAAACTGGATTATTTGGGGCTGGATATACCTGTGTGTGTGCTAGAACCTGAAGATAAATTAAAAGTAGCTCTTATTGGATGAAACATAGGTAAATGTCAAGGATGGAAAGGTCTTGATTACTTTGGCACATTTCTCAGGACACTGCAACTGCAATATCACTCTTCAAAAGAAGAGACTGGAAAAATTTAATACAAGAAATGAAAATAAAGTCTGTTTTTCTTCTGTTGGAATTACATTTTAGTAGATTACTACAGGGGAAAATAAATCAAGAAGGGCAGATACAAATAGATTCTTCTCATACAGGGGATAAGTTTGGAAAGACCAGTGCAAGTTGGGGAAATGCTGAGTGATGTCAGCAAAAAGAAAAATACCAAGGTTCATTAACAGAATTAAAATTAAGTTAATATATATTTCTAGAAGTGTACAAGTCCATGAGTGCTGAGGGACAGACAGACAAATGAGGGAAAGGGACCAGCAGGGCTGAGGAGTATTTTGCATTCCTGTGAGCACAAAAAATTAGGTGAAAGGAGTAATCAGTTGGAACTGGACCTCTCAGAACCAGGATTCAGCAGAGTGAACTTACCATTCCTGGTAAGCTCAATCTAAAAAAGTCTAATAAAAAATTACAAATGAAGTAAATAATGTTAGAGGTGAGGCAACCATGGCCTACCTAGGTAGCACCACTTGGGAGAGATACAGCAAGGAGTTTATGAGGGATCTGGGCCATAGGTAAAGATTGGGGTTATAAGACTAGGAAATGAAGTTCATTATCAACAGGTCAACCTGAGACTGCCTTCTTAAGAGGGCTTGGAAATACTGCCATCCTACTGTTTCTCCTACCAACTTCGACAAAAATCATGGATTTGTAGATCTCTATCTCTTTACCCTCCATACATCCAAGTGGCTGCCAGCAAGGAGTAATAAACAGGGAAACAGCAGTTGTTCATCCTCCTGGTGACCCAGGTCAATCGCCTAAGGTCAGAGAAGTGTGGCTCCTCCTACTGAGACTTGCCCCCAGGCCCTTTGCATCACCCTGGGGGCCAGGCCTGCCTGGGTGGGGTGTAGGAGTAGAACAGGCAATCAACACCACCACAAAATTTGCAACTTGGAGGAGAGCAAGAGATTCTGAAATGCACCTTGCTAAGTATTCACCCTCCATTCTCACCATTATTGGAAATCTCTAGAAACACGCAAATGGATCCATTTCAAGGCTGAGAGAAAGAATAGGAGTATGAGATAGTATACTATGCCAGGTCATCATTTCCCAAATTTGTACGAATCCTAAAACTGGATAAGGGTTTGCAACAATGTCCCTTTCCCAAGCTGCTATGGGAAAACCCCATGAGGGCAGGTCATAAATTTGCCAGGGTCATATCATGGGAAGACAGTTTTATAGACTACTGGGGCAAAATACCTGCTTCTCTCCCCTCTGTCACTGGGCAAGAATGGCAAGTAGAGAGTGCTACATTAACTTTGAGAGAGTCAGTGCCACCGCGTTCTCAGCTTGATTAAAGGTGCATCAGTAATTGCACTCCAGTACCTGTACCCATTGGTAAGATAAAATTTGAAGATTTCTGGACCCCAGCAATAAATCACAAATTCCTAATACCAAGTCATAAACTTAAAAAAAAATAAACTATTTAAATATATACACAGAAGTTTTTTTTAAAGTACTGCATTCAACTTAGTTTTCTAAAATCTCACCAAGAGCCATGAAAACAGGTATTTTCAGGAACAGTCCTGCCATGAGTTCCCATCATTGGTCCCAGACCACCCCGACAGCAGTATTCAGGGGAAGAAGGCAGAGGAGGCACCTTCTCATGCCAACTCCCAGAGGCAGTTCTTCAGCAAAAACCTGTTGGGTGCTGGCCACACGGACATGGGAACAGCCCTTAATTCATTCTTTAGAACAACGTCTCCATTCTCCTGCCTGCCACCCTCCACCTCATCAAAGTAGATAAGCAGCAGAAAAATGGGGGCAGAGAACCCAGCCTCCAGCCACACATCATTAATGACAAGGGAGCAGGCCACTCCTATTAACCCGCCTCTTCCACCTTTCTCTCCATAACAAACACAAAGGATGCACATAACCAGTGTCTAGAAACTCAGAAAATCCCTCCCCCACCCCCACCCCCTCGCAACAGAGGTGAGACCTGGAGTTATCTATCCACCAAGAAAGAGAACTACAACCAGCAAGGGCACCAACCCTCTGGGTTTCATCAGAAGAGAAGTTTGTAAAGCCAAGAGCTTTCAAGCCAAAACAGGTGTCTGGTGTTTGAGTAAAACTACTTAGAACCTGGAGTTCATAAGAAGAGGTCTTATGGGTTAAAAAAGTTCAAAAGCTGCTATGATTTCAACATCAGGAGCAAAAGTGATAATAAACATAGTGGCCAGTTTTACATTTTGCCCAGTAAGGGCATTTTTTTTTTTTTAAAGAAGAAAGTTATCACCTACATGATCACTATAATTTCAACAAAATGAATGAATCGATGAATCAACAAATCAATAAATAAACCCACTTGATAACCATCATCACAAAGACATAATCACAGAAAATAAAAAAGGTAGACTTCTCCATTCATAAAGTAACCTTAATGAGACAATCCCTATATTGTTATTTTCTTGCTGACTTGCAAATCATTTTTCCTAGGCAGATATGGGTCCCGGCACAGTGCCCTATGATGTTTAAGAGCCACTACTGAAGGGGCGGGTGCCTGGGGTGAATCAGTCAATAAAGTGTCTACTCTTGATTTTGGCTCAGGTTGTGATCTCCCGAATCGAGCCCTGGGTAGGGCTCAGCACTGACAGCGCAGAGCCTGCTTGGGATTATCTCTCTCCACCCTTCCCTCTCCCCATCCCTCTCAAAATAAATTAATAAACTTTTTTTTTTTTTTTTTTAAAGAGCCACTCATGTAGCTTTGAGGCCACATTTTGCTGACAGATGGACAGAGCACCAGCAGAGAGAGGCAGTGCTCAGGCCAGAACTCCCAGCCCGTGCTGGCTGGGCACTTTCCCCTCTCCCACCAGCCTGGGTATTGGCACAGCAAACACCAGCAAAACCAGAAGCATCCTGCCATTCCTGCCCTCTGCAGAGCAGGGGCCTTTTTATCCCAAGGGCCCCCTACATCTCGTAGTTCTTATTCTTGCTTTCCATCGATTCCACTTGATCAAAATGCCAGGTTCTTCCATTCTAAAACCACACCGTTGTAATGGTAGGGTGGGGGTGCTACCAACAGGGTTTTTTACTCCACTGAGGACTGGAATGCCAGTTGAGATCTCTGGAACCAAGACAATTCTTCTTCACCAGAGTATCTACATAGGTGCTTTCATTAAACTTTCATGAAAGGGAAATAAGCTGGAGGCTTTTCTAGTTCATTCGGTTCCCCTACAAATATATAATTTAAACGCTGGTAGCTGTTAAAAAGTAAATTACACGATCAAAGGAAAAGTCTAATAAATAAACTGAGAGGTTTCTATTCTCCCAGGATTTCTTGAATTTCAAATGTGCTTCATTTTTAAGAGGTAAGCAAGGGTTTTAACCCAAAACATTTCCCCTAAATTCAAATATCATTAAAAAAATTTTTTTTTATGTTTATTCATTTTGAAAGACAGCACAAGCAGGGGTGGGGCAGACAGAAAGGGGGACACAGAATCGGAAGCAGGCTCCAGGCTCTGAGATGTCAGCAAGAGCCCGACGCAGGGCTCGAACTCACGAACGGCGAGATAATGACCTGAGCTGAAGTCGGATGCTCAACTGACAGCCACCCAGGCGCCCCAATTCAAATGTCATTTAGAATTAAAACACGTTTCTAAAAATGCAGCTGAAATCCATTTTTACAACCCATCTCTACCCCTGCCCCCCAACTAAACAGTTATTTTTTAAAATCTTCAACAAAATCTTTCATCAACACCCCCCACGAGAATGCAACTATACACTTAACAGTATGGGCTAGAGAAAGCTTAGCTGCCCCAATCCCTCCTCACTCCTCTAAGAAACTTTAATAAAAATGTTTAATTTTTTATTGCAAATTAAAATGTAAGAAAACACAACACGGCACAAGAAATGACCTTTGGTTCAGCCATGGAGAAAAAGCTCAAGCTTTCTAAGATGACTGAGGTCATTACGACAAGACTAGACTAACAGAGCGTCAAATGTCAACAGCAAGAATGGCAAGAACTCCAGGGTTTGTGTGACATTAGCAAGGCTGAATGTTATCACATTTGCAAAACGCCACCAGGATCGCACAGCCATATCGATTTTAAATATGAGGCACCCGACTCAGAGTGAAAACATTTTCCCCAAGAAAAGGCAATTCCACTAAAGCTGAAGCACTACATTCGGGAAAGAGGAGGAGGATTTGATCCTCTGGAACTTTAAAAATTCATTCTATGGGTTCTTTCACTTGAAAATGCTTCTATTCAGGATATGAAGAAACGTAAAAAGCTAGTTAACCTTAATGGTTGTTCCTAATTGTTGGAATTAACATTTCATTCTTCCGCTGGTTCATTTTGGGGATTGGATGAAAAAGGGAGAGACCATTCAACTAGCTTTTTCCATTTTTCCGATGAATTCCAGCCCTACTGGAATCGCATCATGGCACCAGAAGAGAGTGGAAGCACCGAGAAGCTGGCATTGAGGTAAGGCTGCACACTTCTGTCACTTCACCAAGTTCAAGCCTATGGCCACATGCCATCCAGACCACACGCAGAATAAAAAAGGAGACTTGGAAAACTTTTCAACGTCTTAAAGAAGGAAAATGACTCCGCAGGCGACCCATTCAACTAATTGCAGAGTGGCAGTTTAACAAGCTGCTTGACAATTAATTTTTAAGTATGCAGCCACGTCTAATTCCACAAGATTGAAGTGTGTGGTGCACAGGGTGGTTTTTTTTTGTTTGTTTGTTGGTTGGTTTTAATTGCAGAGGCACAAATAATGGAAATTGCTCTGAACACTCACACATGAGAAGCTCAGTTCATTACAAATAAGCTGGCGTCGGTTGTCCATTCAAAGTACATGTATATTAAAGGAGTGAAGGGGCGCCTGGGTGGCTCAGTCGGTTAAGCGTCCGACTTCAGCTCAGGTCACGATCTCACGGTCCATGAGTTTGAGCCCCGCGTCGGGCTCTGGGCTGACGGCTCAGAGCCTGGAGCCTGCTTCCGATTCTGTGTCTCCCTCTCTCTCTGCCCCTCCCCCGTTCATGCTCTGTCTCTCTCTGTCTCAAAAATAAATAAACGTTAAAAAAAAAATAAAAATAAATTTTCTTAAAGGCTGATTGTATGTTAGCCTCCTAGACATTTTAGCAACTAAAGTCAAGCATGATCTTATGTGCTCATGATATTATGTGTTCTGTCTTATATAAAGTGTAACATTAATATGGCAATCGTAACATTAATGCATTTTACATGTCTTTTTTTTTTTAAGTAGTAGAAGTCTAACAATGATTAAGTTTTAGAGAAAACAAGAGCCCTTATCAGAAGGAGGGCAGCTGGTAATTATATTAATCAAGGCCTTTCATTTTTAGAAGCATTATGCCCATTCGTGTCAAAACCCACTTGGAACTTCTATGCACCCGGTTATGTAGCACAGCCCTCTCCTTCCTGTGAGGCATCCAAATATGAAAGGAGGGAGTGTAACAGAGATGAAGAGAAACCAATATACATTTTCAGCCCTTGTAGAGATTTCTCTCATTTACTTTTCACCCAACACTATGAGATAGGTTGCATTCTGAAGATTCAGAAAGTAAGGTAATTTGCCCTGGAGCTCACCTGGACTGAAAACACAACTATCTGATTCTAAAGACTGACTTGTTCTCACTGCAAATTTCTGAGGGATGGTGGGATTGAGGGCTCAGAGGGAGATGGTAACATCTCTTTTAGTGCCATGTCCTACTGAAAGTGCTGGGTATTTCATATACTGTAGGTCCAATCAATCAATCAAAAATGTTAAAGCATTTTAATATTTGTATGCAGGGATTCTATCTCAAACTCCAGTCATTTAATTGGCCACAGGGCCAACATGTGTCTCTTGGTAATTTTCTCCCGAATAAAATCAGATAGGATTTAATCACAGTCAAATTGACCCATAGATGAATTTAGCTAGGGTGGACTCTGGGGGCACTAAACATTCTCTGCCTCCAAATCCTCATCATTTATTCTCCTTTTCAACATAAAGCTGGGTCCCGCATGCTACTTGCTATAGCTACAGACACTTCAATAACAAACTCTATTGTTAAACAAAGCTGGACACCTTTGTTTTCTTTATTAGCAAGGGGAATTGCTGCAGAATTATAAATCCTTGCAAAAAGACTTCTGTACGCTCATCATGTGAATAAACAAACAACCAAAGTCATTTTTAAACATGTTCAGTTGCTGCACACCAGTGAACAGACACACCACACAAGGACCAATTTATGGCTAGAAGGAAAAATTACACTCTTCAAAGCATCCCATTTGGTGGCAGTCATGATCATTAGTGAAAGTAATATCTATTTAAAAGCAGTAAATGCCTATTTCCAAACAGAATGGACTGGCATACAAAGGAAGCGTCATCCCACTCAAGCATCCCCAGGCTTCCCAGAGAATCATTATGGTCTGTCATGTTAAGTCACTTCCTTTTTTTTTTTCCCTCTCCTCTTTTTCTTTTTTTTCCCCCTGCTGAATATCATCATCTAAAATCAAATTAAGTACTAATAGTAAATGTGCACAGAAATCACTTCAGGAAAGCAAAACAATCAGGCTCAAGAGGTTATATAAAAATACTCTTTCTCATGGTAAAGATCAAGAGCCCAGATGGAATTGTGACAACATTCCAAGAGGGTTACAGTAGCTGAGCTGAAGCTGTTATCCAGGTGACTAATTAAAAGAACCACCAACAAATAATAACGTCTTAATAATTTCAAGAGTACCATCTCCCATCTATCTGTACTCCAGCTCCCCTTTCAAGTCCCTTCCTTCCAGCTCTAAAATTGCTAGTCAAGGATGATGGTGAGGATAATAATAAATGTGTCAAGACGAGAAAAAACTATTATATTCTCTGTTTGGTAAAATAGCACAAAAAGGTGACATGACACACAGGAAATTTCAGAGTCTGACCCAACATGGGGATCAATGAATATTTAGTAATAAATACTGTGTATCATTTATTTTGGACTCGAGTTTTCGAAGAGAATGAATCACCCAGTAAGATTTAATGTACTGGTTTTTGAATATGGTCAATTAAAGATGGCCTCTGAAATATATAATTATATTGAGTAAACTTCTCCTACAACATGGCTGGTCTTTAAGGTAGGTCTTATTTGTATGCTCCAAAACTAAGTAGTCACTGTTACCAAGAGTCTTCACATTCTCTTCGGAAAATGAATTGCTAGGTATGCTTCTTTAAGACAGACCAAGTTACGACTGTAACTGCACGGCAATAAAGAGGAAGGATTACAACCAGAACTTCTGTACGTACTTTGTCATGCTAAATGAAAGAGTCTTTTCAAATACACTTTTTGACCAAATCTGGATAAAAGAATGCCCAAGAGATAATTCTCCAGTTAACATAGCATCTATCTTCCCAGTTTCTATCCTTGGGCCGTAAGTAGGCAGAGTCTAGCTGATCTTGGTTGAAACTCAAAGTGGTACTATTCCAAATCAACCAGCTCCTCCTCACCAAAGAGGTCTGTAAATGATGAGTTGTTAGTTTTGGAAAAAGAATGAGGAATTAAAAATTGATTTGTTCCACTGAGCTGAAGGGCATATGTCTATGGAGGAAAGCATGGGTACTAAGGTCAATGAGAGGGGGAAGTAAACACAGACTTCAGTGAACATCCAAAGAACAAAAACTCACCTGTGTTAATGCTCTACAGTACAAAACAAAGCTATTCTTGGGTGGCTGACAAAAGCATCTTATTTTAAACCACAAGAGTGAAGAATCACAAACACTCGTGTTAAGGACCCTAAGAAACAAATTAAACATTCTAATTTTATAGGTGACAACACTATGGCTCCAAGAGATGATAAGACTTGTGTAAGATCACTTTAAATGCTGGAAGATGACCCACATGTAAATACTGATTCCGTTGAGTCTATGATCATCATCTCTTTTACCATAAATGACACATTCCTTATTATGTATGAGTTCATTTGAGTCAAGTGAGAATAAACTGTGCTAGGTACTACAAATTGTTCCTATCTACATGCAGTTTACTCCCCAGTACAGGATGCAGAAAATTGGACTTGCAGTTACAGTACAGAATAAGAACTATTTACTGTTGCTCAAGCAAGGGCACCCATCCCAGACTTCTGGGGTCAATAAAGGCTTCTCAATAGATCTAATATTCAAACTGGTTCCTTGAAGGCAAAGTAGAGATTTTACAGGGGCAGAGAAACAGGAGGAGGAAGCTGTTCTAACAGGAGGGGGTAGCAGACACACAGGATCAGAGGCAAAAGAGTGCTGCTATATCAGAGGAAGTGAAAGGAATTCAATATGGCTGGAACACTGAGTGCCTGGGGGGAAGTGGTGAGGGACAGGGCAGGAAAGGTGAGCAGGGTGAACAAATCCAGAAAGCCTTTTTGTCTAGTTAAGGAATTTAGACTTTTTCTCAAGATAATGGGAAGACAAAGAGTTTTAAAACAGGGAAGTAAAATGATTAGATCTGCATTTTGGAAAGAACATTAGGATAGCTCAATGAAATAAAATGGCAGCACGGGGGTGCATGTGTGGTTAAGTATAAAAGAAATCAAAGCAGTTAGTAAGCTGTTGGTGTAATCTGGAAGACAGGATAGTCATCTAGTGCAATATCTGAGGGGGATGGAAAGAGATATTTGTATTTGAGATATTCAGGCCACAGAATTAAAATACCCGATGATAAATAGATACAAATGGATGTGGGTCATTTGGGAAAGAATCAAAATTATTCTGAAGTCTGTGGTCAAAGACCTTCTGACACGGGAGCTATGGAGTACAGTCCCTCAGTTTTATAGTCAGGGACCATTCTTATAACAATAGAAAGTCAAGACAGCTCTATATTTTTTCATCATGAATGAAACTGTGGAGTCCTGGAAGGCAAAGACTGAATTCTACAGGATACTTCATTGGGGCAGTCATAAACCTCTGATGAGACTTTCCCAAGAAAAAAGAACTGCCCAACAAGCACCCTCCATCTCAACGCCCTTCTCACATTTTCTGGTGGATCATGGGTTAGGAAAGAGGAGTAGGTTCAATGTCCTATGGCCTGCGTATGCAGCGTAAATGGTGATATCTTCCATTTTCTGGTGGACATTGGTTAATCCAAAGGAAGCAGGATTAGGGGTGGTCAATAAAAGAAATCAAACACAGAAAGATTTATGTGGATCAGCTCAAAGTCCTAAGGTTTTCCAGTTCAAAACTGGAGGAATGAAATGAAGTATGTACTTTTGGGCTACTGTGTGTCCCAATCCCCATTTAGGATGTAAATCAGGTACTCACCCCTTCGCCGCCATTTTCACCTGTATTGGCAAGCATTTCCTGCAGAGCTCTCACAGAGAGGGACTGTTCCAGCACAAAATTGCAGACGCAGAGATCTGGAGGAACATACTGTGGGAATAAAACCAGAATGAGGATACCTACTCATATCAGTAGGGGACCAATCACACAATAACATCTCAAGGGCAAAAAGCCTATGAATCAAAGTGACAGGTGGGTGGGTAGGTGGGTGGGTGGGTGGGTGGATGAATGAATGAATAGGAATATAAAAGGTAGCCTCCTCTTATTCAAGTTAAGATGGGTTTCAAGCTGAATTCTAAAGGATGAGGAGAAGAAAATGTCTAAGTCTCAAGGAAACAGTGACCAAGATGCCAGGAGCAACTTCAGTGAGGCTGGTAGTACACATAGAAGAACACACATACAGCCTTGCTGAAGAAGGCAAAGTAAAGATATACTGATCTACACTGATGCCTGAGTAGGACCAAAGGAAGAGGGCCACTGAGATATCATTCACAATAATTTGTAAGAGGACAGTGGACACACCACAGTGTGGCTCTAGACAGTAGTGACACGATAGGTAATCTATTTACTTGTTAAGAAAACCTGGATACTGGGGTGCCTGGGTGCCTCAGCTGGTTGAGTGTCTGACTCTTGGTTTCATCTTGGGTCATGGTCCCACAGTTTGTGGGTTTTAGCCCTGCATCAGGCTCTGCGCTGGCAGTGCAGAACCTGCATGGGGTTCTCTCTCTCTCCACCCCTCCCCTGCTCTCTCTCTCTCAACATAAATAAAAGAAAAATAAAGAAGAAAACCTGGATACTGCACTATAAAAAGGGGCATTAGAGGGGATTAAGAGCTATATAAATGTAATTCTGAACAAGCAATGTCCAGAACTAAAAGAACTGATGGCCCCTACAACAATCATTCTAATTTATTATGTGCTCCAGTGATATTAATATTTGTACTCGTTCTGGAACATTTCTCAACAATAGTTAAAGACAGCCTTTGCTGCATACTGACTAGTAATAGCTAATGCTCACTGACTATTTTCTCTGTGCCAGGCCCTGTTTTAGGTGCTTTGAATATATTAGCCCATTTAACCCTTACAACCACCCTGTATGATAGGAATTATTCACATTCCAGTTTACAGCCAAGGAAACTAAGGAACAGAGAAGTTAGGTCACATGCCTAAGGTCATGGCTTCTATTTGGCAAAGTTGGATTCAAATCCAGGCAGTCTGTCCCCAAAGTCTATACACTTAACCCTACACCATTCTTGCCACTGATGGAAATATTAAAGACATTTTTCACCACTAGAATGTTTTCAATCAGCAAATATTTAAGTATTACATTTATATAAAACACAGCACAGGGTATTGAGAAGGATACAAAGACACCCAAAATCATTGCTCTGTAGGAGTTTACAATCCAGTTTCATGATATACCATCTTTCTTAGGAAAATAGCTTATAATCACTTTGCATGCCAAGCCTTTGTTTCCGACGGGATACTGGAGAACACTGACACTAGGAGAGGAGAACAGGAATGAGGAATGAGGGCCAGAAGTCACCAACAGCTTATGTCTAACACTCAGACAGGTAGAGCTGTTTCCATGGAGCTCCAATTTAAAAGATCAAGCCAGCCTGTTCCTAAAGCACAGATAACCTCTCTGACTTCAACATTTTCTTTTTTAAAATAATGAAATGGTAATCTCTAAGTTTCCTTTAATTGGAGGCATTTTGTATACTCTTGAGCCCTCTTCCCAAACTCAATGTCCTCAAATAAAATGATGTTCTACTTGGGCCTATTATCTCCCTTCATTAAAGTTTCCAGACCCCCAGGCCAAGAAAGTGTAACCCTATCCCATTTTGAGGACTTTTCCACTAAGTACATTTCTCCTCAGGGTCCCCATATTCTGAAATCTTAAAAACCTAGTCTTCCTAGAATTCTGGTATTACACAAAATTGCCCAATTCTTTTTATGAAAGTTATGATAGGAGAAACTACCAGGACACTACAGCTTTTTTTTTTTTTTTTTTTTTTTAAATATATATATTCCTTGCTTTGTTTTCAAAGTCTGTTCTTGCCGCAGGTAATTAACTCATCTGTATGGGACTTGAGCAAGCAAGCAACTGTTAATGCAGGGCAGAGTGTCATGTCCACAAAGGGTTTCTGGAGCACAGAGAGCGTCATTTTAAGCAGCATACAATATGATAAAGCATTTCCCTAAAGGCCTTACGCCATAAACATATATCACTCAGCTCAGTTTCCCCAAATATGGTGCCATCGCAGAGAATTTTACAGAGATTTTTTTTTTTTTTTCCCACCACTTTGTCTACCCAGATCTCAGGTCACCAGAATAGGAAGCAAAAGGACCGGAGTTTGAGTGTTTCTTCCTCTTCACTAAAGCATGTGGTTTGGAGATTTTCTATTTAGGAAGGTCTGCAGTTACGGTTGGTACTTTAAAGGGCACTTTTTGGCTAATTCAACATTCACACTCACTTTTACAACCACCATATCTAGCCCACTCTCCTTTGACAAAAACTTTCACAGTCCTCAGAGCTAGAGATCCCGCCCTGACAGGAGACCAGGGGATTCGAAGTCCCCCTTCTTTCTCTCCTGGGTCTGGTCCACAGGAGCACTCCCCCAGCACTGCCATCATCTACTCTGATGGAGGACCACCAAGAATATGGAGACTAGACATGCCCCAATTATGATTTTCTTTTCCTTCCAGATACTAAAAGCCCTAAGGTGGTCATGACTTAACTGCTGGTACAGATGGGCATACTGAAATGCGAGAGAGAGGGCACAAGGAGAAAGCACCTCAAATGAGAGCACTGTACCTGCACTGGCTTACACAGTTTCCTTACAGTTCAGTGTCTCTATCACTCAAGTGTGGCCCCTTCCTGGAGCCCACGCTTGGGGTTAAGTTCACACTGGTCTAACAGCACACAGAGCAACACGTGGGCAGTGGCAAGGGAGAAGACAGGGCAACAGGAGTATCTGGAGGAAAACAAAATGCAAGTAGTAACTTGTAACATAAACGGAGTCCAGAGCACAGAACCATCTGACCTGCTACCTCAGCTGCCATCCTTAATTAAACTCCACACAGGCCTCAGGTCCCACCTCCACGTTCTTTAAGAATGAGCAAAGGCCACTGGTCCATCAAAGCTAATTTGTTTGCAGCGAGCGAGTCCCCTAGGGGGTCAGCTCATTGTCTCTGTGCTCTGGAGCCTGTGCCTCAGTCACTCTGCCTGGCAGGCATGCGGCATGTGTTTACAGATTCTCAGCACGGAGAGAAGGGCTCTGTTGACATCTGTTCTGAAATAGCTCTTCATCTCTCTTCCCAGCCCTGTCCTTTGCCTGGAGACGCACTCCATTCTCAAATGTCCTACAGAAAACCTTGAGATTCCAGGGCGCGGAGAAAGCCAGGAACTAGGTATTAATTTAGCTCTGCTATGGAAAGTCAAAGAAGGGAAGGCCTACGGACTTCCCATTTTCCATAAATCTATGTAACATCTTCCTCACTGCACTCAACATGTTTTTTCTGGGGCTCACTAAAACCAAGATGGTGGCAATCTGATAAGCTCATCGTTAAATTCACATAGCATTTTTCTACCTAGCACCTCACAACATGCACTCAGCACTGTGCTAGCTTGTTCTAGCCAAGCTCTGGGGGATATGAAGAAGGGAGTCAGTTACAAGGAGGGCTGTCACCCCTCTACTACACTGTTAACCACACTCTGTTCCGGTTACAGGATTCTTTATACAGCACAGTCTATTTCACTAGGTTGTGGGAATCTTGAAAAATCTGTGTCTTTTTCTATTTTTGGTACCCCCAGTACAAAAAAGAGCAAGTACTCAACTTCAGTCTTCTTGAATTGAGTGTGTCCTAGAAGACTACCTGAGAGTATGTGGCTCATGGTGGCTGTGGGTTCATACAAACTGTACTGAGCACTCACCTGCCTGGCTGGACCCTTTCGCCAACTGTTTCATTATCTCGGCTCTTGTTCAACTTCTCTGTTTATCCAGTTCTCACACAGTCATGCCTTAATGATACCCCCTAGAAGTGTTATCAATAGCTCTGAATTAAAATATAGGTCCTATTAGTTAAAGTGAATACTCTAGCCTAGGAATGTCTGAGGTCCTGTAACTGTTCAACTGCTTATTGGTTTAATGAGGATAAGCAGGTACCTTAGTTTCTCTGTGCCTCAGTTTCCTTATCTGTAAAATAGAGATATTATAGTAACCACTTCTCAGAATGACACTTTTTGTTTAAAGAACTTAAAATAGGGTCTGCTACATAGAAATAATAAATGTCAGGGGTGCCTGGGTGGCTCAGTCAGTTAAGTGTCCAACTCTTGATCTCAGCTCAGGTCATGATCTCACAGTTCGTGGGTTCAAGCCCTGTGTCAGGCTCTGCACTGACACCATGAAGCCTGCCTGGGATTCTCTTTCCCTCTCTTGGCCCAGCCCCTGCTGTCTTTCTTGCACTTGCTCAAAATAAACTTAAATAATGTCAGATATTATCCATCACAGAGCAGTGAAATCGAAACATCAATAACTCACTTAAATGTTCATTTATAGATCTAGTGTAGTTGAAGTTCTTATTTTGTTTAAGGATAAGGCAAATTCCCCACCCTTCAAGGTTGTGTGGTCAAGGGGGGTATCAGGGAAGCCAATGGACAATTTCCAAAGTAGGTTTCGATAGTCCCAGGGTGAATAAGAAAACAAGTGAGGAAGCATACAGAATTTAACGTGACTGGGGTGGAAAGGTGGGAAGGAGTGGGGGAAGGGGGAGGAGGGGGAAGGAAACAAAGGGAGGTGAGAAGTAAGGCTGAGGAAGAAGTAAGCATTAGACCAAGAGGGTCATGAGTTCTCTTGTCAAGGAGTTTGGACTTTATCTTCAGAGCAATAGAACACCATTAAAGGAAGTTATGCTGAAGGTCATCTAACCAAACTTTCAGCTTTGAAAGACCATTGTGGGTCTAGTTTGAAGGAGGCTAGACCAAGGCAGAGAAACTAATTACGAGGTTGTTGCCATAAACTGGTTATGAGGTGAGAATAGCACAACTTACAGTAATCACACTGGAGTCGGAAATAAGAGAATGAGTTTGAAAAATCTTGAGAAGGTAGGAGAGATAAGACCTGATGATCAGTTGGATATAGGAGATGAAAAAGGCGAAGATGACAGATGTTTCTAGGATGAGAAAGAGTGTAAAAAGGGTAGGAATCAGCAAGAATAAGCCACACAAAGTATCCTAAGAACCACGGAGACCGTAGTTAAACTTGGCAAATTGTCCACTGGACTCTCCCTTTTGGGCCAACAGAATGATGACGGGAGAGTGGCTGTGTATGGGTATGCCCACAGATGTCAGCAGAGTAAGGCTCATCTGGAAAAAGAGTGGGGATATGCGAAAATAACATATATTCTCCATAGGAGAATTCCTCGAGACCCAGCCACCAGTCAGCTCAATTAACCTCACTTTCCTTTCCCATGTCCATTTAAGCCGTCAGCCGGTATTAGGAGAGCCTAACAACATTCAGTACTGCACTAGCTGCTGTGGGGAACAAAAGACAAAAGGCAGAGTTTCTGTCCTTTAAGGAGTTTTTAACCTATTTGAAGAGACATCTACTGTACATGAAACTTTATAAAACAATGAGAAAGAATATTGAATGCTAAACTGAGGGGTATGAGTGATACTTCCTGCAACACACACAGCCTTCTTAGCAATGTTGTGATTAGGAAAGCCCAGCCCAGACTGGAGGTTGGCCTCAAGAAAGTTTTTGTGCACAAGAAGTTCCTGGCACATAAAAAGAAACACAGATTTTTGTTTAACAATGCACAAGATGCGAGAGTTATTTTTTCCATTTTCTTGTGTGTATTCCTCTCTTCTGTTTATAGAACATTATGTTTTTTTTAATTTTTAAAAATCTTTTTATTTATTTTTGAGAGAGAGAGAAAGAGACAGAGTGCGAGCAGGGTAAGAACAGAGAGAGAGGGAGACAAAGAATCTGAAGCAGGCTCTAGGCTCTGAGCTGTCAGCACAAAGCCCGACAAGGGGCTCGAACTGTGAGATCATGACCTGAGCTGAAGTCGGATGCTTAACTGACTGGGCCACCCAGGTGCCTTCCTCCCTTCTGTTTACAATTTCATTAATGAAAGCAGCATTTTTAAGTTAGGAGCTTCATAGAACCTCTGTCTTTACTTTGCTTTTTTCACCCACCTCCTTAAAGGAAAAAGTCAAGCACTTGCAAGTATCATGAGTCAGTACAGGGAGGGCACAGAGAAAAGAGAAAGAATAACTTCTGTTTACTAGTTTCTCTACATATACCTCCCACTCCAGTCCCAGGACTGAGCAGTTAGATGCATGAGCTTGAGGCTGTATTATACTTATGTGCTGATGAGTTTTTTAATTTTTTTTTCAACGTTTATTTATTTTTGGGACAGAGAGAGACAGAGCATGAATGGGGGAGGGGCAGAGAGAGAGGGAGACACAGAATCAGAAACAGGCTCCAGGCTCTGAGCCATCAGCCCAGAGCCTGACGCGGGGCTCGAACTCACGGACCGCGAGATCGTGACCTGGCTGAAGTCGGACGCTTAACCGACTGCGCCACCCAGGCGCCCCAGTGCTGATGAGTTTATATGGACTCAGCCCCAGTGCAATGGATAGGCCATTACTAATTCCAGTTATCTGGGGGAGAAGTAGTGACTGTAAAAACAGAGGCCAAAACTAAGTAGTCAGAGCTGAAGTAGCTGAGCAAAGTGCATCTCACATTCTTTGATCCACATTATGAAGAAATCAGCATAGCCAGTGGGAAGTTCTTGGGCAGATGGTACAGAAGCATCCAACCAACGATAGGTCTGAAGGTAGGAAGTAAGGGACCCAGACAGCTCATTCTTTCCTCTGGGATTCCATGTAAATGGGGACCAAAGAGTGAGTATATTAATTGCATAAGAATCTGAAACTTTAAGCTAGAATGTTGGAATGTATTTGACCTTCCATTTTAATTTTTCTTCTGTTATTCCTTAGTGCTTAACAATTTTTTTGAAGCTCTGGCCTGTTTTGGCTTGATTACATAAATTGAGCAAAGAATTTTGGTCTACAGGTGAGCCAAAATATTAAAGCAAGGTGCCTCAGTATGGTCAATGGGACAGTAATAGGGGCAATAAAACAGGAGAACCACAAGACAGAAGCAAAGCTGGGGGCAAAGCAGAGGGTCCTTGATAAGCCAGCTCTCACCAATAGGACATTTCTATTCAGAAGACTTGAAACTTCTGAATTTTATTAATGAGGATGGTATCTCAATTATTACCTCCATGCTCTACTCATGCTGCTTGAGGTAGCCTAGTCCAAGAATAAATATGGCTCGTGGTTATTCTCATGGCTGTAGATTTACAAGTGTGAATACAAAGGAAGTCTATTTCTTTAGGCGCACTATGTCTGCTAGAAATAGGCAGAGGTAGAGCCAGTCCCCAGTGGCCTGGTTTCTATCGTGTTTGTTCCATTTCACCACACCACCTCAAAAAAAGACTAATAACCATCACCCTATGATGGCTTGATATAGTCCTAACTCAAAGACCATCAATGAGAAGGCATCCCTAGCCTCCTGGCATAGAAAATTAATCTCTCCTCTAGAAGATGTTCCAGTTGGGTTCAGAGCGGCATTGGATAAGACCAATTCTCCATGGGATAGCATCAAGATAGCCAGAGATGGCATGCGTAGCTTGAATTTCAGGAGTTTTAAGCACTACACAGACATGATCTCATCCACCTACAGCAGACATGAGCTCATTTGTGGACTTCCTCTCTACTATTGATAACACATAATTATTTGTATTGTGTTTATGCTTCAAAGACAGAACTAGCCACCAACCAAACTAACACCCACATCTTGTCCCAACCAGGTTTAAGTATTTACGCAGGTAAGTGCTTTTTAAACCTATCTTTGCCACCTCTGCTAAGTTTTTGATAGATTATAATGAAAGAAGTTATACAGTGAATGTTTAAATCTGAAGATGTTGCCTAGTATCTGGATTTCTATGAAAATGGAAGATGGTTTTTACAATTATTTTAGAGGCAACTCAACTGCAATACAAAGGAATTAGGTAAAACTTACACGGGTAAGTGGAGAAACAAAAATAGAACCCATATATATATTTTAACTATATCTACTTACTCATCTATATAATTTTACCAGATATTGTGAATTCTTTATATATATATTCTCTCACTTAACTCTCACCTCAACCCTTAGGGAAAAGATTATAGCCAATGTACAGATAAGAAAACAGACTCAGAAAGGCTAAAACACTTCCTCACAATCACACCCTGGAAATGGCTTTTCAATCACGAATTTCAAACTCAACTCTTTCTGACCGATCCTTTGTCCCTTCCCCTGTAAAGAGAAGATGCCATCCCTATGCCAAGCTTGCAGAATTTTCCTATGCTGCCTCCTCTCAACTCTTATACTTTAATAAGAAGTTAAGGGCTTCATATTAGCTTCTTGACTCTCTCAGAAAGAATTCTCTATTTTAGAACGGCCACTGGGAATACAAAGGCTATGACTGCAGTTAGGGAGACAATCAGGGCTCAAGAGCTTTGTAAAACTGAGATTTCTGGCAGGAAAGAGCATACATAGTTCCACAATCTAAGACTGATTGACCGTGTAAGTGCTGTCTTCCAAAAGGCAATTCAATTCTGGCCATGAGGGGGCCGGTTTCCACCAAGGATATGTATGTGAAGATTTTAAAAACATGTACATATGCAGATTGTAGATATTTTGAGGGAACAGACTTTGCCTGTCTGTGTTAAGAACTGTTCTCATGAAACAAGGTTAAAAATGTGTACAAACTTAATTTTTTCTTTTCTTTTGTTACAATGTTTATTTTTTATTTTTTTCAATATATGAAGTTTATTGTCAAATTGGTTTCCATACAACACCCAGTGCTCATCCCAAAAGGTGCCCTCCTCAATACCCATCACCCCCCCCTCCCTTCCATCCCCCCATCAACCCTCAGTTTGTTCTCAGTCGTTTTTTTTTTAATTTTTTTTTTCAACATTTTTTAAATTTATTTTTGGGACACAGAGAGACAAAGCATGAACGGGGGAGGGGCAGAGAGAGAAGGAGACACAGAATTGGAAACAGGCTCCAGGCTCCGAGCCATCAGCCCAGAGCCCGACGCGGGGCTCGAACTCACGGACCACAAGATCGTGACCTGGCTGAAGTCGGACGCTTAACCGACTGTGCCACCCAGGTGCCCCTGTTCTCAGTTTTTAAGAGTCTCTTATGCTTTGGCTCTCTTCCACTCTAACCTCTTTTTTTTTTTTTTCCCTTCCCCTCCCCCACCCCCATAGGTTTCTGTTAAGTTTCTCAGGATCCACATAAGAGTGAAACCATATGGTATCTGTCTTTCTCTGTATGGCTTATTTCATGTAGCATAACACTCTCCAGTTCCATCCATGTTGCTACAAAGGGCCATATTTCATCCTTTCTCATTGCCACGTAGTTCTCCATTGTGTATATAAACCACAATTTTTTTATCCATTCATAAGTTGATGGACATTTAGGCTCTTACCATAATTTGGCTATTGTTGAGAGTGCTGTTATAAACATTGGGATACAAGTGCCCCTATGCATCAGTAGTCCTGTATCCCTTGGGTAAATTCCTAGCAATGCTATTGCTAGGTCATAGGGTAGGTCTATGTTGGTGGGAATGCAAATTGGTGCAGCCACTCTGGAAAACAGTGTGGAGGTTCCTCAAAAAAAAAATTAATGTTTATTTTTGAGAAAGAGAGGGAGAGAGACAAAGTGTGAGTTGGGGAGGGGCAGAGAGAGAGGGAAACACAGAATCTGAAGCAGGCTCCAGGCTCTAAGCTGTCAGCACAGAGCCCGATGTGGGGCTTGAACTCACAAACCATGAGATCATGACCTGAGCTGAAGTCGGAAGCTTAACTGAGCTACCCAGGCACCCCAAAACTTAATTTCTTCTATTTTAATACTTTGCTATGATAAAAGAAAGTCTTTCTGAATATAGACACAAACTATTTAAATCAGATAAGTTCCAATTTTTGCTTATATTTTTGCCAACAAAAGCCATTATATGTAAGTGGTAAGGTACACACATTGTTTTAAAAGTTTTAAGTAATCTCTACACCCGCCACGGGGCTCGAAATCACAACCCCGAGATCAAGAATCACACCCTCTTGTGACTGAGCCAGCCAGGTGTCCCTGAAAAAATTGAATAATACAATTGGAAAAAATTCTTTTTGGGAAGAGGAGGAAGAGGTCATTATCTTTGCAAAGAAGTCAAGAAGCTCCCTTCTGACTGATGCCTGAGGAGTCAACTATAAGAATGTGACACTCTCAGAATCCATCTGTTTATAGATGCATCTTTTTTTTAATGTTTATTTATTTTGAGAGAGGTTCGGGAGGAGCAGAGAGAGGGAAACAGAAAATCCCAAGCAGGCTCTGCACTGTCAGAGCAGAGCTCCACATGGGGCTCCAACTCCCCAAGTTTAAGATCATGACCTGAGCCAAAATCAAGAGTTGGACACTAAATCGACTGAGCCACCCAGGTGCCCCTAGGTGCATCTTCATTGCAGAGATGAGGGAGTTGCCCTGGAAGAACTGAAAGCCATGGAAAATCACTGCTGCAACAGAAGGAGACTTACTAAGCAGAAACACCCACAGCCATGGGTGAGCAATGGCAGTGTCTGATGCTGTGCTGGCCTAAGGTTTACTCCAAGACAAGAGCATGAAAAGGCATGGAATAAGTTGATAATGTGCAAGGAAAAGGGAGAAGTTTATCAAGTTATAAAAAGGTGTTGATACTTAAAAAAAAAAAAAATAAAACAAAAACCTTCTACTGGCGATCTAAATATTTACTTAAGAAGACCACTTGTTGAGGTGCCTGGGTGGCTCAGTCAGTTAAGCGCTCAACTTCGGCTCAGGTCATGATCTCACAGTTCGTGGGTTTGAGCCACATGTCGGGCTCTGTGCTGACAGCTCAGAGCCTGGAGCCTGCTTCAGATTGTGTCTCCCTCTCTCTCCGCCCCTTCTTCACTCACACTCTGTCTCTCTTTGTCTCTCTCTCTCTCTCAAAAATAAACATTAAAAAAAAAAAAAAGAACACGTATTGAAATGACTTCTATGCCAAGGAGATGCCACTGCCACCTAGAAGCAGGACATCTAAATTGCAGGACAAATATCCTTTGACAAAAATCTCTCTGAGAATGCCAATCCCAACTGTGGAAGAACTAAAAACACCCACAACCACTGTTTCTATGCCCCATCTGTGAAGTATCCAGATATTGGCTGTTTAACTGACACTGACCGGCAGACACAACACAGTCTAGCCTCTCTTAGGGAGAATGTTTAGTGAAAGCAACAGCTGCAACATCAACTATCCTTTTGATAATACTCAGAGATTTCTCTTAAGAGCTAACACAAATAAGCCTGTTCTGGAAGAATTTATGCAGAAATATGGTGGGCCCAAGAATCTCCCGGTTAAGAGTGCTAACATTTCAAATTCCTGGGACCCTTCTCTAGATGGGTACTTTAAAAGAATATTCCAGGTGACTTTGAAGCAGGAGGTCTCTGACCCCAGTTTGAGAGACACTTGAGAGCAACAGGGCCAAAGAAGTAAATTCGGGTCCCTAGAAAGTAGCTGATTCTCATTCTAAATGCCTCCATAAAGAATTTAGTTCATCTAGGGGCGCCTGGGTGGCGCAGTCGGTTAAGCGTCCGACTTCAGCCAGGTCACGATCTCGCGGTCCGTGAGTTCGAGCCCCGCGTCAGGCTCTGGGCTGATGGCTCAGAGCCTGGAGCCTGTTTCCGATTCTGTGTCTCCCTCTCTCTCTGCCCCTCCCCCGTTCATGCTCTGTCTCTCTCTGTCCCAAAAATAAATAAACGTTGAAAAAAAAAATTAAAAAAAAAAAAAAAAGAATTTAGTTCATCAAAATATCAAATTTTCTTTCAAATGCATAACCCGGTAATTTGAAATCCACATGACTGCTGTTTTTATAATCTTGCCTGATATGGCCCCAACCAAAAGTAACATCTAGGTGTCCAGGACACCTATCTTCTGCCAAGAATCAGTTGTTTCTGGCACAGTTAGGAAGAATGTTACCAAGGGCTTGGCAAAAATTAGTGCTGTGAAGCTGGTGTTCTTTAAAATAAGGAAGAAGGGGCAGCCAAAGAACCAGAGACAAAACGCTGGGCAGCTGGCTTATAAAAACTGCCTGCTGGAAAGAGCATAGCTGACAGGCTGGATGGCTGGTTTGGTTCTTGACTGAGCCAAGTTTTCCCCCCTGGCCGGCATGGTCAGCATGTTAGGAAAGGTGCCAAAAGGTGGAGACTTGGAATACTTGCATCTGGGGGGGAAAAACAAGCTGTGGAGAGGAACAGCAAAACATGCCTACTGTTTATGGACAGAGATAACCAAAAAAACAACTCTTTATATGGTCCTTAAAAAAGACGGCCATAAATAAAACTCTTCCTTAATGAGTGGGACAGGTAATACAACAAGTTCTGTGGATAAATAAAGAGACTCTAAAATCTCTAGTTTTCAACGGGAGCCTACCAAGAGAAACACACTGTTATTCTCAAGAGCTTGTGTATCAGAAAGATAGTAGAGATCAGCAAAGAGGACAGGTAGCCTGTCAGCAAAGAGATGAACTCTGTGCACGTCCCATGTTCCATGAAGAAGTTAGGGGCACACACATCAGCTAGAAGAGGAGCACAGGGTACAGGATGATGGAGTTAGAATGAGATATGATGGGCAGAAACACCAAAGGATAAGGTAAAAAGCCGAGGGGGCGGGCTGGTAGGAAAGCCTAGTCTCAAGCTTGATTTACTTTAGTGTTGGTGGAAGGAACATGGACCAGCACCGTATCAACCATGCATTCCTCTGTAATTCACTTGTTCCTTCCTCCCTTTTGCGCGATGACATGGTTGCTCAAGAGTTTAGAAATCATGATGAGGCTGCTCTTTATTACCAAAGCAGTGGTATTCAACAGCTGCAGAACAGAATTTGTGTCTCTTGGCCTTTTCATTGCATAAGAGGAAGGGGACAGTTGAGAAAAGCATTATGAGGAACCCACGGGAGTAGAGAAAATGCCAAGCTGGACCTGAAGGCTGACAGAGAGAACAGAGACACTGGGTGCTCGAAGTGCTGTTCCCTAAGGTGCATCAGCTCCATGAGGCTCATAGACTCAGGATCTCAAGTGGGCACAGAGCTCATGGATGAGGGGCAAGGACAACAGCTTGGCTTTCAAATGGCTTGCCTTTTTTTTCCTAATGCCGCCTTCCCACTCTCAAATTGAATCCAAATTCCAATGTGGAAATGCAGCTTTTAGTTTTACCCACTACATGAAGTTTTTGCTTTGGTAGAAATAAGCATATCACTATAAACTAAGTTCTGAATTAAAAAAAAAATTTGGCAGCGGTATATGGACAGATGTTCGTAACATTTGCAGTTATAAAAAGCGTTTGTGATGATAAGTAACAGTCGTAAATATTCTTTGCCAATATGGAAAAAGTACTTTTATCCCCTTATAGAGACCAAGACCCCAACCATTCTAACTGCCTCATAGCATCTGAGCTAAAGTACCACTACTAAATGCTCACATTGACAAAGATTAGCACTACATGCAAGGATTAGTACCACATACCCTCACTTGCAAGGAGACATGTAGTACTCAGATATTTTATTTATTTTTTTTATTAAAACCTCTTTTTAATGTTTATTTATTTTTGAGACAGACAGCATGAGCGGGGCAGAGAAAGTGAAAGACACAGTATCCAAAGCAGGTTCTAGGCTCCAAGCTGTTAGTACAGAGCCGGATGTGGGGCTCAAACTCACAAACCATGAGATCATGAACTGAGCTGAAGTCAGATGCTTAACCGACTGAGCCACCCACGCGCCCCATCACAGGTATTTTAAAACATGTACATACAGCAGGGAGTCAGCACTGTTAGTGGCTGCGTAAGTTAAAAACATTCACAGGGCACTGAGTGGCTCAGTCAGTTGCGCGTCCAGCTCTCATTCTCGGCTCAAGTCATGATCTTATGGTTCATGAGATCGAGCCTCCCTTCGGGCTCTGTGCTGACACAGAGCCTGCTTGGAATTCTCTCTCTCTCTGTCCCTCCCCCACTCTCTACCAAAATAAATAAACAAAAAACACATTCACTTAATAATAAGGACTGCTTTAAAAAAAACAAAAAAATAAACTATTGGAACTGTACCAAAAGAAAAAGCTCTTGCACAGCAAAGGAAACAAACAATAAAATTAAAAGGCCACCTACTGATTCGGAGAAGATATTTTCAAATAGTATATCCAAATAAGGGGCTAATACACGAAATATATAAGAAGAGTATACAACTCAACACTAAAAATATAACCTGATTAAAAAATGGGCAGAAAATGTGAATAGAAAATTTTCCAAAGACAACATACAAATGGCAAGATACATGAAAAGATGCTCAACATCATTAATCATCAGGGAAATACAAACCAAAACCACAATGAGCGATCACCTTACACCTCTCAGAATAGCTAGAATCAAAAGATAAAAAGTAAACGTTGGCAAGGATTTGGAGAACAAGGAACCCTTATGCACTCTTGGTTGCAATGTAAATTGGTGCAGCTACTGTGGAAAATCGTATGCAGGCTCCTCAAAAAAATTTAAAACAGAACTACTATATGATCCAGCAATTCCGCTACTGGGTATTTACCCAAAGAAAACAAACAAACAAACAAAAACTAATCCAAAATGATACGTGTACCCCTATGTTTATTGTAGCATTATTTACAACAGTCAAGATATAGAAGCAGCCTAAGTGTTCAATGACAGATGATGGATAAAGAATATGTGACACAGACACACACACACACACACACACACACACACACACACACACACAGACTATTACTCAGCCATAAAAAGGAATAAGATCATGCCATTTGCGACAATATGTATGGACCTAGAGGGTATCACGGTATTATGTCTTATTGTGAAATAAGACAAAGAAAGACAAAAAACCATATGATTTCACTTATATGTCAAATCTAAAAACAAACAAGACAGACTGTAAATACAGAGAATGGATAGTTGCCAAAGGGGTCGGGAGGCAGTGTTGAGAGATGGACAAAATGGCAGATGCAGCCTTCCAGTTAAGGAATAAGTCACAGGGATAAAAAAAAAATAAAACTAAGCATTACTTCACTAGAGAGGTGGTAGAGAGGCCTATTACCTCCTTGGGTTAGGTCTTCTTCAATAATGTCCTTCCTACCAGGAAGCTTGAGTTGGACAATCACAAAATGCTACTGATCTGTGAAGATCTATTGGATCTCATTCTCTCCAAAGGTTCCCTCACTTAAGTCACTAACCCCTTTCACTCAGGGCATGAACCAGCTCTGATCAACACAAAGAAACCATTAAGAGACTTGGTCTCTTTCTGCCTGAGCCCAACCCATCACTCAGCACCTAGTAAAGCTGGCCAGGAAATACCATGTCCACAACTGCCTCTGCTCACCCATTCAAGGTCACGTGACTGTGCCATCACTTGAGTTCCCTTCCTCTCAGCTCTGCCCAGTAACTAACCCAGGTTACTAAGATTCATCATCAATGATGAGGATGAGGAATAGGTGTTCCAGGGAAGATTATGGCCTTTCCTTTCCCCTTCCCTACTGGAAAATCAGGAGTTACCTCCATTACATAATGGTTGAGTTAACTTGGCTCCACTAGAGACAATGAACACATTGATAGAAACTGATGGAGCAATGACACACCTCAGAAAGCAAAGTCTTGGCTCACGGTGACCTAAGCAAGGCCTGTCAAGACCCTATGAAGATAAATGCTTCAAATTATCCAGTTGCTCTCCAGGGGCATTTGTCCTTATGTTCTCAATGAGTAAGATGGAGATGAAAGTCATGTTTGGCATCCTATTAAATTTGTACACTTTGGGAAAGAAGTAAGTTCATTCCTTACTATAGCAATTGGGAACTTTCCATAGCAGGCTGTAGGGAAGTTTGAATGTGATGCCAATGAAACCAAGGGCATGGATTTGCTTCATTTTGTGATGACATCTACACACTAAGCTGGCTAGCTACTTTACCATCACTTAGTTAAACGTTGATGACTGCGACTGGCACTATTTCTGAAAGTGTAGTCTGAGGACCACTTGCCTAAGAATCATACAGAAGTTAAGAAAAATAAAAGCAGAATTTCTGGCCCTACCCAAGACAAGGATGGGGATGGAAGACTATGCTCATTCAAGTTTGAGAAGCATTGCCCTTCTGGGTGAGGTCTGTGCCAACCCCCCTGGATGCTGGCCAGGGTTATCATCTTTGAAGATAAAACATTCTTGACATAACTCACTTGGGAAGCCAGGTAGTGAGCAAAACCACAGCGCTTAGTTTTCAGCTTACACAGTGATCAGAGGAGGCTGCGGAAACCTTCTCATGCACATCAAAAAGTTCTCATCTTTCTTGGCTTATTTGTCACCAAAATTCATCTTTAGCTGTTTACTAGAGGTTTTCTTGAATGATAGATAACACTAAGGCTTCTTTGTTGACTCAGTTTCAGAGCTTTCATTAATTTCTAAAAACCCTCCCCATGTTTAGGTAAAAGGAGTGAAATGGTTTGGACCCAGATTGCATCCAAATTTCAGCCTCCAGTGACCGCTCCTGGGATGAAAGAGGTGGGCTAGAGATTATTCCCCGCTCTGCACTCTGAGGCAGGAGTAAACCTGATCCACCACAAAGAGATGAAAATCTCTTCTGTTGTGAAGTAGAAATATCTTAGGATATAGACTGAAGTGCTCAAGTAGGGCTTGGGGCAAAAATCCTTGATGAAAGTGCTTCAATAAGAAATGGATCATTAGGTCAAAGAGTTTTTGTCAACCACTCCATAGCTAAAACAAACAAACAAACAAAAAACCCAACTGTTTGAGAGAGGCTTACAAACAGCTTTATTACACCAGCTGTTTGCATCTTCTAAAGGTTTTGGATAAAGCTCAGTTGAGTTTAAGCAAAAAAGAAAGAAAATTATTTGAAAACATCTTAACAGAGAAAGCAGCTAAATCCTGGAATGGCTGAATTAGAGACACTTTGTACTCCTTCCCTGAAGAAAACATGGAAGAACAAAAATACGCTCACTCTCCAGTGTGTTTTAATTATTTAAAGTCACCTATTTGTTGCATGTCAGGAAAATAACCAACAAAATGTTGTTTGCAAAGGATTCATACAATTTTTTCCATTCCTCTCGTTTGTTTACGGTCACTGTTAAAAATTTAGAATGAAACTTTAAAGAATAAACTTGTTGCACAAATTGTTGAAAAGGAGAAGTTGTCAACTTAAATGCCTGGAAATCTTAACTTCTAAAACAAATTTAAACATTTCCTTTACAAACGTCTCCTCATAGGATGGTCAAAAATCAGACCTGAGAGGTTATCTTGTTTAACATCTTACAGCACGCTGGAGAGAGAACAAAACCACTTCTCTCAAATCGCCATCCAGTGTTCTTTAGAAATGGTTCAATCTGTGAACTATAAAGATGTCCATAACTTCAAAAGATTACACAAAAGGTCATAATCATGACTTAAGTTTTATCCTCAAGTTTTAAAACACCCATGGGAAATAAAAATGATACATAGACATGGCTTGGGTTCTTAAGATTCAAGTTCTAACACAAATGCAATGCATCATGTTTCTTCCATATAGAAGCAATGAATGAAAAAGAGATACTATAATCACAGGTGGGAAAAAAGCGAGTCTTTGTGATATAATTAGTAAGTTCAGGAGTTGATGCAGGAAGAAAAATACTGCTAATCTAGATCAAAATCGCAGCTATTAGGTCTGAAGAGCAAAGTACTAAGTACTGCAGAGGTGCCTGGGTATGACTAATACCTACTCTTAATTCACCTGGGGCCATTTGCCTACTGTGAACAAGTAAATGACAAATGAACAGTAGAGCTATGGTGCCACTTTACACACTGAATAAATTTTTTTTTGTGAAGATTCCCACCACTAAGGTACAGACTGTCTTTAAATAAAAAGAGGGGACTTGTTTTTCCACAAGCAGTTATCACAACAGTATTAATAACTCAAGTGGGAAGGTGAACAATATAGATGAGGAAAGATCTTGGGGTTAAAAGATTGGACTTTTTTTTTTTTTTTCCTTTTTAACGAGGTCCTCAGAGCAACAAATGACAAATGCATTAATAAACCTGACCTGTGTTACATTGGACTTTAATGCTATTTCTTTGGATATCTGTTTCCCTTCTCATCTCTTGACAGTTAGAAATAGCAGGGGCGCCTGGGTGGCGCAGTCGGTTAAGCGTCCGACTTCAGCCAGGTCACGATCTCGCGGTCCGGGAGTTCGAGCCCCGCGTCAGGCTCTGGGCTGATGGCTCAGAGCCTGGAGCCTGTTTCCGATTCTGTGTCTCCCTCTCTCTCTGCCCCTCCCCCGTTCATGCTCTGTCTCTCTCTGTCCCAAAAATAAATAAACGTTGAGAAATAGCAGAGCACGAGGCTCCACGTGGATACAGAAATAAGAATAAAACTTCCTCAAAGAAAATAGTTTAGCTGCTAATTGAGAAGAACTGGAGCCATGTTTTTCAGAATCTGATCATAGTTAGGCCTATAGCCTAACCCTTCAACTGGGTGAATTCATGGATGGCCCAATGTGAAATGAAATTTGTTTTCCTCCCTGCACAAAAAAATAATAGTGCCTGGCCCAATGTCAGCAATAACCTGATGTAGAGTAGCCACCCAATGCAGAGAGCCTACCCTGCTCCCCACCAGGACCCCACCCGAGGGCCAGCTCACCACATAGGCATGACTGTACAGAATACTCCTACTGATTCTGTTCACCTGCACATGTTAGACAGCAAGGCTTGGCCATGAAAACAGATCCTCTGACAGCTAAGAGAAAAAGAAGGTCTCATCTAACAGAATGAGTATCCAGCCTCCATTTCCTACATGCCACTGAATGGTCACCATCCTCCAGAAGACTGTAGGCTAAGCCCACAAAGGCTGTCACCTTTGTTTTCTTGGACAACTGCCACAGTGTAAATTCTCTTCTGTGTTAGTTTTCTTCTTCTGTATGATCATTTCCTTAATGCTCTCACCCCTCCAATCGCCTCACTCAGCCCTTTCTCTCTTCTAGAAAGTGTACTCCGCAATCAACATGTTCCATCATTCATCCTCTGCCTTCTCTCTGAATACTGCCTGGATACATGAAACCCAGCTACTCCCAAAAGACACCACTTCCCTTGGAGACTTCCCGATTACAGGATGCTCATTCTCTCATACCTCAGGTGACCGAAGATTAAGAGGTAGGCTCTGTGTCCTTTCCCACCAGGACTATCTCTAGATCATTACTCTTCTTAAAGAACTTAAGAAGAAGAGAACTTACTCTTCTTTAAGCTTCCTACTCCTGGTAACATCATCCTCCACTCCCTCCCTCACTGGTGTTTGTGTATTTCCTGGACCTGCCCTTCACTGAAATCTCTGGCCCCTTTTCATTCCTACTACTGGTAATTTGAACATTGACATTTTTATTTGTTGAATTGTGTCCTCTCAAAATATACGAAGACATAACCCCTAGCACCTGTGAATATGACTATATTTGGAATTAGGGTCTTGGAAGATGTAATCAAAATAAGATGAGGTCAGTAGGGTGAGACCCAATCCAGTATGACTGATGTCTTTATAAGGAAGAGGAAAATACCATGTGAAGACAGATACACAGAGAAAAGGACCATGTGAAGATGAAGGTAGAAATTTGGGTTATGTGGTTATCAACCACAGAATACATGGGGCTACCAGAAACTGGAATGGGCAAAGAGGGACGCTCCCACAGAGGCTTTGGAGGGCTTATGGCTCTGCCAAAACCTGACTTCAGATTTGAGCCTCCAGAGCTAAAGGGAATAAATTCTGTTATTTCACACCACCTATTGTGTGGTAATTTGCTACAGCAGCCATAGAAAACTAATGTATTATATGAATAATCTATCATCTATTATGGCCTCTCAGTTATTTTGCTTCCTTCTTACCAATGATCTTCTATACTCTAATTCAGGCACTGAATTCCTGTCTCATGGTCAGACACAGGAATCATGTTTTCAACCAAACCACTCTGCTCTGAAACCTCTAACATAGCATTTATCTTCCAGTGTGGTTTCTTATTCACTCAGCTGCTCTCATTACGGTCTTTACTTCTTATTTCTTTTCACTACCATTCAGCTTAAATTCCAAGATTTCATTGGCTAGCCTCCCAGACTCTCTTATCCCTTTGTCATTTATCACACTTACCTGCAACACTTTGACCCTGGCTGAATTAACTCTCCTCTTTTTTCATGCCTGTGCTGGGACTGCTAAGGACTGCGGAAGAGGACATATAACGAATATCGATAGCAACAAAAATTCATGGTCACCAACTTCAACTGGCCCCCCAATGCTGGGCCCACACACTGCTCAGCAATCCTCCGCTCATCTCCAGGCAGCTCACTTTCCAAATGCATAAAATCTACAAATCTACTCTCATCCCTGCCTTCTTCCTTCCTATTTAATGGCACAGTTCTTCCTTTACTTCAAAGTGAGTTCCTCCTCTGTCCTTAACACCAGCCTTTTCCACTATATGAGCAATTTTCACAGCAGACCAACCCCTCCCTCCCCTGTATCCCCTCCTCCTTCTCCACTGAAGTTCATACACGCTTATGTCTTTCCCATTACAAAACTCCCTCCATCCTCCAACCCTCTCCAGCTATCACTATCTCTCTTTTAGAGATAATCTGCATGAGCTGCCTTTGTTTTCTAATTTCCATCTTACTCTTCATTTCCTCTAAATTGGCTTCTGCCTTCATCACTACATTGAAAGAACTCTCACAGAGACTGCTGCTGGCCTCCAGGTCACATCTCATGGACACATTCCATCCTTATATTACTTGACCTCCAGGTGGCGTTCTACCCTATTGACTATGCCCCTTTCTTGACACTGTGCAAGTGTTTTCTGTGGCACAGACATCACATATGCCTGTTTTTCCACTGAGCTCACAGGATGCTCCTTCTCATTCTATGTGATGTTACTCTTTCTCTACTCACTTTTAAATATTGACACTTTCTGGGCCTTCCCACTTCTTAATCCACCTAATTTCCACTCACTGTTATAGCTTGGTTTACTAGCCATAGGCCAGTATCTCTCTTTTTTTTTTTTAATGCTTATTTTTGAGAGAGAGAGAGAGAGAGACAGATAGAGTGTGAGCAAAGAAGTGGCATAGAGAGAGGGAGACACAGAATCTGAAGTAGACTCCAGGGTCTGAGCTTTCAGCACAGATCCTGATATGGGGCTCAAACCCACAAACCGCAAGATCATGACCTGAGCCGAAATTGGACATTTAACTGACTGAGCCACCCAGGCACCCCTTAAGCCAGTATCTTTTAAATAATATCTCCATCCGAACCTCCCTTCTGAAGTCCTGATCCATGTGTCCAGATGCCTATCAAAATTTTTTGTGTCTCTTACTGGCCCTTTGAATTCAACATGTCCAAACCTTAGTTCATAAGCTCCACCACCACCCTCTGTCCTAACTTATTCCTTTTCACATAAATTCCTTTCACTAAATAACATGCCATCTACAAGCAGCTAAAGCCAGTAACTCTGGAGTGACACTTGACTATTCCCACCTTGATTCTTTAGTCATCCTATGCATTCTGTTAGCCTGAATTCAATTTTATCAGCCCTTATAAGTTCATGTTTTTGTCTAACAAGAGACCCCTTCACATTCATCTCCTGTCCTTGCTACTTCAAAATCCCCTTGCCTCCTCTTTTCTTTTGCATATACCAAAGCTACACTCAATTTAACCCCCTCACCAATAGTGCCATCTCTTCTCCATCTTTTGCAACCTCAGTCTCTTTCTCTAGAGCCACCTGCTTCTTTGACTAGAAACATGCTTGTGTTTCTCAGTGTGGAAACACCCCTCGATCCTAGATTCTGCTTTAACACTATTTTCTCTTCTTCTTTTTAACATTCAACTGCTCAAAGAGTAGTGAACACTAAATGATGAGGTTCTGGTTCAGGTAAGAGTGGAGAAGCAGAATAACCCTCCTAACAATAGCTATTATAAATTCTGAACAAAAATTTTAAAAAATTGCTTAAAGGCACTGGAGAGCAACCTAAAGCTGGAAGGAATAGGACTCTTGAAAGATGGAAAGCCCATTAAGTGATATCCACATTTCATTAAATTTTCCCCTGCGAGTACTCCCCTGTTCATAGGTTTCATGGGGGACAGATCCCAGGAAAAAAAGCTGCTATGGAGCCAGAGGCCCGAGTTTGGGCTCTCAGAATATAAAGAAATTGACAAGAAGAATGCTGGAAAGAACATAACTGCTATAGATGAAAACCCAAAACCAGCATACAGATTTTTGGCCAACTCAACTGTACAGGGCAGCATTTCAAGTATCCAAGGGAAGGCAACAGCTGGAATGCTAAAAATGGGTGAAGGTTTCAGCAGCTACCCAGTTTTAAAGTTCAGAATTTGGTGTTCAAGTCTTGCTACTTAGAAGGGGTTAGGAAACACTCCAGGATTTTCATGAAAACCCAGAAGGGCTACATCTCAAGACCAAAGGCTATATTCTAGAACTAAAAGCAAAACCAAAATAGACTAAGCCTCTACAATATCAAGGAACTCCACCAGTAATTTAACTGTCTGCTAGAATAAAATGCAGTATTCTTCAGGGGAAGAATACAAATGGTAACAACTACAAAATGGCATCTACAATCTTTAGAATAAAATTACTAGACATCAAAATAAATAGGAAAATGTGACTCCTAATCAAGAGAAAGCTCAGTTAGTAGGAATAGACCCACAGAGAACCCAGATATTGGCATTAGTAGTCTAGTATTTAAAATAACTATTAGAAATACATTAATTTATAGGGAAAAACCGGAAACAATGGAAGAAGAGAATTTTAGGTTACTATGTTAAAACTTAGAAATGAATGAAGAGAAATTTTATAATTAAAATATACATTATCTGAAAAAAATTCACTGGAGGGAGTCAATGGGACATTTTTATTAAATAAGAGTATCAGTTAAAATAAAGACAGTAGGAAATATTCAGAGTGAAGCACAGGGAGGAAAATAGTTGGAAACCAGCCATTTTAGTGACCTATGGAACAACATGAAACAGTTTAATTTATAAATAATTGGAATATTCCAGAAAGAGTAAATGTGGCAGAAAAAACATTTTAAGAAGGAATGCCCCCCAAATTTCCAAATATTATTAAAAACAAATAAAACCACCACCAAAAGATCTATCAAGGTTAGCAAAACCCAGGCAGGACAAATGCAAAGAAAACTACCCTCATACGTAACCATTCAAACTGAAAAACAAAGATGCTCTGGATTTTTGTGAAGATTAATCCCAGCTTCTTTTCTGAACTTCTGTTTTATATAGTCAGATGCCTATTTCTTCTTGGATGTCTTACAGTGCTTTTGAATTCAACACGCTTAAAATCAAAGATAAAATTATTAAAACCTGCCAGAAAAAAAAAAAAACTTACTACAAATGGAGGAATCCTAAGAAGAATAGCTAACTTTTCATTTAAAAATCAAAGGAGATTGGAAGACAGTAAAACACCATCTTTACTAGTGATAAAAGAAAAAAAAATCAAACCAGGATTTCACAGAGAAAAATATCCTTCAGAAATAGGGACAAAATAAAGACATTGTCAGTGAAAAAAAGCTGAAGAGAGTTTGTCATCAGCAGACCTGTACTACAAGAAATGATAAAGGACATTCCTCAGGCTTCAGGAAAATGCTACCAGAAGGGAATTTGGATCTAGAAGACTGAAAAAAAAAAAAAAAAAAAGCACTGAAAATGGTAAATATAGGAGTATATAAAATACTATTTTTTCCTTTCCTTAATTTCCTTAAGAGACAACTGACTCTTTGAAACAAAAATAAAGTAGTGCATATTATGTAACTTGTAAAAATAAAACGCATGACAATAATAGCACAAAGGATAAAAGTTAAGTGGAATAATATTAATCAAAAGAGACTCCAAGAAGCTGAGGACTTATATTGTAATCCTTAAAGTAATGACTAAAAAATAATCCATAGAAGTAGAGCTAAAAAGCCGAGAGGAGACAAAATAGGATAACAAAAATATTTGATTTATCCTAAATAAGGCATAAAAAGATGAAAAGAATAAAAAACACAAAAGACAAAAGGAAACAAATAGTAAGATGGTAGACCAAATCCCAACACTATCAATTATTCCAATAAATGTAAGTGAACTGAACACTCCAATAAAACAGCAGAGATTGCAGAAAGGGGGAGGAGCAGCATATTAACTATATGCTATTTATAAGGGACATGCCTCAAATATAAAGATATAAAGACATAAAAGAATTGAAAACAAAAAGATAGATCATATAAACAGTAAGTATAAGAAAGCTTATGACTATGTTAATATCAAAGTATACAATTAGATAAAGGATAAACAGGAACATTTGATAATGACAAATGATCATTTCACCAAGAAAATTAAAATCATACACACACACACACACACCTAAGAGAGCTTTAAAATATACGAAACAAAACTGACAGAACTAAAGGGAGACATAGACAAATTCTCATAGCTTTTAACACCTCTATCTCAGTAATTGGTAGAACTTATAAATACAACTCAGTAAGGATACAGAAGATTTGAACACCATGGTCAACCATCTTAACATTCATAAAACACTATCCAGCACACTTGTTGAAAGTACAACACATAGAATATTAAGATAGACCATATGCTAGGCCATAAAACAGTCCTAATAAATTTCTAAGAATTGAAATCTACAGAATATGTTTTTTGATCATATCAGAATTAAATTAGAAGTCAATAACAATAAAAATCTACATCTCACTGATTCACCGTATTTTATTTTAAAAACTAACCACTCATTACTTAATCCTTTTCATCTCACTTACTCACTCTCTCATTAATATTTCACTTTAATGGTCATAAATGTCCTGCTGATCCTCAAATCCAGGCCTTTGAAATATTTATTCTCATGCTATACACAAAAGTAAACTCAAAATGGATTAAAAACCTAAATGTGAGACCTGAAACCATAAAAATCCTAGAAGAGAACACAGGCAGTAACTTTTCTGACATCAGCTGTAGCAACATTTTTCTAGATAAGCCTCCTGTGGCAAGGGAAACCAAAGCAAAAATAAACTATTGGAACTACATCAAAATAAAAAGCTTCTGCACAGCAGAGCAAACAATGAAATTAAAAGATAACCTACTGAATGGGAGAAGTTGTTTGCAAATGACATATTCAGTAAAGGGTTACTATCCAAAAATAAAGAACTTCAACAACTCAATACCAAAACACCCAATGCAGTAAAAATGGGCAGAAGCCATGAACAGACATTTCTCTGAAGGCATACAGATGGCCAACAGACATATGAAAAAATGTTCAACATAACTCATCAGCAGGGAGATGCAAATCAAAACCATGCTATAGAACTCACACCTGTCAGAATGGCTAAAATCAAAAACACAAGAAGAAACAACAAGTGTTAGGAGGATGTGGAGAAAAAGGAACACTTATGCACTGTTGGCAGGAATGTAAATTGGTACAGTTACTGTGGAGAACAGTATGGAGGCTCCTCAAAAAATTAAAAATAGAAGCACCATATGATCCAGCAATTCCACTACTGGGTGTTTACCCAAAGAAAATGATAACACTCATTCGAAAAGCTATGTGCACCCCTATGTTTACTGCAGCCTTATTTACAATAGCCAGTTATGGAAGCAGCCCAAGTGTTCATCAATAGATGAATGGGTAAAGACACTGTGGTATTTATATACAAAGGTTTATTATCCACATACACACAAAATGAAATCTTGGCCATTTGCAACAATGTGGATAGAGCTAAAGAGTATAATGCTAAATTAAATAAGTCAGTCAGAGAAAGACAAATAACATATGATTTCACTCATATGTGGAGTTTAAGAAGTTAAAAAAACAAACCAAAAGCAGACTCTTAACTATAGACAACAAATTGATAGTTACGGGGGGCGGAGGGTAAAGGAGATTAAGAGTACACTTATGATGGGCACCGAGTAATTTATAGACTTGTCGAAATCACTATATTGTACACCTAGAACAAATACAATACTGTATGTTCACTATACTGGAATTAAAATAAAAATAAAAGAAATATTTAAGTAATTCAATATGTGGGTAACTTAATTCAGTCAAACAATACTTCTTGGGGACCTAATTTATGTCTGAATCTATACTTGGGATAATAAAAGCTATTGCCTAAAAAGCACTTGGGGGTATGTCAGGCACTGTTATAAGTACCTTACAATTGGGAACCCATGTAACTGAATCCTCATAACAATCCTATGAGATGATTACAGTTTTCAAGCAGAGGAAACTGAGGCAGGTTAAGGTAAACTCATTGAACCATAGTCAGACAGCTGTTAAGCGGTGGAGCCTGAATTACCAGCCCAGGCAATCTTTCTCCATGGTCCAAGGTCATATTTCTTAACCACTGTCTTAACCACAATCTTCAGTGCTAAGAGCCTGGTGGAGGGGAGGTAAACAATTGCAATTCAATGCTGTAGATGTTCGATCCCACATTCAGTGTTTCTATGCCTTATATCCCAATACAGAGGCACTCAGTCATCTGCTTTATTCCTCCAACAACTTAATTTCAAGAAAATATCTGATTATGCCATTTATACTAAAAAACTAAATACCTCTAGAAATCTAATATTGCTTCATGTGCTCTCTCAGAACATTTGCATTTTAATAGTTCCTATTTGATTTAAACAAAATACGTATTTCTAACTTTGGAATGTCAGGCATTCAGAGGACAGATGCATGAAGGTTGTGGGAGGGGGTATGGAGATCTGCCCAGGTAGTCTTAAAATCTAACCACATGGAGAAATATGGCTTCTTTATCCTTAAGTTGGATCTGTGATATTCTTTATTGCTGAGTACTACAGAAGTAGTGATTCAAGTTTAGAATGAATCATCTTCAGGAATTTACGTAACTTTGTCTAAATTCTTGTATCTTTCCTCTCCATAAATGAAATCAATATTTGCTCCATAGGGATATAAAAATTAAATGAGAGCATGTAAGCACCCATTGTAGTACATGGCATATAGCACATGATGCCTGATAAATGTCAAACAAAAAGATCACATCTTTCACCTATAAGTCTCTATTACATAACAAAGTTTTTAAAGCATGTTTTGTAATAGTTTGGCTTTTCATAAGATCTTAAGTCCATAGAGAATACTACCCTCTAAAATATCAATCAGAAGTTCAAAGAAAAGTGTACAACCTCAGGGTGAGCCTCACTCTCTGCAAATTTGCACAGGCTTAGTTGTTTAGAAGTAAACAGTAAATCTATTCTGAGCTAAAGATAATAAAAATAGTAGAAAATAAACTATTTTTAGCCTAGAATTCTCTCTTCATTTATGCCATCTACATAATGATGTTTGCACAATCACAGATGTTTAATCCTGGGTCTTTAGAGCCTATCCAACTTTGCAGAAACCAGAGCAGACTATTCTTCCTTTTCAAAAGAGGGGGTGGGAAACAATAGGCTTAAAATTTCCCCTGGAAATTTTCAGTTTGAAAATTGGATTTGAAATTGGATTTTTCATTTTGAATAAACCATGGTAAGAGAGGCCATTGTTACCCAACAGAGAGGCACAACTTCATTCTGAGACACGGAGTGTCTGAAGACTTTGGCTAGGTCACTGACTTTGAGAGGGCACTAGGGTGGGGCACCTGGGTGGCTCAGTTGGTTAAGCATGGGACTATTGATTTAGGCTCAGGTCATGATCTAATGGTTGTGAGCTTGAGCCCCACTGGGCGTGAAGCCTGCTTAAGATTCTCTCTCCCCCTCTTCCCCTCCCCTGCTCACTCTCTAAAAAAAAAAAAAAAAAAAAAAAAAAAAAAAAAAATTAAAAGGCACTAGGGTAAGTTTCCCCTCAGCAATTTGTGTTTCATCCTCATTAAAACCAGTGAAACAAAGCTTGGTGTGTTCAAATCGATCTTAACCAAAAAGTGCTCACATTCTTCTTATTTTTTGACGACCTATATATTTAAGGAAGGTCGAAGGGAGGATTTGGAAAGGTGTTGGGGTTCCAGACACATCCGACAAGGCCACAGTCATGAAGTAACTGCCATCAATGAAGAATACTATGGGATAAAGCTTATTAAATTGTTTTTTCCTTATGCATGAGAATTTGACCTTCAGTTAACTGTCCAGTTTTGTTCTTGGACAACCTGGTAAAACTGATACGTGAATTACGTCACTAGGGAACATTGCTTACAGTGAAAATGATCCCTGACTGGCAGCCTGTGTCTGTACTGGGAAGACACCATTACCCGATGTAGGAAGCTATATCTTTGCAATTCCCCAAGTGTAAAGACTTATAGCTGGGAGGTGGGGTCCTTTGTGGGGCTCCCAAAAGCCATGCCTGTGGAGTTGTTACAAGAAACACTGGCTCCTGTGGTCCATGAGGCTTGTGAGCCATGGTAACTCTCATATCTGCCTGATGTGGACCTCATGTCTTTGCACTTGGCCTCATCTTGGGTGGGGGATTCAGCAGCAAGGATTCCCACAGGAGTGCCTGACACTTCCCAGCAGGCAAGCAGTGGTTCCTGCCCTAATGCACATACTGGTGCCAAGCAGTGTGTGAGTTTTATGAGTTTGGATGTTAAGTTAAACCAAGTAAGATCCCCTTTCCCCAGCTAATGCTGTAGATACAAAATAGATAATATGGATGAGAGGAAAAGTAGTAAATTCCTGGGAATACGTTTTCCACTTAAAAATAGCACTCAATAAGCATTTGCTGTTACTGATCAAATAAAGAAGCAACATTTCCTTTCCATGTTTCCTGGTTTCTGGTTATAATTCTGAAACCTTTCTTGAAAAACAGGGAGGACACCTTTTAATTCCTGGAGCTGTGCATCTTTGAAAGGGAAGTGGATTAACAGCGCTTCCATCTGTTGACATTTGCAGTTTCAAGAGACCTTCAAAGAGGAGTGGGCCACGGCAAACAGAAAGTCACAAGCGCTCTCCCAAGTGTTCAACAGTCTCCATGTCTACAGCAAGTGTTGGTGTACTTTTGCTTCCCATTCTTCTACTCTCTCACCCCTTGTTTCAATGTGACCTCCTTTTCATAGGGCTTGTACATTAAGAATACCTTTTGAGAACCTTATCTCATCTCTTCTTTCTTAGAGGTGTATCTTCTCCTTAGAATTTATCTCAATTTTATCTCTCTGTGGCTCACCTAGCTTGAAATACCCTTGACTGGGAATGCCAAGGTCACTGGTGGCTCTGTAGCTGGTGAAAAGAGTGCTGTTTGAGGTGTGTGCCTCCTGCTCAGTGCCAGGCTTGGGAATACACCTTCTCATTTCACTGCACCACCTATGTTAGCTTCTGAGAACCTAAGAATAGCAAAGGTGGTTGTGAAAGTGGATAGTAGAGAATCAGAGGAAATATTTGTTGAAAAGGGAGGGGACAGGTCAGAAGCAGTGTGCACAGCTGTAGCTGACTGTGGGAAAGACTGAAACCACAGAAAATGGCGGCCAGCAGGCACCTCCCAGGAATAGTGACATGAAGTTCTAAAGACTTTATCCTTTCCATGAACTCGACCCTGTTTTTTTGAGAAGCACTCACGATGCAGTTTCCTCATACTGTATATACAAGAGACACATATTCATGCTATGATAGTGGGCATGTCAACTGTGACAACTGGTATACCCTTTAGGGAAAGTAGTTTAATACTGTTCATCCTCCTACCACCATTAATTTTTCTCCTGGATATTTACTCTAAAAAGCAAGAAAACTAACAAAACCACATACTTTTTTTTTTTTTTTTAACCATGGAGACCACATAGCTTTATGGAACTGGCTAAAATGTTAAAGGAAAAAAAAAGCAGAATGCTTACACGTCAACTCTGAGTACAACTCTGAAAACATACAGGTGGCATGTGAACAGAGGCTGAATGAAAAACAAATGAAAATAGTTGTGACAAGATGAGTAAGTTATGATATATTACATCTCTTTTTCAGTCTTATTACCTTGTTTTAAATTTAAAACGAAAAATTAAAATAAGGTCACTTAGTCAAGTGGGTGTTAGGAAGGACATTTTCTCATCCTCAAATGCATTTATGCGTGGTATGGGTTATTTTTATTCCTGGGCGATACAAAATATTCTCGGGTTAGGATATATAGTTTTTCATCTGGTTTAGACAAGGTTCAATCATAATAGTCAATGAGGACTCAATAGTTATAGAGAGTGTGCTATGCACTTCTTAGGTATTAACTCATTTAATCCTAAGAAAAACCTCTTTTGATAGTTACTATTAAATTCTCATTAAGCAGGTGCAGAAACTAAGCACAGAAAGGTCAAGTACCTTGGCCAAGATCCCGGCTTACCTGGTATGTGGTGAGAGACAGGACTCCAACTCTGACAGTCTGGCTCCAGAACCTGTGCCCCAAACCACTGCCCCATGACCCACTCAGTGGATGACTAGAAAATGAGACCACTGGTTTTCAGTTTAGGCCAATGCTCTTTCCACTGCACCAGGATGTACCTCATCTGGCAGATGAGGAAACGGAAAGCAAGGTTGAGTGACTTTCCCATAGTCACATGACTAGCTAGTGGTTGAGGATTAACTTCTTGACTTCTAATCTAGTCATCTTCCTATTATCCCAGATGGCTGGGAATGAAAAGAAAAATATCTAGCTAAGGACAAAAGCAAATGAGAAAAGACCTCAGGGAAATCAAGTCTAAGGCCTTTAAAAAAGATAAAAACATCTTCCTTTTCTCTCTGCCACTTATTTTAATGGGACTCTGTCCTTTTGGCACTGGTCACACATGTCACTGATCGATGTTTGAACTCAGGGATTGGTGACCTCCCTGGGAGGGCAAAACAGTGATGGAGAGCACAGGGGCTTCTGGGACATGCTGCCTTCACAGTGCACATCTGGTGTTCAGCCACACCATGCATGTCTGTGTTGTAGATGTTCATGTGGAGAAACAGCATGCTAATCCGGTGGGCCTACTGGAAAATATAGTAACCATTTTCTGTTTTAAAAAAATGGCTCTGTGAGGAGGGTAAGATGGTTAGCTGTATGTCAGCTTGGCTAGACCACAGTACTCTGTTATTTAACCAAACACCAATCCAGGTTTTGATGTGAAGGTATTTGATAGATGTGATTAACATCTATAATCAGTTGACTTCAAGTTAAGGTGATGACCCTTGATCATGTGGGTGGGCCTCACGCCATCTTTTAAAGGCTTTAAAAATAAAAACCGAGGTTTCCTGGAGAAGAGATATTCTGCCTCAAGACAGCATCAACTTCTCCCTGAGTTTCTACCCTACTGACTTGACGTATAGATTTTAGACTTACCAGACCCAATAATTGCGTGAGGCAATATCTTAAATCCATCATCTCCCCCATCCACCCACCCATCGAGAGAAAGGGAGAGATCCCACTGGTTCTGTTTCTCTGGAGAACCCTGACCGATCAAAAGGTCTGGCCAGGACCGCCAAGTATGGTGATCTCGCCGAGCACACGGATACACTTGACAGATCACGAAAAGTACAGACAGTCTGAAACTGGAGGAAGAAAAGGTTTGGCTGAAGAGACATGACATTACATGCCACCACGCAGGCAGGGACTAGAGCAAACACTCCTCTCTGCCCCCAGGTCACAGTGGGCAGGCAGGGGTAACGATCGCAGGAGCTCAGCGCAGTCTGAACTGAGAGCAGTGGGCTTCCTGTGAAGCTCAGGCCCAAGCACCTGGGAGTCCTGGTAGCCATAAATGACAGCTGAGAGTATAGAACCCGCACTGAGGACCTTTAGGAATTAACAACACAAAAAGGTGTTCTGGGAATATGAAAAGAACCTCTTCTGTGACAGTGACCTCAAAGCATCACTGGTGTCTTGGGGAACACAGACAGACAAGGCACCACTAATTCTTCGCTGCTCTGGATTCCTACTGTTCCTGGGCTGGGGAGAGTCACATTTCACTTCCGATCTGCTTCCCATCTGAAAAACAAATGCGTCCTTTCTTTCTACCTTCTTCCTCATCACTCTCAACCTCCTCTCCCTGCAGCTCCTTCCCCTAAATGACTGCCTGGGAGGTCAAGGGAGAAGGTGCAGGGCAGGCGATCAATCCTACCTTGGCTTCTGAAGTGGGTTCCAGGAAGCACAGGCGGTTTCCCAGGCCCTCGGCTGCCAGGCAGAACTTCCTCTGCTCCTTGTGAATGTTTGCGATGCACTGGAGAACCACTTCATCCTCCTGCCGGCAGAACAGAGACATACGTGCAAGTGAATGGGGGGCTGCCTTCCCATGTGGAACCAGGTCCCCAAATCACCCTGCTATATCATCATCACGTACACCGAGAGGCACATACTTTTGAACATGATACAGAAAAGGAGAACATATGGCAGTACTGAACACCTCCCTGAGTACTCTGAACTCTGGGGTGGGGTCAGTGGGTGCCGGTACATGTACGTGGAACGCATGTACCCCACACATCTAGAGCACGAGCCTCGCTTCTGAGGTGTAGGAAATGCACACAATCCGGCTGAGCAGCCAATTCCAACACGTGAGTGGACATGAAAGTAAATCTAAGCCATCTCCAAATACATAATAAGAACAGAAAATTGAGATGAGACTGAGGGGGAACAGAGACAACAGCAGAGATCAGACGGAGGTGGGGTTCGTGCAGGGCAAGTCCGTCGTGTGTGAGGCTTGGAGGAAGCAAGAGACATGTTGTTGGGGGAGGGGGGCCCATGTAGTGGGTAACACATTTGCCAGAGATGACAGAAGGAAGCTATGGAGGGTGACAGGAAATGGGTTTCAGACATATGGGAAAGGAAGCTCAAGAGAAGCCTTGGAGCTTGAGATTGGAGGGAGGAGCTGAAGGTCAAGTAGAGGAGCCACTCTGAATTCCTTAAGGAGGGGACCTCCCTCCTATGCATCACTCTCAGAAGCAACCCTGCTGAAATTTCAGAGGCCTTGTTTGGATGGCATCCCTCTTGTTGATGGTCTAGAAATGAGGCCAACCTCTGTTTACACTAACATGCTCACCTCTCACACAGTCCTGACCGAGGCTGAGAGGAAATCATTTTCCTTACAGTTTCTCCAATCTGTTAGTCTATGTCCCCACTCTCTCCCACCACTCAATGTTGGATTGCAAACATCAAAATATTTGCAGGTGTGGTTATGTTAAAGGAGTAACCAGAGGAAGGCCACTTGAAGCTTCCTCCTTAGCAACTGCTCTCCAGTTGCCTGGTCTCACCCCCGTGTCCCCCGATTTTAGTGTTTGTCCCAGTGTATTGGACAGTCAGATTAAACAGAAACAGCTTTTCTGAAAAGGGGTCTGCGATGTGCATAGTCATGTGGAAAAATAAAATCCTTCTACCTGATGGGAAGATAAAGAGATCGAATAGTAAGAGATCCCACAAAAGAGGACTGCTGGTGCCCAGAGATTGGTCAGAAGCTATAGGAAACTATAAGAAGCCACAAATCACAGACATATGAAAAGAATATGGAGGGGAAAAAAGTTTCACACTTCTACTGGCACTGGAATGTCACTGTTCACATTAAATTGATTCACTAATAAAAAGCCTCCGCTTAGAGTGCAGTCAGAATTCATGGTCTTCACTTGAATTGAAGCAGAACAGAACTCCAGGATGGCACTACTCTCAGAATGTGGATTCCGTGAAATCTCTAAAGAGAAACAAGTTTTCCCCCAGCAGGAGTCTCCCACAGATCCTCGGGGGAGGAGGTGATCACATCCTCCCCAAGGGCACAGGCAACAAGGGAGTACTCTTAATTGTCAAAATCACTGAGGGACACTATGTGCATTGCAAAATGGGTCATGAGACTTACGTGGTCTGTACTTCAAGAAGCAGTCCTTAAAACACCTAATTTTTCTGTCCCAAATGTCGAGAGGACCCCCTACTGAGAAATATTTAAATATCTCCCACCTACATACCATTTGCCAAGCAAACAATAGTCATTTAGAAATCACAGGTGTGTGTTAAGGACTAGACTTTTCATGAGCTGGTAAAAGCCAACAGAATTTTCTCTTCGACTTGAGTTGAAGGTACGTCTCTGCATGACCTTATTTCCCATGCCCTTTCCACTCCAACGTGCCCAAACCACCTTAGCTTGACTTGGCATTAGCTGCCTCTCTGTCTTCTGAAACTTCCCCGTTGTATAACTCACATCCTCATAAGCTAGGCTGCCAGTCAGCTAATGCAATAAAAAACCTTGCCCTGGCTCAACAGCTGTCTGCTGAGGAGCACTTGGCACAAACATTTTCCTAGGTCCGCACTCTGCGTGCCACACAAATGGGTGTGGGGCTCTAAGCCAAGTTTACTGTTGTCCCAAAGCTTTCCCTTTTTCCCACATGCTGTCTGGAACCGGACGCTCCGTGCTGACCTGGCTTGTACCTGCCTTCATTCCAGGCGACACCTACCATTCTCCACAAACCTCCATCAGACCAACATCCTGAGCCTTTGAGTACCCGACACTGTCTTCTTTGCACCCAAGTTTCATTCAGAACCACAAGTTAATTCAACCCATCACATCACATCTTCTAAACACAGAACACAGCCCCTCCAGTTACCAGCCCTCCCTAGTTGACTCCTTCCTGTACCAATGTACATTCTCTTCTCCCATTACCTCTCTCCCTTTGTCCCTTTGCTTTAAATCAAATCTGGGTATTTACAGAAGGTACCGTTTCCAAGGAACTCCCTGTCACTCACTGGAGGCTGCAAATTCTTCCATCTTCTTGTAACTCCCCTCCCATCCCTCAATGCCAAATTCAGATAATCGCTCTCCTACTCAGGTCCAAAACTCTTCAATTTCGAGGTATGTGACAGCCAATCTCCACATCTTCTCAAGTCATCTATCAACATCCTACTTAATTCTCCCACCTTTATCTGATTCTTAACGACCATCACAAAGTCTGATCATTTTTGTATGAATTCAATACACATTTTTGACTACCATCCAATGACAAAGCATTCTGCCAGGATACTGCAGAGCATACCTAGTTTTAGAAGACAAGATCGGTTAATACTGGAGTAGTGGAGCTGATGTCTGAAAGGCCAGCTCCTGGCCTTTCTCCCTGCCACCTGAGCCATCATATCGACTAATTTCAAGGTTCACGTGGATAATCTCTTCCAAGTGAACACCTTGACCTAATTACTTGCACAGTTTCAGTAACACGCTATGCCTAACACTCCTTGTCAAAACCTACAACAGTTCCTATTCTAAAATCCAGAACTAGACTATCTTACTCCGAACCAGACTATCTGGCTGTATGAACCCAAGCCTCTCTTTCTTGCTTTCTCGTTCTCTTATGTTCATTGTTCTTGCTTTCCCTCACCAAAACTTCCGATTCCCAATTTCTAGAGAGCCCTGCCTTCTCTTCCTCTTCACCAGGAAGAGAAAGGATTTTTTGATAGAGAAAGTAACACAACTCTGGGGTTTTGTTCTACTATCAACTTATGGGATTCTTTCTCCAGTAATACATTTTTGGCTTGTTTGAACTCTGGTTTGACTGGAACAAGATCATAAAATCTCCCCTCTTTGTAGAACTCACAACAGATTCAACTCAGTCACGATCAAATCACCTCCCCCGCCATCTATAAGACAAAGAGATAAAATAAAGAGGAAAGAAAGGTTAGGTCAGAGGGCATAATAATCAGTAATGAAAAGACTTTTTAGACCTAGCCTCTCAACTTAAGGATGAGGGGTGCACCTGTCTTAAGTCCCCCCAAAATACCAAAGATCACATAAGCATCTCTGGTTTTCCACTCACTATGTCAAAAGGTCTCTGCTCGCTTCCCTCGCAGGTAAGTTCTTTTCTCTGTCTCCACCCTCATCTCTCCTCCATTCCTACTGCCTTCCCATATCTCAAGTAAGTCTTGTCCAGCATCCCTGAAGTTCTCCTCCTTGAAACTCTTCTGTTCCTTTAATCAACTGTGTTCTCCTGTCTTTCTGATGGAACCTTCCTATGTCCACTTTCTCCTGGCATTCCTTCACATAGGGATCACCTAAGGACTGGTCCTCATCATCTTTGCTTAGCAATCCCATCCATTCTTCAGGCTTCCAGTTTTATTCTGATTAGTAGTTGGACCATCTGTATCTCCAACCTGGTGGCACTCTAAGGTTCCAAACCTCCACTTATCCCCGACTTTATCCAAATACTCATGCTCAACACTGCAAACCGACATGTCCCAATGAACCAAAAGGTACATTTCCAGCCTACGCATCCTTTTATGTTGTCCATGTTTGTTAGTGACACATACAACCTCTTGGCAACCCAGGCCCAAATATCACCACCTCCTGTCTGAGTCTTCCCTCCTGTCTGTCCTACAGCAAATGGGCCAGAGAAAGGACAGACTGGAGGTCTAGAGATGAAGACAACTCAGAGCATTCTTCCTCTGATCTATTTCTAGAGGCATAGCTCTGACCTTACCATTTGTCTGTTGAAAATCTGTAATGGCTCTCTCTCTCCACTGTCCACATAGCAAATACGAACTCCTTGAGCCAGCATATGAGGACCTTCACTTTCTGACCTTTTTCCCCCAACTTCTTCCCTGTAGAGTTCCTTCACCTGTCTACCCTCATATTCTTACAATCACTAACTCTAAAGCTGCCCTGATTTGCCATTTTTCCACGTTCATATATTGCCTATTCTCCCAAGTTTAGCTTAAATGCCACATTCTTTTATGAAGTCTAAGTAATCTCTCCTCCATCCAAATTTCCATAGCAATATCACCATACTCTTGCCTTATGTTTGTTTACATGCACGGTTATCCCCGACTCTATATTTTGAAATGGCTAACATTTACTGATATCGGACTGTATGACTGACACTGTGCTTTATGAGTAAAAAAGCTTACTTCACACCAACACTATGGTGTAGGTACTGTTTTCACCGGCATGTCACAAATGAGGAGCCCTACACAGGGTAGTCAAGTAACTTGCCTATGGTCTCATGGTGGTGATGGGTAGAGTCTGGTACCCAATCCAGGCAGTATGCATGCATGCTTTCTCTCCCATCTCTCTCACAGCTGGCTCTGAACCCCTTGAAGGCAAGGTCCATGTCTGGTTCATATTTATATCTATCAGGATACTTGCTAGCATAGTGCCTTATGCACAATATACATCCAGTTATGATTTATTCAATGTATGTGTTTTTTACCTTGTAATCTAAATTATAAAAGCAAGAAAACTGTTTCCCCATATAGGCTGGGAACATAATGTGTTTGGTAAAAACATGTTGACTGATCAAGATATGGAATCAGATTTAGAAAAGATTTCTCTACTCTCACCCATGTAACAATAATTATTCCAGAAAAGGTCACTTTTCTATTGATAAAAATATCAACTATTCATTCCATACCAGACACACTGCTGAGATTTCCCCCTAGATTATTAACAACAACACGACCATTTTAAGAATGAGGAAACCAAAGATCAGAGGAATCTGGCAATTTTAAGAAGTGAATATTTAAGGAGCAGTCATTAGGTGCCACCACGTCACAGCATCTCAGTTAAGTCCTTACAACCATCCTGTAAAGAAGATACTAATATTCCATTTGTAGATAAAGATATTAAAGCACAGAGAGGATAATTAATTTGCCTAATACCACACAGCATGTAAATAATAGATTTTGACCTTGAACCTTAGGATTATCTGAATCAGGAGGCTGTCCTATTTACCATAATGCCCAACAGTCTCCCAAGAAACTGACCTTAGTAACAGGTCTGAATTCACCTATCCCTGACTCTAAGGCCCGTGGTGATCCTGTTGATAAAAATAGGTAACTCCCAGCCACCAGCCCTCTCACATGGCCATACAATGTTGACAAGTAACCACATCACAGAGCACGATGCCATAGAGAATAGCCAGAGACCTAAAATTCAAATAAAATAAAATTTTTCTGTGCTCCATGACTTAACACTGGAAGGAGTGTACGTCATCCCCAAACTTGTAACTTAGGGGGAAGAATGATTAAAATCCAAGGTATATCATATGTCAGCATCCTTCCAAGCTATGCAGTTCATAAGCGCCAGCTATTCCTGTCATAGATTCAGTCTGTGGTGGTGTTGAGTGATTGTCCCTGAACAAGGATATACAGCCTTTGGCTCTCTTTGCTTAAATTTCATGTTATCACAGGTCATCTCTGACAAAGTAAGTTTCTTTCTATACTCCTCTAGCTAAAGAACCTTGAATTTGAAAATGAATGGAGCTTGCCTATTCTATCTCTACTGTTTCTTTCTTATACCCTTGGCTCCTGGTCCAAGGGTCATGACAACCTTGTTTGGAGTCTGTGTTGATGGCTGGGGGCACCTTGGCTCTCCCTCTTCTCCCTGGGTCATTTGCAGAGAACTCTTTGGGACAAAACAAAATGGCTGACAGCTCTATTTACGGTAGATCATTAGGCAGCTGATGACAGCCCTATAGTTAGATGGGCACATCACTGATACCAAGAAGCTCGTGAGCAAAGAGCGCATGGGACGGAGCGCAGTCCAGCAGATTTCATGGTCCACATTTAAGTGCAGATATTACTGCAGAGGAAAATCCATAACCATTTATTCATTGCTTTAAAGAGGAAGATGTGTCCTAGACACTCATCTTGAACATCAGACACTATGTTAGGAAACAAACCACCTACTAAATATATGCAGACATGGGTGAGAGAGCTCATTCTCAGGCTTTACCCCTACAGCATCTCTTCAGTGAAAAGTAAGTAGGCTTTTGGAATGATGAGACCATCCCTAAATTATTTCACAAGGATTAATGGCACTGGTGGTCTACTGTATGTCCTAAACATCAATCACTCTATTTACTTCCTTAGATTCTAACCTCCTTGAAGGCAGGAATATCTCATCTCCCTATGAATCCTCAGTGCCCTTCATAGTGCCTGGCACAGAGTAGAAAAGTACAATTATTTGTGAATTTAGTGGACAAATCACATAGTTTGAAAACAGCATTAACAAAATTGCTGATGCATAAAAAATTCACATAAAAATCCTTCTGCATTTCTTTACTTGTATAGTCTAGAATGCCAACAAGGAAATAGTGGGGAGCATATAGAAGGAACTATGATATCCTGCTTCCACAATGGCCCCATGAGACATACAAGTATTTTTAATCCCATTTTAAAAATTATGTATCTAAAGGTTATAGACTGAGGGAGGAGGCTAACTAGTCCAATGTCCAACTCACAGAAGCTGACATTATATCGTGTCCCTAGAGACAACCCTTCTAGGGTTTTTCTGTTGCTGTGGTCTGTTTTTGTTGTAGTATGATTACACTTTTGAAAATCCCCATTGTTTTTCCAATCTCTCAAAAATTAGGGATGGTTCCCATCTCTCATTCCTTACTACTCACTGATTGCTGCAAAATGCAGTAAAATGGAAATCTTGGGATCCAAAGAGAGAAAGTTGATATAGTTTATCATTCCTTCCTTCTTTGAATACTTTATTCATTTGGTTCATAGGGTAGACTCTCTTTTGGTTTTCCCCTCTATTCACTAGCAGATCTTCCTCAGTCTCCTGGGCTAGCATCCTGCCCTCCCCTCTCCGCCACTACCAGCAGGGCTCACAGGGTGTTCCTTGGAGTTTCCCTCTTTACCGGCACTCTCTTCCTTTGTGATCCCATTTGATTACATGGCTTTTAAAACCATCAGTACATGAATGACTCCCAAGTTCATATCACCACCAGCTTAGACTTCTCCTCTGAACTCTAGCTTGTATCTCCAGTTGCTCTAGTATCTCCAAAATCCAACTCCTAATCATCTCCCCTGAGAATGTCCTTCCCAAAGTCTTGTCTGTCTCGGGACATGGCAACTTCTTTAGGGTCTCAGGCAAGAAAATAAATCAGTAGCTAAAGTCAACAAAAATATCCGCACTTTCTAGATGATAGCTGTTCTTTACTACAAAGGGGTATTTCTACCATGAGGTGCTCTCCTCAGCATTTTGAAAATTAAAAAAAAAAAATAAAACAGGATAATTACTACTTTTATTAATTTAGAGCATTTGAAGTATAAAAATATAGGCCTTTTTAACATACTATATGTAAAAAATAAAATAAAATAAAATAAAAATATTGGAGTCCAGAGTGCCCAGGTGGTTCAGTAGGTTGAGTGTCCGACTCTTGGTCCCAGCTCAAGTCGTGATCTCATTGTTCCTAAGTTCAAACCCCTCATTGGGCTCCCTACCGTCAGCACAGAGCCTGCTTCAGATCATCTGTCCCCTCTTTCTGCCCCTCCCCCTTCTCAAAAAAATATATAAAAAATCTTGGAGTCCTATTGATTCCTTTTTTTTTTTTCTTCTTTCACCTCACATCCACATCAGCAACTAATCCTACCCATTCTACCTTCAGGATGGATCGAACTGGACCACCAGGCTCAGGCCATCATTTCTTGTCATGATTATTGCAGTCACCACTCCTGTTTCCCATCTCTTCTCTACACCTCTTCTCTGCCCCCAGATAGAGGTTTTTAAAACCTGAGATATGTCACTCCATTCCTCAAAACCCTCCGGCGATTTACTGTCTTATTCAGGAAAAAGGCAGAGTTCTTACTGTGGCCTATGAGGGGCTAACACCTTCCAACAACCTCTCTATCACCCTTTGCTTGCTCACTTTCAGCCACACTAGCCTCCTTGGAAGAGCCCCAACTCTTGAAGCATGACCTTCCCTCACACGCTTTGTGCTTGCTCTTTCCTTTGCCCAGAATGCTCTTCTCCCAGAGGTTTGCAGACCTCCCACCCTCACTTCCTTCAGGTGTCTGTTCAGTGTCTTCTCATCAGAGGGGCCTTCCCTAATTACCCAATATATAATTACAACCTCAATCTCACTCTGCGCTTCCCATCTTGCTTCATCTGCCTTCTTGGCCAGCGAGCACTGCCTACCTAAGAATATATATTTCTTCGTTGTCTCCTCCTTCGTTAGAATGTAATGAACCGTATCTCTTAGACACAGTTTTTCTCCTCAATGCATCTCCAGTGCCTGGAAAAGTGCCCAGTACATGGTAGGCGCTCCAATGGTCACTGAATGACAGCCTAGTCATATTGTTTCATATTAGACACAAGAACTTACGACTTCATTGCACCCTTCTGTTGCTTTATAGGAAGTGATCTAACAGTCCTCAGACTCAGCTGGAATTGTTTGCTTATGTTGGGGACTGACAAGCCAAAGAGTCACCTGCAGCCTCCAGGGCCCCTTCTGCTCCAGCAACTGGAAGGCGTGTTCTGCTTGCTCTTCATAACTTTTCTCATTGCTGAGAAGGCAGAGTTTGGAGCTTGACTGTACAATCTATTCAGTGTCACCCATGGGTTGGTCTCTCTGGAACTTACAGGAATAGGGCAAAGGGGGAAGCCTTTCTCTACATTGATTAGCGGGACAAGCAGGCACCAGGGTTTACACAGGGATTTAATTCCCTCTCAGACAGATCATGCTGCTATTAGACATGGAAGAATGCAGTGACCTGTGACATGTTTGTCTAGAAATAATGGCCAATTATTAACACTTACCTATTCTCATAGGACAGAAAAATAATGATCTAGTTGGTACCAAGGAAATTTCACAGGGAGGTTTTCTATAAAATTTTATGTGCAATGTTGGTATTTTGAATACTTCTCTCCCACCCAGTGAGAACACACTGGTTGAGTGACCATACCCAGGTGCATGCCCTTACCTCTTTGGTTTCTTTTCTTCTTTAGGCACATCAGCCAGGGTAAAATATGAATGGGAACAAGCTAGAATACTAAAGCAAACATGGTGTTCAGCGTCTAACCTAAGAGGTGTAGCAAGGGTTGGTAATACAGTTACTGTAGGAAAGTATAGGTCTCTGGAACCAACACTGATCTGAACCTAATATTAAAAAGGGGATCTAACCAGGACACTTCAACTTCCCATGTTTACATTATAGACACTGATGAGTTTGCTCTGTGTCTCCATCCTCATGCAGTCTGAGCACTGTAACCTGAGAACCATGCAAAGGGCATCCAATTCTGATTCTACCATGGCACTACTGAGACCTGGACAAACCATGCAATATAAGCCACATTTTTATGTTATTAGATCTATTCTTTAATTTCCTTTTTTTTATATCATTGATTCTTGGATCTTCAGCTTCTGAATTGAGGTAGAACACCTTCCCTGGGTCTTGCAACTCACCCATGACAGCCCACCCACTTGTAGCCCACCACTTGTTAGATCTTCTAATAGCATCTAGGATGAGGGGTGAGGGCCACAGTACTGTCTGCTTTTGGTTTAGGTAAATAAACTAAACAGGGAGATTGTTTCTACTAGCATAATGCTTTCTTATGCTACTTTCTGGAATTTTCCCCTTTAAGATTTTTAGCAAAAGTAAATGAGACTAAAATAGCCAATGTGAAGGACACAAACACTCTTGTGTGCATAATCAATCCAATTTACTGGAGACGTTGTAAAATCCAAAAGCAACGACAAAGCATCTAGCAATTTCCATACAAAATCTAATAGCTAGGGAACACTGTGCCTTTTTCAGAAAGGATGCTTGATAAAGTTAGTAGATTGTAATGAAATTTATGGGCTGACATTTAGATAGATAAGTCTTTGAAAATAGGTCACTTAAAAGCAAAAGAAGTGTTTTCATAATTTAATGGTGCTAAAGCCCTATGAACTATCCAGGACTACTTTCAGAAAGACAGGAAGAGAGGGAGGGAGGGAGGAAGGAAGGAAAGAAGGAAGGAAGGGAAAGAGACATAGAGAAAATGAACCATCAATTTCTCCCAGCTCCATTCAGGATTAAGTCATAAATTCACTCAAGAAATATTTGTGTGCCTATTAGTGTGTCAGCCTCTGTTTCATGGACTGGGGTACAGTGATGAACAAGACAGGCCACACATCTACCTTTCTGGAGTTCCCATTCTAAGTGGATGACTATCCTGTAATAGACATTGACTCAAATGGGTTTTCAGTAGCAGTGGTTTGCAGACATGATATAATCCAGGACCAGAAGAACCTGAGTGAGACAGAGACAAGAACTCAGGGATGTTTGAGCTATTTCTCTTTCCTCCCTGATATTTTTTCTGTCCCATGATTAGTGTATGTTTCTATCAGAAACTATCAGTTACTTCTCTGCACTGTAACTCTTGGATTTCTGATCTAAATCCCCTTAACAGAAATTTTCTGTTTTGAAGCCAAGAATTACATCCTTCTCATCTCCATCTTGTTTGTGTTGTATCCTTAATACCTACCATATGGGGCAAACATGTCACAAATGCGTCAAGTTAAAATAATGAAGTTGGGGCGCCTGGGTGGCGTAGTCGGTTAAGCGTCCGACTTCAGCCAGGTCATGATCTCGCGGTCCGGGAGTTCGAGCCCCGCGTCAGGCTCTGGGCTGATGGCTCGGAGCCTGGAGCCTGTTTCCGATTCTGTGTCTCCCTCTCTCTCTGCCCCTCCCCCGTTCATGCTCTGTCTCTCTCTGTCCCAAAAATAACTAACGTTGAAAAAAAAATTTTTTAAATAATGAAATTTAGGACAAATAGTGGATCAAAACATTGGGTCAAATCTGAGTAAAAAGCTGTAGACCAAGAGTACCCAACAGTCAGGAATCAAAACCAGACACTGTCAGAAAGATACCTACACTTATATGGTCAATTAATTTATGTCAAAAGAAGGCAAGAATACACAATGGGGAAAAGACAGTCTTTTCTATAAACAATGCTGGGAAAACTGGACAGCTACATGCAAAAGAATGAAACTGGACCATTTTCTGACGTCATATACAAAAATAAACTCAAAGTGGATTAAAGTGGATTAAAGACCTAAATGTGAGATCTGAAACTTAAAACTGGTAGCAGAAACCATAGGCAATAGTTTGACATCAGTCTTAGCAACATTTTTCTAGATAGGTCTCCTCAGGCAAGGGAAACAGAAGCTAAAATTCCTATTGGGACTACATCAAAATTAAAAGCTTTTGCACAGTAAAGGAAACCATCAACAAAACAAAAAGGCAGTCTATCGACTGGGAGAAGATATTTGCAAATGATACACCTGTTAAAACGTTAATATCCAGGGGCGCCTGGGTGGCGCAGTCGGTTAAGCGTCCGACTTCAGCCAGGTCACGATCTCGCGGTCCGTGAGTTCGAGCCCCGCGTCGGGCTCTGGGCTGATGGCTCAGAGCCTGGAGCCTGCTTCCGATTCTGTGTCTCCCTCTCTCTCTGCCCCTCCCCCGTTCATGCTCTGTCTCTCTCTGTCCCAAAAATAAATAAACGTTGAAAAAAAAAATTTAAAAAATAAAACAAAACAAAACAAAACAAAAAAACGTTAATATCCAAAATATATAAAGAACTTCTACAACTCAACATCAAAAATCAAATAATCCAATTAAAAATGAATAGATAACTGAATAGACAGTTTTCCAAAGACATACAGATGGCCAACAGACACATGAAAAGATGCTCAACATCACTTATCCGCAGGGAAGTGAAAATCGAAACCACAATGAGGTACTACCTCATACCTCTCAGAATGGCTAGAATCAACAAGTAAAGGTAAGTGTTGGTGAGGATGTGGAGAAAAAAGGAACCCCCATGCACTGTTGATGGGAATGTAAATTGGTAGAATCACTAGAAAACAATATGGAGGCTCCTCAAAAATTTAAAAACAGAAATACCCTATGATCCAGGAATTCCACTACTGGGTATTTACCCAAAGAAAAAAAAAGCACTGATTCAAAAAGATATATGCACCCCTATATTTATTGCGGCATTATTTACAACAGCCAAGATATGGAAGAGGCCCAAATGTCCATCAATAGATGAATAAAGAATATGTGGTGTATCTATACAATGGAATATTATGCAGCCATAAAAAATAATGAAATCTTGCCATTTACAAGAACATGGGGGGACCTAGAAGGTATTGTCATAAGTGAAATAAGTCAGAGGAAGACAAATACCGTATGATTTCACATGTATGTACAATCTAAAAAACACAAACGAACAAAGAAACCAGCAAAAACCAGACTTAAATACAGAGAACAAATTGGTGGTTGTCAGAGGGCAAGTGGATGGGAGGATGAGTGAAATAAAGGGGATTAAGAGGTACAAATCCCCAGAGCACGTAAGTCATGAAGATGAAAGGTATAGCATAGAGAATATAGCCAATAATATTATAATATGGCAAGCATGGAGTCATGAATAGAAGTGTTGAATCATGTTGTATACCTGAAACTAATATAACACTGCATGTTAATTATACTTCAATTAAAAACCAAAACGAAAACCAGACACTGTTTGGGATCCTAAGACACACTTCACGAAGAGACAGAGGACCTGTGAAAGCCAAGCAAAGCCTGTTTCTCGAAACAGGAATTCTCCTTGACACATCCCCTGGTGGCAGGGTTCAGCCTTTATTTCTCAGAGTCAAATCTGAGGTGAAATTTGGCTACTGTGTGCAACAATTTCCCACACTTCAGGATTTCAATTCAGCAATGCTCTTCCTATCACAAATCTGTGAAACTATAGCACTAGGGAAGGTGTGTGGCTAGAAGACAACTTAAATATAAGGAAGCTCCACCAGGCACTGGTTTATATACTTTGTAGTTCATACAATCCTCAAAAATCTCCTCTACCTCTCAGTATACCCATTCTACAGGTGATGACACTTAAGCACAGGCACACAGGTTAAGAAACTGCCCAGACAGGGGGTGCCTGGGTGGCTCAGTCAGTTAAGAAACTGCCCAGAGTCAGACAGTTATTTCTTTTGGGCATCCATTATTCATTCATTTATTAAGTATTCATTGTTATGGTCTATTATATGTCATGCACTGCCAGGTCCTGGGAATACAAAAATGCATCAAAGCTAGTGAAGTGAGGATTTAAATCCAGTTCTGTATGTCTCCAAAACCCAAGTTTTCCCCCCACTGTATCAAGGCTCCTTTGTGAAGAAAGCATTTCAGTACCTTCATAATTGACACCACTCCTGCTTGCTGGTGATGCTTTTTCAATTTCTCACCTTATCGGGGCTGGAAAGGGGTACGTGTTACAGCTGGAAGGCTTTAACTGAAGGGTAGTTGCCTCTTTCTTAAATAAAATATCATCTGTTTCTTGATCTTCTTTTTTTTTTTTTTTTTTTTTAATTTTTTTTTTCAACGTTTTTATTTATTTTTGGGACAGAGAGAGACAGAGCATGAACGGGGGAGGGGCAGAGAGAGAGGGAGACACAGAATCGGAAACAGGCTCCAGGCTCCGAGCCATCAGCCCAGAGCCTGACGCGGGGCTCGAACTCACGGACCGCGAGATCGTGACCTGGCTGAAGTCGGACGCTTAACCGACTGCGCCACCCAGGCGCCCCAGATCTTCTGTCAAGTGAAAATACAACTTCAAGCCCCAGGACCACTCTCTCTGTCCACCAGGTACTAACTACCCCCACCTCCGTGCACTACCACACTGCTGCCCCTAAGCCCTGTCATAAAAATCCTAGAACCCCCTCATTCTATGAACAGGCCTATAAAATGCAATGCCCTCCTGCAGCAAAATCCCTCGGAGTTCTTTGCCAAACCAAAATCCAGGGGTGCCTGGGTGGCTCAGTCGGTTGGGCGTCCGACTTCGGCTCAGGTCGTGATCTCGCGGTACGTGAGTTCGAGCCCCGCGTTGGGCTCTGCGCTGACAGCTCAGAGCCTAGAGCCTGTTTCAGATTCTGTGTCTCCCTCTCTCTCTGACCTTCCCCTGTTCATGCTCTGTCTCTCTCTGTCTCAAAAATAAATAAACATTAAAAAAATTTTTTAAAAATCTAATGAAAACCCAATAAAATTAAAAGCATAGGAGATGGGATCAGTCAATCTATTTGAGCCTGATTGCTTGATTCCTATTGCTACAGAGACTAAAATTTATTCCATATCCCTTAGATGAAAAAAATTCCATATTGGCTTCTTTTCTAAACATAGTAATGGTTCTGAATCCCTACATACAATCATTTCAATCTCAGTCACAGCTAGGAAAGTTTTCCCCTTCTCGGGTCTGTATAATAATCTAAGGAGATTTATACAGTCCATAAAGTTTGGAGTAAAGCAGCTGGTCTTCAAGCCCATCAAGATGGCTATTAATATGCTCATTATCCAAGCATGTGTGGTCCATTTGATGGCAGGTATCTTCTACTTTTTACCCTTCTTAGCCACAGAGACTGTGGTCCCCAAGATCTTGGTGTTTCAGGTCCAGCATCTTGACGTTCATCATCCTACCATCTCCTGGGTACAAGTATATGGACAGGGTTGCAGATCTCTGCTACCTATGAAGCCCCCTACAATGCCCTTCCCTGCTGCCTCTGAAATAAGACTTCCCTAGGTTTGGTCTCTTAGCCTCATCCTGTCCAACCCTCAGGGCCCATCCCCAACTAGGGCCACCCAGATTTTCACCTCCAAGAGACTTTGGGAAATAAGTGTTAGATCCCTTCAGGGCAAAAGGAAGCCCCAGATATCCAAGACACAAAGTTCTGCTGGGCTTGGTGAGGAAGAAAGGAGGAGACAACTCATTTTTATGTTACCATTTTTTCCTGGGTCTCTCTCATTTTGAGGAGTCTACAGGAAAAAAAACAAATCTAGGGGCGCCTGGGTGGCGCAGTCGGTTAAGCGTCCGACTTCAGCCAGGTCACGATCTCGCGGTCCGTGAGTTCGAGCCCCGCGTCGGGCTCTGGGCTGATGGCTCGGAGCCTGGAGCCTGTTTCCGATTCTGTATCTCCCTCTCTCTCTGCCCCTCCCCCATTCATGCTCTGTCTCTCTCTGTCCCAAAAATAAATAAACGTTGAAAAAAAATTCAAAAAAAAAAAATAAAAAAAAAAAAACAAATCTAACTCTGCTGTAAAGCAGTGGGGCTCAACCATATATGACACGAGAATCACATGAAGCACTTATAAAATATACTGATTCCTGAGTCCTACTCTAGTCCAAATGATGGGAATCTCTAGGGAAGGGTGCTGGGTGCAGGTATGGAAGGTCTCTCTGGGTGACTGATGCACAGTGAAGATGGAGACTTCCACAGACTCCAGGCAGAGGGGATAGCTGGGGGGCCAGAGGAGGCTGACACACACTCTGATACAGGTCTGGAATCACAAGAGAAAAGAATGGAGTTTTAGATATAACAGAGGGTAAGTAAGTGGGGAACAATCAATTGTTGTGGTTCTCGTTTTCTTTTAATCAAGGATCCAAAGACTAAGTCACTGCTGATCCAAGACCCTCCAGTCACCAAAGGCTACTAGGTGTGCTCCTCTAGAACATGGCACAATTCTTTTTTCTTTTTTCTTTTTTTTTTTCTCTAGGCCTTTATAATATTGCCTTGTGGGATTTGAATACAGGGACTAAGAAGACAATCTATCAGCTATAAATCAATCACCAAGAAAAACTAGTATCTTACAGACTTCTCTAAAATTAGGGAATCTGAGTTTAAAATGCAAAACTAGCCAATTAGTAAGTTATTGAGTGTTCTCGATGTACCCAGCACTATCTTTGTTAGAGTACTTGTGGGTCCTTCCTTTCCTTTCTCCAGCCCACTCCCAAACCTTTTCATGACAAGGCTGAATGACTTTCTGGTAACTTCAAAGAACAGCATGTAAAGCTATTTTGAATGAGAAACACTTTTCATGTTCCATGAAGTGCTTCACAGCCAGGACAAAGAGGTCTCAAAATGTACAAGGGACCTTTTCATAGCTGTGGAGAGGCAGATCGTGGTGGGAAATCAAAGTCTTTCCATCTCTACAATAGTACATTTCCTTCTCAATGGGAGGAGTCAGAACCCTAAACAATGCCCCAAAGTTCTTAGGTTTCAATCTGACTTTATCCTTGGCACAGATGTTCTAGCTGGAAACAGGGAAAGCAACTGTAGTCTTCTTTCCAAAATGTGGGGAATGTGTATGGTTGGTATCCCACAATGTTAAATAACTCATGTGACTTACAAGTAAACATATTCCAAATAAAAATTTGAAATCATGCTGATCTATAGGTAGTCACCCATGTGTTGAACACAAGCAAAATTTGAGTCACTATGTAACGTTTATGGCTTCAGGGATTAAGAGCCTTACCTTTTACAACTTTAGGTTGTAACCTGAGTCAATTTAGAATTAAACATCAGTATCTGTTCCTTTTGTATAAAGCAGATCGATGATACAGAAAGGCCTGTATTTTATCCTACAGTTGCACCTAATTGTGGCTTTGATGATTTCTTAGTCAGCCTTCACTAAAACCATACAGAGCAGATCACACTAGCAATAACCAAAAGCAGTATCCATCTCTACCAGCAAAATCCAAAGCAAGGGTTCATGACCTCACTCTTCCTGCCTTGACATTATCAGGTTCTCCTGTGCAAAATACACCTCTGAACCAAGATAAGGGAAGGAAAAATGGTCTACATGGAATCACAGAAAGTTTAGGGGAAAAGCACTTTGGGAGTGACTGAATCCAAACCTCTTGGGAATTCATCCATGCAAACATCAAGACAGAAGTTCAAACCCCTCTCCTTATCAGGGCAGAAATTCACACGTAAAGCACCAAAAAATACCATAAAAGCCAACTAAATGACGTACTAGTATTTTCCACACTTCTCTTTCTCATTAAAAACCTCCTCTGTCATGTGCTTGCCTGCTCTGCTTATCAACAGTCTGTCCACTAATGAGGAAATCCTCTTGTATTCTGCAAGATCAATTCTTTAGGCCTTATCAGAGCTAAGTAGCCTGGGGAGTTCCGAGCAGAAAGGAAATTTATTATTCATCTGCAAATATGAGAAGGGCTGATATATGAAAGATGGCAACCATCTGTTATCCACTGAAGTCGGAATGAGACAGGCTAGCCCTAAAAATATAGCAGCAGAAATTGAAATGAGCTATGAGAAAGAACTTAAGAAAACCAAGGGTTAACCACCACCATAAATTATCAAGATTGGATTATAGCTTCTTTACAAACAGAATACAGAACAATCTTCTCTGGGATGTTGAAAGCATCTTGTGATTAGAATTCTGTAAGAACACGCTCTATGGAAATAGCCATTTAAAAAAAGATTATTTTTGGTCAATTTACCCAATGTGAGAGTCTTGATACTTGTGCACTAAAGAGCTTGAGCTCCATGAATGCATAAACTGTGTTTAATTCTCCTTCTACTGTTTAGCATGGCATTATGTGCAAATAAACAGGCAGTAAAGTATTTCTGCTGCTCTTTAACAAGGTAAATAGCTTTGCCTATTACTTTTCTCTAGAACCAATACCCAGGATTCTTGGGGTCTGTCCGTGTGACAATGTGACAAGGGTTCATCCATTTGATCAATGATGCATGATATTATCTCTGCTCCTGCAGCCAACTGCTTTCACTTTAGGTCACCAGCAACCTCCAATTTGTCATATCTAGGGAATATGTTCCGACCTTGTCTTTCTTGACCTCTTTGTGTGGTAATGGATATCACGAATCTCTTCATTTTTCTGGTAACAATCTTCTCTTTGGGCTTCTAAGGCATCACACTCCCAGCTGATGTCCAATCTTCTCACCTGTCATTCAGCCCCCCATAAGACTGGTGAGTTGGCAGTCCTCAGACTCTGTCCTCAGGCCTCTGCTCTGCTCAGAGTATTCACCAAGTGACTGTATCCAACTCATCGGTTTCAACCCATACCTCTCACTGGTGACTCCTCAGTCTTTCCTGAGACCAGTCCCCTATGTTAAAATGACGGCTGCTGGTCATCACCTGTTTGGATGTCCCTGACACACTGCAATCTATCTAAAACTCATCTTGCTATCTCTCCTTTCTCAGACTTATTCCTTCTGCATTCCCGGCATGGGGGGCAGGTGCCATTATTCACCCACACACCCGCTGGCAGAAGCCTTGAAGCCATCCACAGTTCCTCTCCCTTCTATATCCACTCAGAATTTTCTTTTCTTCCCTCCTATTTCCACTGCTCTTGCCTCAGTTCATACCCCTAGGATTACTATAGTAGCTTACTTAGCACACTTGGACTTCTGTGCCACTCTTCTCCATTAACCCTCCATGCTTTCAGAATGACATCCCCAGAAGAGCTCTGAGCAGTTCACTCCATTCCTTAAAGCTCTCCAGAACTTTCAGATTCTGTGGAGTTCAAGGCCCACCCCCCCCCCCCCCGCCATCTGCCCTCTTCTCTATAGTCTTGGTTCCTACCTTCCCTCACCAACCTTCACCCAAACACTAAACTTCAGCCCCCTGGAACTACCTGCTCATGGACCATGTTTTACACTGATGTCTGAGCCTTTAGTTGGCCTAGAGTGCCTTTCTCTATCACACTCCTCATTTTCTAAGACATCACACATGTCATCTCCTCTGGAAAGCTCTCCCTTATCCCACTATGCTTCCATAGTACTCCTTGCATGCCTCTGGCACTACATTTACTAGCCTGTACCCCAATTGTAGTTTTGTCTGCCTCCCTCTGCTGGTTATAAGATTCCTGAAGATGGAGACTATGTCCGATCCATCTGTGTGCCTAGAGCAAAACCTTGCACCTAGGGGGTACCCAGGAAATGCCTTCTCAGTGGATGGCTGAGCTTAGCTGGCCCAGGATTTTAAGTTAAACTCGGTGTGTTATACAAGTATAGTCACCACTTCCTAGTCTTTATTTGTTATGCCAGGACAACGGAAGAGAAAGCAGGTGGGAAAAAAAGGCCAGCTTTACAAGTAAAGAAGTAACAGGCCGGCTTAAACAAAGTCTTACCAGCAAGTGTCTCAATAACCTTCTCTGGATAATTTGATTTGAGAGTTCTCAGGAACCACGTAACTCCTGTTTCTTAGCCTTCAAGTCTTCTCTTGACTGGAAGCTCCTTGATGTTGGGAGCCATGTTTTCCAGTACTCCAGTATCTTCTTAGTTCTTTGCCAGCTGAACTTTCAACCTCAGAAAGAACTGAGGGAATAGACCAAGGGGGATGTTCTCTGGCCTCCAGTCCAATTCTCACTAGGCCTGTTCAGATTTTGAGCATTTGCCAATTTTCAGGGTTAATTCCACTCTCCTCTCCGCACCATCCCCCCCCCCCCCCAAGTCTCAGCCTGACATGAACCCAGTAACTCCCATTTCAAAATGAGCCAGTCATTTAAGTGTGGATCCTCAGAAAGGACCCGGTGAAAAGGGAAGTCTGTGTCTGACTCACTGTTCTTCTCCGACTGAGTCAAAGGGTTAACCATTTGTTGTGTAGTCTGGGTTCACCCTATGTTTGCTCCTCTGAGGCTAATACTTCCTTTAGAGACAACATTTCTTTTTTTCTGATTAAAAAGGTCATGAACTGAAACCTGTGTGTTCACTATTGCAGAACACAAAGACAATGCAACAGCACCTGCTCGTTTTCCAAGTACAATGGCATTTGTGGTACGACGGCTTAGTCAACATCTGCATAAGATATTTATTTTTAGGGAAGCTAAATTGCTACTCTTTATACTATACCACTTGGCCCTTTTTGCATAAAACCTACAGAGATGTCCTGTGTCCCACTTTAGACTTTTGTTTTATGGACAAGCAATAGCTATGGAGAACTTTCTCACCCAGGCAATTATGGAAGCAGATGTTGTCTCTTTCTACCACATGCCATGCCAGAATTTTCATGGGGAGATTGCTCTAGAGGAGCAATATATAAAAGTCCCCAAATAGCTAAAGGTAACCACTAGCAAAGCTGGAAAAATCTTATGGAATCAGCTGCATCTGGGCAAGGATCAGCGATAAATGGATAAAGAATGCCTAAAAGCTATCTAAATCATAGTTAAGATTTGTTTTTCTGTAAATCTTGCTTTAAGGGGACACTTAACCCTCTTAGGCCTCAATCTGAGTTGACAAATGGATGTTCTAATAAAGGTTTTAGTTTATATAGAGCTTAGAAATACAACTTGTTGCTTCAGTATATTCTCTTTTGAAGCTATAACCCACAATTCAAGTCGCAGCCCCTAAGAATGTTGGTTCAATAGCAGCCAACCTCACTGGAGTCTTCGAAGAGGGGGGAAGAAGAGAGTTAGAGTGCTGTTGGCTTTGCTACAATGGAGATTTTATCTTACAAGTTACACATTTGGAAAGATAAAACCTCTATTGGCACTAACCCATTGCTGGAGGTTTTTATGTAATTATGGTTAAAGCATTAAGATTTTTTTTTAAGTCTGTCTTGTGCATTGATTGATTTCACTATTTCAATTTTCATATAAATCCATTCCAGAAGAGTGGTGAAGAGTACCAGTTTCTGAAATCAGATGGGCTGGGTTGGAATCTTGTCTCTGCATCTAGCTATGTAGTCTTTGACAAGCTTTATTAACTTCTTGCCTCAATTTTTTTTTTCTGCTTGTGAAATGGGAACAGTAATAATTTTTTTATGCATTGTTTGAGGTTAAATGAGTTAGTAAATATAAAATCCCTGAAACCATAGTTGCACATAACATTCACTAGATAACTATAATATTAACAAAATACTATTATTTAAGAAGCCCTTTAAGAATAATCAGCATTCACTTGCTTATGTTTCCTTGTAACAATAGAATTGTTTGATCTCCACATATATTTCATTGATGTCTCCAAAGTTACAGCTATGATTTAGAAAGAGAACTTGAGCCGATTCAATGGGGAGAGGGGGGCGATGTTAGTTGCTTTTGTGACAAATGAGATGCTCCTTTAAACCTAAACAATATAAAACTCCAACAGATTACTAACCCAAACCCATTCTATCAGCCCTACTTTTGGAAGGTTTAAGTTAAAGGAAAATGTCTTGTTTCTCTCCTTTAATAAATGGTCAACATGCTGGGTGATCACGAAGACTGACCCAAATGAAAAGACACAAACTGTTCCATTTACCTTCTGCCCCGACCCATACCCCACAAACAAGCCTGCCTATTTACTCCACCTAAAGGCTGGATCTTTCCCATTCTTTGAAACCAGTTCTAGTACTGGGAAATAGGCAAATAAATGTGAGCTAGGACCCCAACTTCTGCCCATCTCTCAAGTTCTAGTTGGTTGCTGGAGTAGAGGTCCTTTCCTGTCCTTCCACCAGACATTGAGCGCCCTGGACAGCCTAAGTCTGTGGTGGCTATTTAACAGAAGAGGAACCAAAAACAAATTCCAAAGTCCCCAGTGAGTACTAATTAGATTCCTCACTGGCTGCACAGCTTTGGGTAAATCCTTCCTTTTATGGGCCTTATTTACAAAACGAAGTTAATAATGTCCAAGTCAGAGACTGCTATTGGAAGTAACACAATCGTGCATGTACATGCATTCTATGAACTGTGAAATAGTACAATCATAACAAATACTGATGATCCCAAATCTTGGCCTTTGTTTTTTAATCTCCCAGTTTTCCCGGCCCTATCATGCTTGCTGTGTCACCTCCAGTTCCTCTCCACACTTGATCTCTGGCTTCTAGATCTTCTCAACGCTTCCATCCAAAAGCTGGCAGGCCCCTGCAGATGCCGCAGATGCATTAATAATCCTGAAGTTAACATAACCTGCTTGTCCACCTCAACAAATCTGACGTGCAGTGCATTTTTCTCTAGTGTTTTTTTTTTTTTTTTTTTTTTTTTAACGTGGGCTCCTCTTTTCTGACAATCCTGACAACTTCCAACAGAGCTATGCGGCCAGTGGGCACTCTCTCCATTCACTTTATATATTAAAGCCTCTACCAGGCAAATGGGCTGGTATATGAGGGTGGGGAGGAAGCAAGAGGAGGAGAGGGTGCAAGACTAAATACAGGTAATGACTGATGGCCATTGCTATCTGCTGGGGCAAAAAAAAAAAAAAAAAAAAAAAATGAAGCCCTATTTACTGAGTGTCTAATATGTACCAGTTCTATGTCAGGCACTTTATAAATACTAAGTCATTCAATACTGACAATAAACTCATATGCATATTACAGATGAGAAACCAAGAAGGCTCAAAGCATATGCCATTTATCCAAAGTCACACAGTGGTGGAGACGAAATCAGAATTAGGTTCTGCTGGAATGGATGGAGGGGAAAAGTCACCCCTTTACTTTCAGCCACCTCCATATGTCTCCAATAAGAGCCACAGGGCATCTTATTTCTGCTTGTTTTGGAGACCACTGCAAACATCAGAGGGGATGGGAATAGGTACTGGAGACTGTAAGCTGGAGAGTCACTAAGTAGGCCTTCTATCTTGGGGCAGTAAGAAGGACTGGAGTAGGAGATGCTGAGTACCGCTGTTTCCTGTGGTTCAGAGCATGCGTTCTGGAATCCTTTTCCTTCCTGCCATCTACACGTGCATGTGAACTGGGCATGACCCAAATTTCTGCTTGGCAGGACAATCAGGGAGCCTGGACTGAGTGCTTCTGTAGAGATAAGGATCCTGCAGGCTCAGCAGTCTGAATAAAGACTACACATGTAGTCCGTAAGTGGATGCTGTATTCAAACAAAGACTAGGGAGGACGAGAGCTCTGTCCACTAGTAGACAATGCCACCCTGCTCCCCACGGTTCTGTCTCAGCACCCCGGGCTCTGTAAACTGATCCGCAGAAACATTTGACATGGGGCAGCCTGAGACGAGGGCAGGAGATGGAGTGTTTTTGCTGCCTGCACAGCCACAGCAAACGTGACTTGGGGCTTGGTGGCATCCAGTCCCTCCCCTCTCTGCCTCCGATCTAGCCTAAGGAATCAATTATGCGTTATAAACTCGCGATCAGGCTCTTGTTTTCCCAAATCAAGTACAGCCAGTGGACTCAAGAACTAATTATTTCCCAGGACGTGCTCTTTGTGCAGAAGGGCATCTCAGAATCTCAGATTCGTGATCAGACACCTGAACTCACTAGCCTCTGCTTGGGTGGGGGCACGGCCAGTGATGCCCCTGGAATTCTTCCCTTTGAAGAGTGTTCCTGCTAAGATGTCCACAGAACCAGCTCAGGGCTGCAGCCTTATCTTCTCTCTGGGTCTCCATGCTTCAGTCACAATAAGGGCAGTGGAATATGGATTGAGAGGAAGGAAATGACTAATTTGTGGATAATTTGCTCCCTAGGAGGGACCGGTAGAACTGCCCCAAGCAAAAATTCAAAATAGTTTTAAACATACTTCTGGATGTTCTCCCACCTCATTCAGAACCTGTTCCATTTCCTCAACTCCCTTTTGTCACTCTCCTCCCAGAATTTGTCTTGATGCTTCCCTCTGGCTGAATACCTTCCCTTCACTCCAGCATGAACAGCCAGTCTTTGGAACGAAGATTTGAGCCCTGGAGTTACGGATCTACTCCTACACACACAGTCAAAACGTCCATGCTTCCAGTGTTATCACAAAAAGCAATCTGATTAAACCTCAGGAAACTGTCGAGATTCGTCCAGGTTTCACTAGGGCATGGGAGTTATTTTTACAACACATGGCACTGCTACATTTGAAATAGGTTACCAAGAAAACAAATGTATTTCTGTCATGTGTTCAATAACCTTCCCCCACTCACGGTACGTTATGCCACAGACAATCCCTCCAATGGCCTCCAGTGATTCACACCCCTGTATAATCCCTGACTGCCCCCTGAACATGGCGAGACCTAGTGGCCTCATTCTGACAAAAAGAATACAGCAAAACCCAGTGTGATGTCACTTCCAAGATTAGGTCACGAAGAGACCGGAGCTTCCATGTTATGCATCCTCCCTTGCTCTTTCTGGTGGACACCAGCTGCCCCATATAGAGAGATCCATGTGGTCAGGAACCGCTATCTGTTGCCAACAGTTCACAAGGGCCAGTCACTGCTAACAGCCAGGTCAGTCACCTTGGAAGTGATCCTCCCTCAGTCCAACACTGAAATGACTACAGCCCCTGATGACACCTCGATTCAGCTTGAGAGAGACCCTGAACCAGCAAACTCCACTAAGCTGCATCCTGATTCTTGACGCACAGAAATTGGGGGATCATAACCGATGTTTGAAACCACTAAGTTTGGGGTACTTTATTACACATCAACAGGTAACTCATTACTCTAAATTACAAGTTCTGAGCACTGAAATGCCTCAGGATATTCACGTCAGGCCCTAGAGTCACAAACACCTGACATTTGTACCACTACTACCCCCTCCCCCCTTTTTTAAAAGTTTATTTCAGAGAGAGAGAGAGAGAGAGAAAGAGAGAGAATCCCAAGCAGGCTCTGCACTGGCAGCATGGAGCCCAATGCGGGACTCGAACTCAAAAACCGTGAGATCATCACCTGAGCCAAAATCAAGAGTTGGACGTGATGTGACTGAGCCACCCAGGTGCCCCCACCACTTCCCTTTCTGGACCCATGGGAGGTGTGGATCATCCATCCTTGTGTTTCTCTCCTCACACTCCAGGCAGCCACCTGCAATCAACTGGAATGGGCAACCAAGATAAAGCCCTTTGTCCTCAGGCTCTGGTCTGTCACAAAAGTGTCATCACCTCTGTCAACTAATGAGGCCCAGAATCAGCTTCTTCAAGACCTTGGCTCCCTTACTCTCTTCTTTGCTTTACTTTAAAAGTCTAACTACACTGGGGCAGTAAGAACACACGAAAAAATTTGTGTTTTGATTTCTAGATAAACCTCACCTTTGCTCTCCCGGCAAAAGATCCCTCATTACTTTATCATTGTGGAAATACTTATCCGTGACCAGAATTTTATGTAAATTCCTTATTTCATCACTGTTCAGCCACTTTCAAATCTCACTTGCCATGTTCCTTCTTTGTTCCCTTCTTCAAAAATATTCATCTCTTCCTCTAGAAAGTCTACAATAGTCTCCCCTGGTCAGGATGTTTTATAACTCACCTAGAAACATGAATAAAAGATTGGCCTCCTTAAGTCTTTCAAGGTTCTTTTCGTGCTCAACCGGTGCATCTTTTCAATGGTGCACCGGGTTGCCTAGAGGGAAGGGTCTGCTGTTGAGTCTTACCTATTCTTAGTCCCAATTAAACATGACTTGGGTAAGGAAAAGGAGGAGGGGCAAAAGGCAATGCTAAAATCCAAACCTTTCCTTCTAAAAGAAATGTCAGGATAGAAAACTGGCTCCACTTTCTCCTGTGGTTAGCAGCTGGGAAGAATTCTGCTTCCCTGAGAGGCGGTGCCCACAGCCAGAGAGTCCCTCCGTGGAAGATTCAGCCACCTCCAGGCAATGGGAACCAAGAGATGATGGGAGGCAGGAACCTGAAACCAGCTTAGGAGGAGATACAACCTCTTCACAGGATTAGCTCTGTCCTATTTAATTCCTCTGTCAGAGATATCCAAGTTGAAACTATAATGCAGGACAATTTTCATCAATTAAGTTAGTAATTTCTTTAAAAAAACAAAACGAAATAAAACATATTTGCATAATTACCCTACCTTTGATACTTTTTAATTTGGGGATCTTGAGCAAATAACTTAATTCACTGAGCCTTTGCTTCCACATACTCAAAGTGAGATTTTATAGAGAGTATAACTCATGGTGAGTGCATACTAAACAGTACTTATTATGATTATTATCTACTGAAGTAAATAACAACAGAAAGTTGTGATCTGAGCTTTAGAGCCATGTTGAACAAAAGAACTCTCTGTGATGACGGTAGTGTTCTATAATCTGTGTTCAATACAGCAACCAGGAGACATGTGTGGCTACTGAGTACTTGAAATGTGGTTAGCCTGAGGAACTGACTTCTTAATTTTATTTTAGTTCATTTAAATTTAAATACCTACATACGGCCAGTAACTACCATATTGGACAATGCAGCTTTACTTTTGATTGTCTGCATTGACCAGAAAGCCCCACAAAATATAACCTTGACGTCTTAAGGAGTCCAAGAGCCCAATATTGCTCTGAAGAAAGCCCCTTGTAAATGGGCATGGATGGAGAGGGAAGTCCTTGCAGGCAACGATAGTGCATCTGACCTACAATTAACAGGATATTCAGTTCCAGTTCTGAAGACTACTGATCATTTGTACCCTGTTATCATCACCTAGTCACCCTAGTGGCTACTGGTTGGATGAACTCAGGGGGTTCTCTGTGTGAAGCTACTAAGAATATGGGAATTTAAAATAGTACCAAGTTCCAAGCAATGAACAGATTACCTATACTGATGCTATATGAAATATGTAAGTTGTTTGCAAGCTAATATTAACATCTATGTATCCTTCATCTCCTTATTTATTGAGCACTCACTACATGCTAGGCTAAACACCAGAGCACAAAGTTAAAAAACACCGTTCTTGACCTCGTTTCTCTCATTCTAGTCAAAGTTAGAGACGAAAGTAAAGAACCATGGTACAGGGTGAGAAGTAAAATAAGGTGAATTAAAGAGTGTGATCGACTCCATTTGTTGGAGATGGAGCAGAAAAGCTTTCTCAGAGCAGGAGGCAGCAAAGCAGAGTCACGAAGGCACCGCACAACTTGCCATCTCCAAAGTGAGTTAGACAGGGAAGGGCGCTCTTGGCAAAGAAGCCTATGTGGAACCAGACATCTTTGAAAAGCATCAACACTTCATGATTGGCACTTAGGAAGCAAATCTGGGAGGAATAGAGAACAGTGGGGATTAGAACACAAAAGACCATCCCACAGAATTTAAATCTTATCTCCTAGAAAACGGGACACCACTAAAGGATGTCAAATAGTAAAGGAACATTGAGATTGGGGATCCAATCTCTCTGATGCTGTGTGGGAGATCAGAGGGAGGGCAGGACAGGAGGCATGGGGATGTACCACAAGACCTATGCACCAGTACAGGGGGTGGGTGTAATGGAGGGGAGTCAACAGTGGTTAAGAACATTAAGATACTAAAAGAAAGGCTGGAAGCTTCCACATTAGAGTTTGGGGGAGGGGTAATATGATTGAAATACTTTGATGAGCTTAATTGTGTTCCCCCCAAATTCATGTTTAAGTCTTGACCCCCAGTACCTCAGAATGACACTACGAGAAAGAACCTTTAAAGGGGTTACTGAGGTTAAATATGGGGTCATTAAGTTGGCCCTCAATCTAATATGACTGGTCTCCTTATAAGAAGAGGAGATCAGGACACAGACAAGCACAGAGCAGAAGTCATGTGAAGGCACTGGATGAAGACAGTCACCTATAAGCCAAGGAGAGAGACCTCTTTAGAAACCAACCCTGGTGACATTTTGATCTCAAAGCCCCAGCCTGCAAGCCATGAGAAAGTAACTTACTTTCTTTGAGCTACCTGGGTCAGTAGTCCTTTGTTACAGCAGCCGTAGCAAACTAATACAAACATAGTATGTCTACCTTTACTCCAATTTCCACCCATATAAAGTGACATTGGCCTTTATTATAAAGCTTCCATATCTGGGAGAGAAATGCTTGAGTTTTCTTAGGTCTTAAATTTAAAAAGAATTTTTTTTTTACTCCAATCTCTTTTGCCCAGTCCTCATGAGAACACGAATTTGAACAAGTCAGGAAAATAGAAGTTAGTGAGGCCAATAGAAATTAAAGGCATTTTGGGGCGCCTGGGTGGCACAGTCGGTTAAGCGTCCGACTTCAGCCAGGTCACGATCTCGCGGTCCATGAGTTCGAGCCCCGCGTCAGGCTCTGGGCTGATGGCTCAGAGCCTGGAGCCTGTTTCCAACTCTGTGTCTCCCTCTCTCTCTGCCCCTCCCCCGTTCATGCTCTGTCTCTCTCTGTCCCAAAAATAAATAAACGTTGAAAAAAAAATTAAAAAAAAAAAAAAAGAAATTAAAGGCATTTTTCTCCAGGTTCCAGAAAAAGATTATTAGTTCACATTCTAGAAAGCTCTCACACAGAAAATAATTACGAGTGAGAATATTGAGAAACTAGCTCCACTAAAAACTGTACTCTGGACAACAACACTGAAGCCACTCCTCAGAGTTCGTGTACCAGGCTTAAGGGAAACACATCTACAACATCTCCTAATAAGGTGCCTCAGGGCCCTAGAACCTTCAGAATCTCAAGGTTCATCATTATATAACTTAAAACACTTTATAATGTTATTTATGACAGCACAAAAAACACACCAAAATTCTTTGGCTGTGAAATGTATAAATCCAGTATCCCAGTACCAAATAAAGATGAAGTTGATTTTTAACTCATATCAAGACAATACTCATTGAATTCTTCCCTTGAATTTCTTAAGTCTCAAAAGGGCTTTCCTGTCTGTGTGCACGCGCACGTGTGTGTGTGTGTGTGTGTGTGTGTGTGTGTGTGTATTTATTCTTGTGGCGAAACGAGATAAGACGGGAATTCACATTATCTGAGACCAAAAGACAGAGGCAGGGTCTCTGTACTTTAATGATGTTTACTAAACCCTAGGCCCACCACATGTCTGCTACCTTCCCTAGAGGGGACTTCAATCAGGAAAAATAAGATGTATTTCTCTCCTCAGATGGCTAATAAGCATTTCAATGTGAATAGGCCAAAGACTAACCTTTTCATTTCTTACTGTCTTTGTCAATACTGCAAATAACACCATTCACCCAGTTGTTCAAACCTCAAACCTAATACCAGTTTTTTTAATTGGGGCATAATTAACGGTGCTATATTCGTTTCAGGTGACAATATAGTGATTCCCTAACTCTATATGTTACTCAGCACACTTCATAAATATACTCTTAATCCTCTTTATGCAAGGTTTATTTTTTTAAAAAAAAATTTTAATGTTTATTTTTGCGAGAGAGAGGTTGAGAGAGAGAGAGAGAGAGAGAGGGTGAGCGTGAGTGGGGGAGGGGCAGAAAGAGAGGGAAACAGAATCTGAAGCAGGCTCCAGGCTCTGAGGTGACAGCACAGAGCCCAACGCAGGGCTCGAACCCACTAACTGTGAGATCCTGACCTGAGCCCAAGTCAGATGCTTAACTGACTGAGCCACCCACGTACCCCTCCAAAGTTCATTCTTGATTCCACCTTCCCCTCACCCCTCTATCAGTCCCTCAGAAGCTCCTATCGCTGCCACCTCCAAACACACCCTGTCTTCCCATGTCACGGCACCCTCGCTGCCCACTCAGGCCCAAGCTCTCCCACCTCTGCTCTGACCATGTCAACAGCTTCTTCATTCACCTCCCTGCTCCCTTCTGCTCTCCAGCCTGGTTGACATCTCAGCAGTCAAATGGAATCCTTTCAAGACATAAAAGATCATCCCTCTTCTCTGCTAACCACCCTTCAAGACTCTGGATTTATTCTGAGAAAAACTGGAAACCCCTTGTCTTGTTCTCCAAGGCCCAACATGAGCCATCCACTGCCTTCATCTCTACCTCAACTGTCATTCACTGGGACACACACACACTGGCCTTATGTCCTTGAAAGTGACAAGCCTTTCCTCTTTTCAGGGCTTCTGAACTGACCCTTCTCTCTCCCTGTAAGGCTCTTCTGCTAGCTCCTGCATGTGGCTGGCTCACCCACCGCTTGGGTATGAGGCTGGAACCGAAGTGCTGAGACTCCCTCGCCTTTACCCTCTCTCCCCCACCAACAGAATTTCAGAGCACCTGCCACAGTCCATCTATGCACGTGCCTTCTTGTTTGGCTCTTCCCCATTGCAAAGTGAGCTCCGTGAGGGCAGAGGGGTGTCTTCTTCATCCCTCCACCTCCTACCACACTCTGCACATGGCCAGCGCTCTGTAAGTAGTCCCCAAACAAACGTGACCTCGGAGTGGGGACCATGGCTGTTTCACACTGAACCCGGCATAATGAGGTATTCTCCTGGTGCTCTGAAATTGCAATTAGCAAAAATAAGAATCACTTTTAATTTTTCTGATTTTCACAAAGCAAATTAAAATGCAGATGGGCTAATTTGAGGGGCGGCTGCTAAGAAAACTTCCTGTTCTAACAAGCTTCCCGCTCACATGGCCAAATAATTAGTGTCACTTAGCTGTCAATACTGAGTCTGTGATTGCCTCCTGGACTCAGCTTTGAGCAGAGACCCCATTAGTAGCTCATGAAATAGAACACAACTCCCACCAGAATTTTATTATTGTGAATCCCAAGTTGGTTCTCCAGACTAAAAATTTAATTTCAAGAAGTGGTAACCACAAAGTCCTCAAATTCATTTCAGGCACACCGGGCACCTTGCAATCATCACTGCGATATAACCCACAGGGTATAACATAACTCAATTGCATATGATGGGGGCCTCCTCCAGGAACTGTCGTGTGTTGGATGGAACAGATCTTTCAAGCTGTCCTATGTGGAACCCCAGGTGAACTGTCAACACAGATGCTGAAATCACCAAAGATGATAACAGGAGCTAAATGAAGGCAGGAAAAAAAAAGGAATCCTAAGGAAAATATAATTAAGAGTATCCCACTACTGTGTGCAGATGGTTGAGGCATATGCAGTGAATTCCTGAATGAATGAGTAAGCTGGACATGTTTCTTTTGTGTCTGCTCCATCAATTCCAGAGTCTGGGGTCTCCAGGTCTTCTAAAAACAATAAAGGACTTGACAGACAATTACTCCTCTTAATGTCAAAACCTTCTTTCCCACTTTAGATAAGTAACACTTTTGATGTGATATGGTCTCATCATCATCAGGAGCTGGTCTCTATCTAATTTCTCAGGGGAAAAAAAATGGGTTAATATCTTTTTAAGTCAATTATAAACTTTTGCTTTGTTAAACAGCCCATACTGAACATAATTTAGCCCACTGTTAATAACAAAGGCTCACTGTAATCAAGTTAAATTATTATTTTGTGCCCTTAATGTGTCTGGTGGCCTATTTTAACAGCTCAAGGGCATCACCCTTTGAATTTTTCTGACTTACAGAGTTTGGTTCATTTTCTAGCTGTCAACTAGAAATATTTTGCTTTTGTTTACACAGCTTGTAATTCCCCTCCTTTCTCCCACCTTCTAATGTGCTGTGGTCTAGAAATCCTAACTACCAAAGCAATCAGAACAATTTTGACTTAAGGACAAATACACTTTGATTATGGCCCTTTTCAGTGAATAAATATGTGAATTTAGTGTTTTGGCTTTGTGACATCTATTTTGCCTGTTCAGAGGCTTTTGCTTATTATTAGATTACCAATTATTACATTTTAAATGTCCACAGATAGTGGATACATGACCTCCAGATAAATTATTACTATGGTTGAAACTTCCGTCTAAAACCTATTTGCCTTAAGAAAAGGAAGTAAGTAAAATATGACATTTCCAAGCCATGTGCAACCTGCTGATATAGTCAGGTGGTTATAACCTCTGGTGCTAATTGTCTTTCTTATCAGCATCACTATTATCAAATGTCACTTCTTTGTAAACTCACTGCCCTATTTAGTTCAATCAGAAGCATCACAGAACACCATCTCACACTGAAATCCTTAAATCTAATTCTCCTTTGAAACTAAAAAAAAAAGAAGTTTTAGAAGCAATGAAAGCACTAATGTATAAAGCAGCGCGGTCAAAGGCGGAGGAAGTCTTTATGTTTTTTAGGTTTATTTATTTTTGACAGAAAGAGAGAGAGAGTGACTGTGAGCAGGGGAGAGACAGAGAGAGAGAGAGAGAGAGAAAAGATAAAGAATCCCAAGCAGGCTCTGCCCTGTCAGCACAGAGCCTGACGTGGAGCTCACAACCCATGAACCAGGAGATCATGACCTTACCCAAAGCCAAGAGTCAGATGCTCAACCAACTGAGCCACCCAAGTGCCCCAAAAGCAAAAGTCTTTAAACAATGAACTTCTATAGCAAGGCATTTTTGAAAAATTAATTCTATGATTACAGAGTTTTGAGAAGATATGAGAGAGCTGGTTTGGTCAAGTGGCTGAGAGCATGGGCTCAGGAACCAACAAAATGTGTGGGTTTGAGTTTCCATTTGTATGAGCTTGTGTGACCATCGGAAAATTACTTCTCTCCCTTTGCCTCTATTTCCTCACCTAAAAAATATAGTAATGGCACCTACTCATCAGGTTTTGTACAAATTAAATCATTTGCTATGTTCCTGGAAATTTTTAAGTGCTACAGAAGTACTAGTCAAAACACCTTTTATACAAAGATGATCCCTACCAATGGCTTTTCGGTCCAAATGACATTTGTTAATGCCATTGCTGAAACAGATGGTCAGAAAGCCAGAATGAACACTGTGGCAAACAGAGAATAAAATGGTGTGCAATTTCTGCTAGGTATTCTTAACCCTAACTGTAGCACGATTGCAATAAATCAATTCGGTGAAGAGTACTATAAATTTAATCCATAGCACTCAGCTTTGTTCACAGCCTGCCCAGAATGATGGCAGACCCTCACCACTGAAGTGACCCTGAAGATGTGGCTGGCTGAGCACAAAGTGCTTGATAATGACAGAAACCATTCAGCTGTGCAACACGTGTAACAAGGAGAAGAAACCACTGCTACACAAGGGCAAGTAACTTGAGAAATCCTTGTTACCACCACCAGAACAAGCCAGGGACAAGTCGGCCTGCCCCTGAATTCAGATTTCTGGGCACTTGTTTGTTTGTTTGCAGCTCTCCTAATTTCCTTTCCTTTTTTGCCTTCTATGTACTTGGTAAATTGCATTTATTAAAATGCTCTCACTAGGGGGCGCCTGGGTGGCTCTGTTGGTTAAGCAACCGACTTCAGCTCAGGTTATGATCTCATGGTTGATGGGTTCGAGCCCCATATCAAGCTCTGTGGGCACAGCTCAGAGCCTGGAGCCTGCTTTGGATTCTGTGTCTCCCTCTCTCTCTCTGCCCCTCCCCCACTACTCATGCTCTGTCTGTCTGTCTCTCTCTCTCTCTCTCTCTCTCTCTCAAAAATAAACATTAACAAAATAAATTAAAATGCTCTCACTAGGTCTATTCAGTACTTCTCAAGGTGAATTTCATGGACCATCTACATCACATTCATCTGCATGTTGAAAAATTCAGATTTTTAGGGCTCTGCCAAGTTGAAACAGAATCTAATAGGGATGGAACCTGGAATTTTAGAATATTTAAAAAGAAACCCAAAAGATACATGGAGAGCATATGTTGGAGAATCACTTTGATACCTACACGTTTTAAAGTCCTCATGAATGATATTTAGGATCAGATAATTCTTTGTTATCAGGGCTGTCCTGTGTGTTGTAGGATGTTCACCAGCTTCTCCTGCTTCTACAGCAGATGCCAGTAGCACTACCAACATGACCACTGCAACAACCAAAACCATCTCCAGACATTGCCAACTGTCCCCTGGTGGGTAAAACCACCCCTGATTGAGAACCACTGAGCTAGTCCAACCTCAGACACAGACACACACACACACACACACACACACACACACACAGACACACACACACACACACACACACACACACACACACACACACAGGAATATCACTCAGCCATAAAAAACAGTGAGATCTTTCCATGTGCAACAATATGGATGGACCTAGAGGGTGTTATGCTAAATGAAATAAGTCAGACAACGAAAGACAAAACCATATAATTTCACTTACACGTGGAATCTAAAAAACAAACGAACAAACTAAAAAACAGACCCTTACATATGGAAAACTGGTAGTTGCCAGAGGGCAGCCACGTGGGGGGATTGGTGAAATCAAGTGGATTAAGAGGCCCAAACTTCCAGTTATAAAATAAGCCACAGAGATTCAAAGTATAGCATAGGGAACATTGCACGTAACAAAGAGTGGCTCCACTTATCGTGGTGAGCATTGAGTAATGCACAGAATTACCAAATCACTGTACTGTATACCTGAACCTAACATTATCAATTATACTTCAATAATCTAAATAAATAAAACCACATAAGAACACAGGAAAAGATAAAGACTACTCTCATTCATTAGCATAAATTATAAAAGAATAACTGCAAACTGAATCCAGTAGAGAAAAAGATAAATGATGATAATAATAATCGAGCACATTCCAACAATTTTAAGTTGGGTATAACATCAGAAAGTATATTTATGTACTCAATCATATTAATGGAATAGAAAAACCATATGATGATCTTAATCGATGTAGAAAAAGCATTGGAATATCAACTCACAAAAAACAAACAAAACCTCTAGTAGACTACGAAGTGAAGGGAACTTGCTTAAGTCATATTCAATGATAAAACACTGAAAGGATTTCTTTAAGAAAATTAAAACTAGTCCTGTATAACCACTATCATTACTATTCAACATTGTGCAGTAAAATACAGCAAAAGACAAAAAGGTTTTCCAGACTGACTGCCCCAGTTTGCATTCCCATCAATAGTACAAGAGGGTTCTCCTTTCTGCACATCCTCACTAACACCTGCTGTGTCTGGTGGTGGTGATTTTAGCCATTCTGGCACGTGTAAGGTGATACCTCATTGTAGTTTTGATTTATATTTTCCTAATCTATGATGTCGAGCATCTTTTCATGTGTGTGTTAGCCATCTGGATGCCTTCTTCGGAAAAATGTCTCTTCATGTCTGTTGTCCATTTTTAAATTGGATTATTTGTTTTGGGGTGTTGAATTTGTAAGTTCTTTATATATTTTGGATACTAACCTTTTATGAGATATTTCATTTGCAAATATCTTCTCTATTCCATAGGCTGACTTAAGTTTCATTGATAGTTTCCTTCACTGAGCAGAAGCTTTTTATTTTGATGAAGTCCCAATAGTTTATTTTTTTGTTTTCCCTTGCCTCAGGAGACATTGCCTGTAAGACATTGCCTGTTCTCCTCTAGGATTTTTACAGTTTCATATCTCATATCCAGGTCTTTAATCCATTTTGAATTTACTCTTGTGTATAAGAAAGTTGTCCAGCATTATCTACAATGGCCAAATTATGGAAACAGCCCAAGTGTCTACTGACTAATGAAAGGATAAAGAAGAGGTAAATATATCACACAATGGAATATTACTCAGCCATAAAAAAAAACAATGAAATCTTTCCATTTGCAATGACCTGGGCGGAGCTACAGAGTATTACTCTAAGTGAAATAAGTCAGAGAAAAACAATGACACCATTTCACTCATATGAAAGAATTTATGAAAGAAAACCAAGGAGCCAAGGGGAATAAAGAAAATGAGGGAAACCAGGAAACAGACTCTCAACTATAGAGAACTGATGGTTACCAGATGGATGGAGAGATGGGTCAAATAGGTGATGGGGATTAATGAACGCACTTGTGATGAGCACCAGATGTTGTATGAAGTGCTGAATCCCTATACTGTACACCTGAAACTAATATGATACTGTGTATTAATTAGAATTTAAATAAAAACTTTACAAAATCCATTATTTGCAGTGTATATAACTTCTTGCATAGAAATCCCACATGAATCCAAAGAGAACTATTGAGAATTTCACAAGGTAGCTAGTTCTAAGATCAACATCCAAGAAGGCAAAAACTATTCCTACATCCCAGTTGTAAAGGGTTACAAAACCAAGAAGATTTAAATAAAACAAGAAGAGGGGTGCCTAGGTGGCTCCATCGGTTAAGCATCTGACTTTGGCTCAAGTTATGACCTTTCAGTTTGTGAGTTGGAGCCCTGCGTCGGGCTCTGTGCTGAGAGCCAGGAGCCTGGTACCTGCTTTGGATTCTGTGTCTCCCTCTCTCTCTGCCCCTCCCCTGCTTGTGTGCTCTCTCTCTCCAAAAATAAAAATTCAAAAAATCAAAAATAAATACAACAAGAAGATATAATAAGAGGGGGAGGGGGGAATATAATACCGAAAGATTAAAGGAGCTATATTTTAATTTTGAACGTTGAGCTTCACTTCTTGACCATAAATCAACACGTGACCCGATCACTTGCATTCCTACTTCAATTTCAGAGCACCCACAGAAAAGACCTTCTAGTTTGTTTTATTTGTATCCTTTTGTTTGTGTAAGTCCTTGGAGAGTGTAGTTTACTGTTTTATGGGCAAGGGTGTATATTTATCTGACATAAAGGGTAATGTGCTATCGATTCCATTCTTTTAGTTATGTTTTTAGATCTATCAATTTCAGGAGAAAATCATAAGCCTTACAGACATTAAAAAAGACCTGAATAAATGGACCATGATCAAAGATAAAAAAGAGAATGTAAAAAATGTCAATGTCCTCAAATTGATCTATAAATGCACTACAGTGCAACAATAAGCAGCAAGTGTGTGTTTAACCTGGTAAGTTAATTCAAAAAATTATATGTATGGAAGATAAAAGAGTAATAGCTAAGACACTTACAAGAAGAATAATAGTGAATAAGGGAGGAAGACTTGCCCTACCACACAAAAACACTCTTTTAAGAAGTTCTAGTAGGGGCACCTGGGTTACTCAGTTGAGAGTCCAGCTCTTGATTTTGGCTCAGGTCATGATCTCAGGGTCAGGGGATCAAGCCCTGTGTTGGGCTCTGTGCTGAGTGTGGAGCCTTCTTGGGATTCTCTCTCTTCCTCTGTCCCTCTCCCCAATTTGCACGCTCTCTAAAAAAAACAAAACAAAAACTTCTACTAAGAGAATGTGGTGCTGGGGCTGAGATAAGCATCTAGACCAATGGAAAAGTACAGTGCAGGAATAGACCAGTGGCAGATCCTGTGAGCTGGTTCATTCAGTACTTATTTCAACCCCATCCCTCTTGCTTTTGTCCGTAGTGGAGGCTACCCAAACACTCTAAGCCCTAGCATCCTTTTAGCTAAGGGTGGCATATTTAACAGTTTTATATGGTATGATTTAGGCATAAATCATCAGGGAAATTTTCTCTTCCTGAAAAATTACAAGGGAATGAATTAAAAAGATCAGGTTTACAGTTTCCACTCTTCTTCCTGACTTGAACATAGATACAATGCCTGGACATCAGCAGCCCTCTTGTAACCACAAGGAAAGTTAAGGATGGCAGAGTTGTCACATAAAAGCAGTTCAGGACCTTGACGATGCTTTTAAATGGCTTGCCAGCCTCAACTACTTTCCCCAGACTACTTACTAGATGAAATACATCCTGTTTAACAGGTAATATAGTCTATTCCTTATACTTATATAAGTATACTTATTCCTTATACTTAAGTATATATATATATACTTAAGTATATATTCCTTATACTTATATAAGTATTCCTTATACTATATATACTTATAGTCTATTCCTTAAACAGAACGTTAACTCACACACACAATCTTGATATTGACAGAGGTCCAAGTATCAATCATTACAATCAGTGATGCCACGCCAAATGGTTAGCCACCTGAACAGACTAGATTCCTCACTTCCGAACTCAACAACAGCAATTCCAGGGATTATTTTTTTAAGCTTAAAAAAAACCGAGTTAGTTGACACACAATTACATTAGTCTCAGGTATACAACACAGTGATTCAACAAGTGTATCTGTCATGCTATGCTCACCCCAAGTGTACCTACTGTTTGTCACCACATAATGCTATTAAAATGCTATTGGCTATATTCCTTATGCCGTGCCTTCTATTTCTGCGACTTCCTCATTATGTAACTGGAAGCCCATAATGTAGCTACCACAATGTAAGTAACGATCACTTACGTAAGGAACAATTGAAAGATCACACATCTTGAAAGACTAATACATCAGATTGCATTAAAATTAAAAAAATACAGCTTCATCAAAAGACAGATAAAATAACAAGACAAGCCAAAAATTGGGAGATCATTGTAACATATAACCAACAGCATAACAATCATAATGTACTCTGTAAGAACTCTTACAAACTATTTAGAAACTAAAGTAACCCAGTATAAAAATAGGAAAAATCCACGAGCAGCAATTCCAAAGAAGAAGGGAACACAGATGTCTGATATATATACGAAAAAGATGCCCAACCTCAATGCTAATAAAAATTAAGGACACAATGTGACACCATTTCATTCTATCAGATTTGGAAAAAAAAAAAAAAAAAAAAAAAAAATCTAAGAAAACCAGTATAGCAAGGACATAAAATAAGGAGGATTTAGACATTGATGGTGCAAATGTAAATTGGTATAAGCCCCACTCTGCAATACAATTTGGCATTATATGATACCGATAAAGATGCACACAGCTTATCTGACCCATCAATCTCACCTCTAAATATAAACACTGTAGAAATTCTCTCCCACCTACAAGCATGTGTATAGTAGCACAGTTTTGAGATAGAGTGTGTGCATACACACACACACACACACACACAATCCCAAACTCTCTGACAGAATAAAATCACTGTGATAAAAGTATGCATTGGAATACCACAGAACAGTTGATAACTAATAGGAACGATGAAATATATATCTCAGCATAAATGAAATGCTCAATAAAATTCCAGTAGAGTATGGAGTGTGATACCATTTATATGAAAATTTTAAAAAGGAAAAAAATAATATTTTAATAAACAGTAATGTGTTTAGAGAAATATATATGTAGCAAACCCTAAAGAGAAATGACAAATAGAGTTATTTGGTCAGAGGTTATCACCAAAGAGAAGGGAGAGGAATACAACTGGGAAGAGACACTCAGTTATTTATAATGTCTTGTTGCTTTAGCTGAATAGCAAAGACATGTGTTCCTTTTAATTTTTTGTACCTCACAGACAGGTACTATTTATTTTTATACGAATACAGTGTTTTGTAAAATTGCCAAGGTTCTACATCAAATCCCGTTTTCAAAAATCTTGCCATGAAATTGGTCACTGCTCTTCTGTTATCAGAGGAGATGGCTTTAGGGACATGGAAATATGATCAAGAATAAACGGATTCAACTGAATTCCAACACCTTCTGAGGTATACTCTGAGATCTCTATGTGCAGATGACACAGAGCTCCCCCAGCTAAAATAAGCTCTAAGCACCGCATCTACAATACATCGGAGGTGATTTGCAGGACCAACTTCTGAAGCTGTGCCTGGCAAACAATCAACAAACAAGTAGTGAATTTCACCATGGGAGAGCACAAGACAGTATTTTTACTGAAAAAATAATCCATATTCGACCAACTGCCTGATGAGCTTTCTCTCTGGCACAACTTAGAAAAGAGGACTTGATGGGGTGCCTGGGTGGCTCTGTCAGTGAAGTGTCTGACTTCAGCTCAGGTCATGATCTCTCGGTTTGTGAGTTTGAGCCCTGCATCAGGCTCTGTGTTGACAGCTCTGAGCCTGGAGGCTGCTTTGGATTCTGTGTCTCCCTCTCTCTGCCCTCCTCTGCTCACACTCTGTCTCTCTCTCTCAAAAATAAATTAGCATTTAAAAAACATTTTTTTAAAAGAGGACTTGATGACAACACAAACTATTTCTAAAGACATTGACCCAGTGTGGTATTGCCTAGAAAAATAGCCAACAAAATGTCAACTATCATCAGAAAAGGCACAAAGTATTATCTAGTAATTCTGGATAACAAGGGTGCTTGGATAACATATGGTACACTGTGTGCAGTTAAAATTGTTGCACTTGAAAACGAATTCATCTGGAAAAGATTCAAGAAGATTAAGTATAGTGATCAAGGGGATGTGGTTGTGTTCATAATGAAACACAAGAGTTTGCCCATCCGGAAACTAAGATTTCAAAAGGAATATGACTGAAATATACCAACTTCTCCAAAGGTGTGAATGAGACATTTTAAAGCATGAGAGAAGGAGGGGGAAATCAACATAGATGGACAGCCTGCAATGTACTCAGCTACTAAGTTTGGTGCTTTTTCACCCATGTTCATTTTATTTTTAAAATTTAAGAATTTTTTTATAGCGTAATCATGTGAAACTCATTACTCCAAAAGATGCTACAGAATACATAAAAGTAACTTCTTACCTCTTCTTGCCCTTACTCATCACTGCATTTATTTCTCTACACATCAATCTTCCCTGTTGTTTTTTAAACTCTTTGAGAGTACCTTTACTCCCTTTTCATCTTTTATGTCCAGCACACAGTATCTGAGACAAGCTTTGGCACTTAATATATAAAGTGAAATAAGGGATGAAAATCTTTAGGTAACTCCAAATGTGCACTCATGGTTTAATAATGGAATGAAGGATTTGGGGAAGACATGCCTGACTTAGATACTTAGGTCTTTTTTTTTTTTAAGTAGGCTTCACAACCCAACACAGAGCCCAATGCGGGGCTTGAACTCACAAGCCTGAGATCAAGACCTAAGCTGAGATCAAGAGTTAGATGCTTAATCAACTGAGCCACCCGGGTGAACCTGATACTTGGGTCTTAAAAAAAATTACACAAGGATGCTCTTCTGTAACAATGGATGTCCTATAGAAGAGACCGAGATGAGCAGTGTGTGTGGGGTGAGGGAGGGGGTAGTGGTGGTGGTTGTGGTGGGGAGGCTCCTGGGTCCAGTCCCAAGTGGCAGTTTTATGCTCTATACACACTAACAGAACACACACCTGAGTATACACAACATAAAACCCCGATGTATACAGCAGATAGCAAGGACTTAGAAGGTCTCCTATCTTCTTCTTCCCCAGTGTTTGCATGGGTCCAAGACTGATAAAGACAAAGGTCAATACAGGTTTGGGGCAATAGACAAACCAAGTGAAAGAGTTGATCAATAAACTGATGCAGCAAACATGATAGGCATTTTTTCCAGGGTTATAAGACAAGATTAATTTAGGCCAAAGAGTTGGAATTCTATGGATTTTTCTATCTTCACTTGATATAAGCTAGACACTGCAAAACTAATTAGTTTCAAGTGGGATTATCAGAACTATAAAGAGCCTCACATCTAGTAGAATGTAAGTGGTCCACATGATGAAAAACTGAGGCGAGATGGTTGACTATCGTTAAGACTAGTTCCACAGTCACCTGAAAACCCGACTTAAATGCAGCATTGTTACAAAGCTCAGGAGGGGTGATCTTAAGTGACAGGAAGCTTTAATAGCCCAGAGGGAAGAAAAATCTTGGAACAACAATTTTCCTCCAAGAGATGATGCGGGGACAGGAAGGGGACTGGCAGGTTAAACGTAGGTGTATTGTTTTGAAAACTACATTTATGTAGTTCAATAATATCTTTTGTGCTCCGAAGATATCAAGCTGTTCCATAACTAAAAGCAGACACTCGGCTTTCTTCCGGCTGTTCTAGTCCTCTTTTTACATCAGCACCTATGATTTTTATGATCCTCAAGGCGACTACTTGTGACACTCATCTTGGCTTTCTCTACAAACTCATTCAGCCATGAAGAGAACATGAACTTACGCTCATCTGAAACTGTGTAATTAATATTTGTGAGGCACCTATGAGGTAAACCACAACCAGCTGTTACATTAGCATTTTACAAGGAGCCAGATCTGCAGGCAAGGACAAGCATTCTGAGTGAGGGTAACTTGTACTTAGCAGTACAAAGAAATCCTATGTCCAGTAAGTCAAGTTGTTTGTTATCTAAAATATGCTGACTGACCACTGATGATGCAAAAACGTTCCCTGGCCCCACACACTTCCCAGTCCCACCACAAAAGGGGCAATGCTTTTTGTTTTAAGCTTTAAATTAGATCAGTGATACATGAACACATACTTAAGTCTTTTTGGCATTTCAGAAAACGCTGTCATTTTCCATTCCTATCGCTCTCTTCCCAAAAGTAAAAAAATGGGTTTGCTTCCTCTCAGACATACCTATACACACATATACATATGCTCCCATCTATGTGTGACTATACATAAATGAAACTTACATATACATATATATGTGATATGTATGATATGATATGCCATATATGTGATATATATCATATGATATATGTGTCACATATATGATATCTATATGTATATATGTCATATATGTATCATATATGATATGTATACATACAGAAACTATGTGGTAGGTCATAAAAGACATATTTGTCAACTCCCACCATCCCCCCACACACACTCAGCACATCTTGGAGATTCTACTGTGTTGGGCTGCAACAGATATAGCTCATTCCCTTTCACTGCTTCATAGTTAACCTCTGGAGGTATTAAAGTACCTCTGTTATTTGGTAATAGCCTTTTTTTTTTCTTAAGAGAGCATGCACATGAGCAGGGGAGAGGTGGGGAGGGGGAAGAGAGAGAGAATGAATGAATAAATGAATGAATGAATGAATGAATGAATCTCAAGCAGGCTCCACATTCAGCACTGAGTTTGACATGGGACTTGATCTCACAACACCAAGATCATGACCTGAGCTGAAATCAAGAGCTAGACGCTCAACCAACTGAGCCATCTAGGTGCTCTGGTAATGGACACTCTTATGCTTACCTCCTGCCAAGTACACTGAAGTAGAAACGCATGGTTGGATAGATACTTGCACCTGACCTTCTAAAGGGCTGCAGCAATTCAGTCCTACCAGCCATGCATGAGAGGCCCAGTGAACCCCTATTCCCACCTACTTGTGGCATCGCCAACAGTTTTATTTAAGGCAGCTCACTTTGACCTACTCTTTTCTGGACTTCTCAGTTGAATCATTTTTCTAGGCAGGAATAGGGAAGGTGGGTCTAAGAAAATGAAGACGTAAGAAAGTAATTTATACTGTCTTCTTAGGCTGCCAGCAGTTGATGAGCTTTCTAGCAGGCACAGCTCTCAACACATCTATGCCTCCCCCTTCCTTGTTTTTCCTGACACTGGTGGGAAACCTCACTCATTCATTTGCCCATGTGCCCCTCTCTTAGACCAACCCTAGGTGTATCCAGCCTGAAGGCCTTATGTGCTCCATACAACTTCTGGCCGAGGGTGTTGTAGAGAGCCACCGAAATGTCTTTGTCTCATGCTACTATTTCTATTTCCTGAAGGAAACCCTAATAATGAACCATCTTTTCAAAAGCAATCTTATTTATGTCATATAATATTTAACAGAGCTTTCTGTCCTTCCAAAGCCAACTGTCATAGCTACTCAGTCAATACATAGCTTTCTAAATTATTCATTGGATTTTTGTGATTTTTCTACACATCCTCAAAAAGTTCTCAATAAATCAATTTAAGGAAAATGTACAAAGGAGGAAGTCCCTTAAAATAGTGTTTTGAGAGGGGATGTAGTGTTGGGAAAGCGTTCATAGTTCTGAGGAGTGTTTCTGCTCTTCAAACAGCTTCATTAAAGCACAATGAAACCATTAGTGACATCAATGGCACATTTTAACCAGTAAATTAGACAGCAACATTAAAAGCTCAAAACTGATCATCAGGGTTGGCTCCCAGAAGCTAAGAGGAAGAAAGGCTAATCCCGTAGCACTACATCCTGCAATTTATTATCTCTGATTTTTAAACCTTTCTCAGAAGAGGCTCGATTTATTATTGCAAGGAAGGTAGTTTACAAGAAAATATTTAAATCTTTTTGAGCTATATGACAACTCTTAGTGCTTACAATACTTCACTAAGATGGTGTCCTCACTGGGCTGAAAAAAAAGCTTTGTTTTTTTCTGTCTTCCTTGCAAACTTCCACATTAATCCATAGTAACTGAGCATAAATAAAATTGTAACTTCTTTGGGGTCCCTGGTGGTATAACTCTTAGAAACACTTAGTCACTTTGAAAGATTAGCTTCCCAGGCCTCTTATATTACCTGTTTCAACAATTATTCTATGGGAATGTAGAAAACAAGAAGGATCAGAGTGGGGGAAAAGGAAAAACAAACTCCTGCAGTGTCCCATTCCCAAATGTAAAGTATTGTTTATTTCTCAAGATGGTGGAGCCACTGGCCGTTCTGATGACTGAAAGACAAGGTTCTTGTAGAGATGATGCTCTTGAAATTCTCAAGCTTCAACAATAAAATAATTTCAACAGCTTAAAGGAATATAAGTCACCAGATATTCAAATTGCAGTCAGGTATGGGGCCCTATAAGCTCAGTTATTTATAAGACTTTAGCCCAGGACCAGGTGGCTTCACCTATAAATTCTAACAAATATTCAAAGAAAAATTAATGACAATCCTTACCAAACTCTTCCAAAAAATAGAGGGTAGACATTTCCAAACTTATTTTATAAGGCTAGCATTACCCTAATGCCAAAACCAGACAAGGACACTACAGAAAAAATACAAGCCAATATTCCTGATGAATACAGATGTAAAAATTCTCAAAATATTAGCAAACTGAATTCAACAATACATTAAGAGGATCGTGTGAGGGGCGCCTGGGTGGCTCAGTTGGGTAAGCGTCCAACTTCAGCTCAGGTCATGATATCATGGTTCGGGAGTTGGGGCCGCACGTCCGGCTCTGTGCTGACAGCCTCAGCCTGGAGCCTGCTTTGGATTCTGTGTCTCCTTCTCTCTCTACCTCTGCCCCTCTCATGCTGCCTCTCTCTCACTCTCTCAAAAAATAAATAAATATTAAAAAAAAAAAAAAAAAGAGGATCGTGTGAGTGGGATTTATTCCAGGAATGGAAGGATGGTTTAATATCTGCAAATTATCAATGTGATAGCATTAAAAAAAAATGAAGGATAAAAAGTATAATCATCTCGGCAGATGCAGAAAAAGCATTTGCCAAGGTTCAACATCCATTTATGTTTTTTTTAAAAAAAACTCAAGAACGTAGGTATAGAGGAAAGGTACCTCAACATCATAAAGGCTATATACATATGACAAAGCCATATCTAACATCATATGTAATAGTCAAAAGCTGAAAGCTTTTCCTTTAAGATCAGGAATAAGGAAAGGATGCCCACTCTTGCCACTTTTATTCAACACAGTACTGGAAGTCCTAGCAAGAGGAATTAGGCAAGAAAAAGAAATAAAAGGCATCCAGATCAGAAGTGAAGCTGTTATATTTGCAGATGACATGATATTATATATAGAAAACCCTCAAGACTTCACCAAAACACTACCAGAAACCAAAACACTACCAGAAGTAATAAACAGATTTAATAAAGTTGCAAGATACAAAATTAATATACAATATCAGTTAAATTTCTATATGCTGATAATGAACTATCAGAAAGAAATTAAGAAAACAATTCCATAAAAAAATACAAGTGAATAAATTTCACCAAGAACACAGAAGATCTGTACACTGAAAACCCTAAGACACTGATCAAAGAACTGAAGACAACACAAATAAATTAAAAGATACAGTATTCAATCGATCGGAAGAATATTGTTAAAATGTCCATACTAGCAAAAGAGTATACAGATTCAATGCAATCCCTATCAAAACCTCAATGGCATTTTTCACAGAAATAGAAAAAATAATCCTAGAATTTATACAGAACCACAAAACACCTTGAATAGCTAAAACAATCCTGAGAAAGAATAAAACTGGAGGCACCGTGTCTCCTGACTTCAAACTATATTACAAAGCTATAGTAATCAGAGAAGTAGGGTATTGGCATAAAAACAGACCAATGAAAAAGAACAGAGAATCCAGAAATAAAATCACACATACATGATCAATTAAATTTATGACTAAAAAGCCAAGACTATACTATGGGGGAAAGGAGAGTCTCTTCAATAAATGGTCCTGAGAAAACTGAACAGTCACAATTAAACGGACCAAACTATACCTCTTATACCACACACAAAAACTAACTTAAAATGGATTAAAATCTTTCATGTAAGACATGAAATCAAACTCCTGGAAAACATAAATGGTAAGCTTCCTGACATCCATCTTGGTGATTATTTTTTGGACCTAACATCAAAAGCAAAGACACTAGAATTTACAAAATACCCAAGAGGAACTGTACCAAACTAAAACACTCTGCACAGCAAAGAAACCATTAACAAAATGAAAATACAACCCAATGAATGGGAGAAAATATTTGCAAATCCTATCTTTTAAGGGGTTCAATAACCGAAATATGTAAAGAACTCAGACAACTCAATAGCAAAAACCCCCAAATAATCCAATTAATAACATGGGTAGAGACATTTTTCCAAAGAAGACATACAGAAAGTCAACAGGTTCATGGAAAGGTGCTCGACATCAGTAATCCTCAGGGTAATGTAAATCAAAACCATAATGAGACAGACATTTTAACAGGTGTGAGGTGCTATTATCAACAAGACAAAAGATCACATGTGTTGGCAAGGATGTCAAGAAAACAGAACCCTAGTGCACCGTTTGTGGGAATGTAAATTGGTGGAGCCACTATGGAAAACAGTCGGGAGGATCCTCAACAACTTAAAACTAGAACTACCATACGATCCAGTCATTCTACTTCTGGATATTTACCCAAAGGAAACAAATACACTAATTTGAAATGTTACCTGTACCCCCATGCTTACTGCAGTATTATTTGTAATAGCCAAGACAAGGAAGCAACCTAAGCATCATGGATGAATAAAGAATAGGTGACATATATACCATGGAATACAATTTAGCCCTAACAAAGAAGGAAATCTTTCCAGTTGCAACAACATGGATGGACCTTAGCATTATGCTAAGTGAAATCAGAGGGAGAAAAACAAATACTGGATGATCTCACCCTATGTGGCATCTTAAACAAAACTACTCATAAATACAAAAGCACTGACAGATGTTGCAAAAGTATGGGCAAAATGAGTAAAGGTGGTCAAAAGGTACCAACTTCCAGTTATCAAATAAGTCATAGGAGATAATATACAACATGGTGGTTATAGTTGATACTATATTGTATAAATCAAAGTTGTTAGGAGGGTAGTTCTTAACAGTTATCACCCAAGAAAAACAGTGTAACTATGTGTGGCAATTAAACTGACGTATTCTGGTGATCACTTCATAATATATACATACAGTGACTCGTGGTACACTTGAAAGTAATATATGTTGATTATATATCAATTAAAATAAACTTAAAAACCTAACATGGTATGCTACAGAATCCTATTAACAACTCTTGACTTTTTTATTAAAATACTTCCTCTAATCTACAACTCATTATTATTCATGTTTAAAAATCAAGTCATGAAAAAAAACATGACTTAATTTGGTCTGATTGGGTGAATGCTAAAAAACAATAAGAAATCAAATAGTCTTAGAACTGGAATGTATCTGAGAAGTTCTTCTCAAGGAAAGGAGAAAAATCCCTGAATAAACTTAAAGGCTTTGCTTCCACGTGGGCATTGTATTTTGCCTTAAAATGGATGTATGAAGACTAGATATATAGATTTGAGATGTTTTGTTTTTGGTGTTTATTCAGCAATAAAGAAGGTTTTTGTTCATTCAAGATATCTGGGTACAGATTAAAAGCTTCAAAATATACATCTCCATTTCTACACACAAAAAGACAATTTTCATAAAGTTAAGGGAAAGTAGGATCTTTCTTGGAGCAGAGCTGGTTAAACCTGATATAGTATCCAACATTATTAATTACCAAGTGCTCACGTGTTAAGTGTCATTTCATATGCAACCAGCTTATTTACTCTAATGCAGCACAAGAGATGGAAAGAGATGTATGGGAAGAAGGAAACGTACCACAGTTCCGACTGCCTGATGAACAACAGGCTCACCTAGAAACTTCACGTTATTCAAGAATATCAAGATGGTCTTCTACTACTGCAAGACAAAGACATCAATCTGTCCCTCAAGCAACAAACTCTACAAAGATAATGGACAATATGTGGCAGCATATTACAGCTGATGGCTGAGGTTGACAAGGGAGAGGTGCTGAGGAAGAGACCTCTTTGACTGGAAGGGGAGGGGATTTCAGAAAGGTTTCACCAAGACAGCATTTCCTACGTGAGCATTTCTGGTCTACTCAAGACTTGCCCTGTGCTACTTCCTTGGGATCAGAACTCCTATCCAGAATGACTATCAGGAAAAGGGGACGGATATGCAGCCATGATACTTCTTTAATGTCAGGCTGCAGTTTCATGTTTTAGAGTAGTGAATCCGGACCTGTTTCCTTTCTACCTCTGTCTTTCTTTTTTTTCTTTTTTTTTTTTCAACGTTTTTTATTTACTTTTGGGACAGAGAGAGACAGAGCATGAACGGGTGAGGGGCAGAGAGAGAGGGAGACACAGAATCGGAAACAGGCTCCAGGCTCCGAGCCATCAGCCCAGAGCCTGACGCGGGGCTCGAACTCACAGACCGCGAGATCGTGACCTGGCTGAAGTCGGACGCTTAACCGACTGCGCCACCCAGGCGCCCCTCTACCTCTGTCTTTCATTGTGATGCCGCTGATTGCTGGCTGGTCCCATCTGGAGATGTGTAGCTGACGGCTAAGCGTTCATTTCAGAGAGCCATGAATAAACTTTCAGTGACCCACTACCATGTAATATTCAGTTTCAGAAAATAAAATATAAGGGTTTTTTTTACGTCCTTACCCCAAAATGTATTTTTCAAGGAAAAAAGAATACTAGTCATAAAGACAATACTCAAACACACAAAATTGTAGCTATGAGCAGGAGTTCTCTGTTGCTAACTACTCATCATCACAGCTGAATGTTTTAAAATCCTTAATCAGAAATATTTTATGATATTGCTCTGTAAAATGAGATTAGGGCTAAATTCAAGAGAGTATAATATTAAATTTTGATACTACTGCACTTGTATAATGGACACCTACTGACTCACATAACCATACACTTAAAACACTCAAGTTTAGGGGCACCTGGGTGGCTCAGTCGGTTAAGCGTCTGACTTCAGCTCAGGTCATGATCTCATGGTCTGTGAGTTCAAGCCCTGCATCAGGCTCTGTGCTGACAGCTCAGAGCCTGGAGCCTGCTCTCTCTCCCTCTCTCCCTGCCCTTCCCCTGCTCATGCTCTGTCTCTCTCTGTCTCAAAAAGAATAAAAACATTAAAAAAAACACTCAAGTTCAGTAATTTGCTGGATATTCTCTTCTGGACCCTTATATCCATCAGAGGCACTATCTAGCCAGCAACTATGGAACCCAGCAAGTAATTGTTGAACATGATTGAATTTTAAAAAATGATAGCTCTACGATAAACACTGAGGTACATGTGCCCCTCAATAGCCAAATTATGGAAAGGGAGCAAATGTCCATCTACTGATGAATGAATAAAGAAGGTGTGGTATAGATACACATGATGGAATATTACTCGGCAATAAAAAAGAATGACATCTTGCCATTTGCAACAACATGTATGGAACTAGAGGGTATTATGCTAAGCAAAATAAGCCAGTCAAAGACAAAAATCCTAGGATTTCACTCATGCGTGGAATTTAAGAAACAAAACAGATGAACATAGGAGAACAGAAGGAAAAGTAAGATAAAATCAAGAGAAGGAGGCAAACCATAAGAGACTCTTAAATACAGAGAATAAACTGACGGTTGCTGGAGGGTAGGTAGGGCACTTGTTGGCATGAGCACTGGGTGTAACATGTAAGAAATCAATCACTAAATTCTACTCCTGAAACCAATACTACACTATATGTTAACTAACTTGAATTTAAATAAATGCATTTTTAAAAAATGAGACTTGAGGATCCCAGGACTGGGTTTCCAATCCTGGTTCTGCCACCAGTCAGCTGCTAATTTACTCAACTCCTATGAGTCTCAGTTTTATCCTTGTTAATTGTGGATGATAAGGAGACAGTAGAGGGTCATTGGGATGGTTGAATACAATTAGATACACATAAAAGCCTTTAATAAGCATGCAACCTTTGTGTCATTTTTGTACTTACTAAGCTGCCTTTAGTACAAAAAGTGCACTGTTAACAGTAAGAGGCAGGCAAGGTGCCACTTCCAGGGGCAACTTTTGTTTTTTCTTAAGTTGTATTTATTTATGAGAGTAAGAGCTCATAAACAAATGGAGGAGGGAAGACAGAGCGGAGGAAAGAGAATCCCAAGCAGACTCCACCCTGAACCCATGAACCGTGAGATCATGACCTGAGCTGAAAGCAAGAATCAGATGCTTAACCAACTGAGGCAACCAGGCACCTCCAGGGGCAACATTTTTAATGACTAAAAAATGTGGAACAGTGCCTGTAGCCTACTATCATTCAAACTCAGGAACAAAAAGCCCATCCTTACTTCCAACATCCAACATCACCTCAAATCTCGAAGCAAGGCTAAAGCATATAAAGGTCCACAGTGGATGCCTACAACTGCCACATTCTCATAAGATAAAAGAAAAAATTTCAACTAAGTAATTTCAAAGATTGGAAATCATAGTATTCCAAAATGTTAATTCAGTTCCTGTTACTTTATTATTCTCTTTTGCCTTAACTGTCAAGAAGCTCAGAACAAAGTTTTACGTCTAATTTTAAAAAGAATGCTTAGTCTAAGCTTTTTGCTTTAACTTTTCTCCTGACTCACACTTCTTCCCCCTTCCAGAAGAATGCTACTGAATTTGTAGCTTTTATTATACATTCAGAGAGATGGGGAGGCAGGTTATAAACAATGAGGGAACACAGCAACACATTTTCTTTAAAGAGGAAAAAGAAAAGACAAGACCAAATCGTGCGTCTCAACCTAGCACAACTTGAGACCAAACAGTGAGAGTCAGAAAACCCTTTGCAGACTGTCACCAGCACAGGGTTATTTTGTTGAATGTTTCCTTCTGAACTGCTTCCTACTGTGATCCCCCTCTGGACTTCTTTGCAAGCAGCAGAATTTCTCTGGTCTCTCTAGTTTCAAATTTCACCAGAAATTCAAGGAGCTGACTCAGGACTACAAGTGGCCCCACCTACAAACCAAGGAGGAGGAGTTATTTTGGAAATAAAATGATGGTATGAGGAGTCACAGTTTCCTAAGGCCTTTCCAGAAAATAGAGACCACAATTCCTCCTACTAGATTTTACATTCCTCAAAGCCACAGGATAAGCAAGAACATTCATCTTGAGAGCCTCATTAACAGAAACATCTCAAGCAATTCTCTATCTCCCTTACGGGGACTATTAAGTGACTTACAGAAACTGGGTATTCAATAGAGTTGTTGAATAAATAATACACTGTCGAGACCAACAGCAGCAAGTAAGATTCATCCATGGTTCACTGTTAAGGCGTCTCTTCCAATGACCGTATGATCACATGAAAAGACAGGAAACTTTTAAGATGCAGAAATTCTACCCACAATCCTAACCAACCACGTTAAGCTAGACAACAGGGAGCAGGGCTGGTTTCTGTAACTGACGTGTGTAGGTTAAGTAATTCCCTATTTACATTTTGATTGAGCCCCCACAGTATGTATGATATAGATAACGAGATAAGAGGGGACCAATGCAAAAACATCTTTGTGACAGCAGATTGTCATCCTTGTGACAATTGCTGTAACAGTGATGTGGGAGCCACAACCCAGCTTGGCATACCAGGCAGGGCTTCACAGGAAAGGGGTTTTCCTATAGGCATTCAAGTCAAGGACAAGTTCCTTATATGAGGTTCAATCAGGCAGAGGGAAAGAGCAGGCATGAAGTTGGTCACATGAATGTGTCTGGTCTATACTGGCTGGTGGCTCAGGCAGGCAAGGGGAAGGGGTAAGGCAGCAGATAAAGCTAGTAACTTGGACTGCAAAGGACTAACTGCCAAACAGCTGAACTTTGTTTTGGTAAAGTAAAAATCCAGAGTAGTTCAAGAAGAGGAGTTCCATCATCCAGTTTTCGGAGTGATAAGTCTGTAGGCTGAGTAATAGGAGCCCAAGTCAATAATTACTGAGCATGCTCTGTGTACCACGCATGGTACTAATGTATTAACAGCTCGACGTGCGTTGTCCTTACAATAGGCCAGTCAAGTAGGAACTATTTTACGTGCATGGACAAAGGGTTTAGTGAGATTAAAGGACTCGTCTGAGATGTCATGGCTAGTAGTGGCAAGCTGGGACTCCAAACAGGGTCTGATTGTGATGTGTGCGCTCTTAGAACGAGAAGGGGAGATCATAACCATGGCCCTACACCAGCTCAGAGACAAGGAAGGTCTGAACCAGGGCAAGGAAAGCAGAACTTGCATAGTCAGTCATACTGAGAGAGCTGGGAACTGCAGTTTCAGTAAATTGATCCTGAATTCATTAGAGAGTATTGCAGAATCAAAGATTCGCTTACTCTAAAAACTTGAAAGAATGCAACTATAAGCCTTACCTTGGAAACCTAAGTCTACAATCAAACATCATTTTGTATGGAAAAACCAGAAATACCTATTTTAAGAAGCCTCATGAACAAAAGGGTCTTCAAAGCTTGGTATTACGCACTAAAAAAACACTTTTGTGTATCCCAAACCTAGTGTGCATGAAACCACAATACGATTCTGCTTCCCACCCACTAGGATGGCTATAATAATACAACAGCAACAACAGAAGGAAAATAACAAGTGTTAGCAAGAACGTGAAGAAATTAGAACCCTTGTAGATTACTAGTGAGAATGCACAGCCACTATGGAAAACCTTTTGGTCGTTCCTCAAAATGTTAAACATAGGATTATTATATGACCCAGCAATTCCCCTTTCAGGTATATACTCAAAAGAAATGAAAGCAAAAATTCAAACAAATATTTGTAGGTCAATGTTCACTTTAGCATGATTCACAACAGCCAAAAGGTAGAAACAACCCAGGTATCTCTCAACAGATGAATGGACATAATGTGGTACATGCATACAATGGAGTATTATTCAGTTATAAAAAAGAATACATGCTCCAACACAGATGAGCCTTGGAAGAATTCTGCTAAGTAAAATCAGCCATACACAAAAGGACAAAGATTGTATGGTTCCACTTGTATGAAATATGTAGAAGAGGTGAATTCATAGATACAGGAAATAGGTTATCAGGGGATGGGGATGGGGGGAGAGTTTTTGCTTAATGGTTACAGAAGGTCTATTTGGGGTAACGAAAAAGCTTTGAAAATACAAAGTGAGAATGGTCATACAACACTGTCAAAGTACTTAATGCCACAGACTTGTACACTTAGAAACAGTTAAAATGATAGGGGCGCCTGGGTGGCTCAGTTGGTCGAGCGTCGGACTTCAGCTCAAGTCATGATCTCACAGCTCGTGAGTTCGAGCCCCATGTCAGGCTCTGTGCTGACAGCTCGGAGCCTGGAGCCTGCTTCGGATTCTGGGCCTCCCTCTCTCTCTGCCCCAACCCACTCACATTCCATCTGTCTCTCTCAAAAATAAACATTAAAAAATTTTTTGAATAGTTAAAACGATAAATTCTATGATACACACACGCATACACACCCACACAGCCACCCACAATAAACAATTTCCCCTCAAAGATGGGGGGAAACTAATGTTCAGAGTTTCTTTTACTATTGCCAGAGGGAATAAATGCAACCTTTCTTACCTAGAAGATCTACATCCAACTTAATTCCTGTCCTAGGTAAGGATGACAACATAGACAAATGAATGGAGAACAAGAGGTTTTTCAAGTGTGCTATTCAAAATAATTCAGTGGCTTCCTACCACGTACAGACTAGTATTTAAACTATTTTACAGAGAATACAAGGTTTTTTCCTGATCTGGTTCCTACTTACCTGTCCAAGCCCAAGCTCATCTCTCACATTGTTGTTGCTCTCTAGAACTTTATTCTTCAGCCCCAGAACGTTCAAAGTTCTCCCATTCCTGTTTTCCCATGCTGTTCCATGTGCTTCGAAAAGACTCACTCCCCCAACTCACCTTTCATCTATCCAAAGCCTAATCAGTCTCCCTTCAAATTTCATTTCCATGAAGCTTTCCCCAGACTCCTGAGGCTCCTCCACCCGTGGTCCATTAACTCTTTATTTATCCTTCTGCAATAGCAATTTTAATAGTCTAATTGCTTATCTGCATGTCTATATTCTACCATTATTCTGTTGACAACAAATATGCCATTTTATTGCTCTCTGCAGACACTAGTATTCCGTAAGTGGTGTTTTAAAAAATGGGAAAGACAGTGAGTCCAGCACTTAGCTAGTGAGTAGAGACTGTGATCCCCCAAATTCTAAGGAGCAGTCAGTCACTCATCGGTGCTTCTCTAATATCCTTCAATGGACACCAAATTTCAGTATGAATACCATATATTATGTAAAAAATAAAACAATCAAAACCAGAAAGCCTGGAAAGGACCACCCATACCCGTGAGACTGTCCAAAGTCCACACCATTTGGAACCTGAGGAAGTTTTCTGAGAAGGCAACTGAAAATCAATTTATTGAAAATGTGCTCCAAGTGAAACAGAATTGCCCCATCATAAAGATGCACTGAAGATGCACTGCAGTGAAGGGAAACAAAATCTAAAGGCGAAGAATAAAAGTGTTAGTCATCACCCACGACTACTAACCTCAAGCGGTGGGTACTTTGATTCTTTTTGTCACTAAATATACCTGTTTTCAAGCAGACCTTCCACATTTTATGCGACTATGTAACTCCTTTAAAATCTACCAAATTTTTGGTTCTGCTTCTGAATACATCTGATAACTGGGTTATTCTAATGCTCTACCTAACTGCTGTAATGGATATCAATATGGGATCTTCCTGTCACCGGAAAGATAGGTTTCTTAAAAAAAGGTTAGCCAACTGATACTGATTGATGAGTTTGATCAGCATGATTAGGGCTTCATGAGTTTAATTAAAAGTGAGCATTTAGTCCTTCGGGACTGATAATTCCAACATTAGGAATGCTACTGTCCAGGCTTACTTCTTTATGGCTGGAATGGTGGTTATACGAAGACCTCTTCACAGCTACCTCTTTCTTTCTCCCCTCCAAGACTGTCTGGTTGCTGCACTCCACAGATTTCCCCTTTTGCCATTCAGCTAATTCCAGATCTATTCAATTTTTATTATCTACAACTTCCATTTATATCATTATTTCTTTTGGAAAACTCATTCTGTATCTCTAACAGCCAGCTTTAAAGTAAACTTCTGACCACTTGTAAGTTGGAGTCTACTTAGTACCCCTGGCCTGATTAGACAGGACTCACTACTGAAGATATATTTACTGAGTTTCTACCTCCCTTGTGCTACTCTTGTCTTGCTATCAAGACTCTATTATTACCAGCATGCTGGATCCACTGTAGAACAGAGAATTAGGGATGAATATCAAAATGCTGTCCTTCTGCCTTTCTGGAATGTCTTTTTATCAACAAGCTAAGGGGAAACCTACACCATTGCTTCATTATGACAGCCCAGGCCCCTGCCCAGCACTTGGAAATGACTGGAGTTCTGGGTCTTCTCTCATCAAGGTACCACTTGACACTGCAGCAGGAACCTTGCTGGTCTTCAGAGGCATTCCAAAAAGAAAAAAGCTGGACTCTGCTGTGATTGAGTCCCCAATGGCCTACCTAAGAATTTTACTTAAAGGTCATGTCACATTTCAACACAACCTCAAAGAGGCTTTTTAACATGCTCATTTCAGAAGGACGTGGCTTGGCCAGTCCTAAGGCTCACACATGCCCTTCAGCAAGTCCAATTTCTAAGTCCTCACTCAGATGCTCCCCATCTCTCACATCCAAAGGCCAGACCTTTTGGGGGAAAAAAAAAAAGATGGTGAGGCCAGGAGAGCTCCAGCCCTGCGTTTCAACTCTGGCTCCCTGACTTAATCCCGTGTGTGAACCTGGGACTGTTACTCATTCCTCTGAGCCTCTGTGTTCCCAGTTCTCATAGCATTCATACAAATCTTTTATATTTGAAAAGTTTGCCAAAAAAAAAAAATTGTACTACTAAAAAACAATCCTTACTAATGTAAGGGCTAGGAACTCCTACTTTACTAATTACTAAGATTGAGTCACAAGTTTGGCTCTCCCAAATCTGCTGTCCATATATCTGCTCTCCCTATTGGCTGGACTGGATTCTCCTTGCATCCATTCCATTTAATTGATCCATGTTAGCTCCCTGGGGAGCTCTGGGAGATTGGAAAAAAAAAAAAAAAAAAAAACAAGTAGAGTGCAACTCAGTGGGGTCCCAGAGAGACTGAAGGCTGAGGCCAGGCCCATAGAAGCAATTATGGAAAAAACAACAACAACAAAAAAACCTCCTTGGCTTAAAAGTTTTTAAATTGCCATTTTTGCAAGAATAGGTTCTGTTTATTCTGTAAATACAAAATAAAAAAGATAACACTATTCTCTCAGGATGGATGTGAAAAATGATGGTAATTCAAAGCCTTGCTTGCCTCCAAGTCCTTTTACGTGGTCACTGCATTGTGTTTATTGTACCAAGGAAAAGACTTTTCACAGCCTTCTGGTTTCGAAATGAGATGTCCTTCTCATGTTGGTCTGTTTTTAATTTATTGAATTGTAAGCATAATCTTCTGGGCACCAGCAATTCTGTCAAGTGGATGGGCTCAGCCTGATCACTGAAGACCTTAGAAATAAGGAAGAGAAAGCTGACACCTATTTATAATTCCCCCCCTCCAGCCCTAGCTCTCCTGTAATTAAGGTGTTGGATTTATGGAAGCTCCTTTTTTTACAGGTCAGCTTTATTGAGATATAATTCACATGCCATACCAGTCAGCCTTTCCAAGTGGACAATTCAGCGGTTTCCCATATGTTCACAGAAATTGTGCAACTCTCACTACCATCCACTCTTAGAAGAGTTTCATCACCTCAAAAAGAAACGCTATGCCTATTAGCAGTCACTTCTCCCCAGCCCCAGTGGTTAGCAACCACTAACCTATCTGCTGTCACTGGGCATTCGCCTACTGTGGCCATTTCGTGTAAGTGGAATCATACAGCATTTGTCCTTTTGTGACTGGCCTCGAAGTGCCTTTTCAATCTCCTCTGGTGCCCTGTTCCCTCTCCCCTTCCCTTGTCTGGTACATGCCTTAGGGTTCTCCCCTACATCCTCTGCTCCATCCACTCTCCACTCTGTGTCTGGGGAACTTCATCCCCTCAGTCCAAAGGCTTGGATTCCTCAGCTGAAGGCTCAGAGCTTCATCTCAAGCCTAGATCTCTGTACTGGGCTTTTGGTCCCTACATCCACAGCTTCCTTGGCATCTGTCAACTTCTCACAGACAATTCAGAGGTGTCAAAAAGCAACTCATAGTCTTCTGTCATCCCTCAAAGCTACTCCTCCAGAGTTCTTCTCGCACACTTACTTGGCTTGCAGAACCAGAAACTCAGACCTCATCCTCAAAGCTCCCCTCCTTGGCCTTTGCCTCCATATCCAGTGACCAAGCCCTGGTAAGTATTTCCCAACCTACCCAGATTACTTCTACCTCAACACCCTTCTCCTAGTCAGGCCTTGAGGTTTTTTTGTTCTTGTTTTAATTTATTTTTTATTTAAGGGAGGCAGAGACTGTGCGAGTGGGTGGGGGTGGTGGGCAGAAGGAGAGAGAATCCCAAGCAGTCTCCACATTGGCAGCACAGAGCCCGATGAGGGACTCGAACCCACAAAACCACGAGATCATGACCTGAGCCAAAACCAAGAGTTGGACCCTTAACTGACTGAACCACCCAGGCACCCCCATGCCTTGATTTTTACATTTATTTATTTTTGAGAAACAGAGTGAGACAAAGTGTGAGCGGGGGAGGGGCAGATAGAGGACACACAGAATCTAAAGCAGGCTCCAGGCTCTGAGCAAGCAGTCAGCACAGAGCCTGATGCGGGGCTCGAACCCACAGACTGTGAGATCATGACCTGAGCCGAAGTTGGACGCTCAACCGACTGAGCCACCCAGGCGCCCCATGTCTTGATTTTTAAACTGGAGTGTGAACTAACTCCAAGCTGGTCTCTTAGCCTTTAGTCTTATCTCCTTCCAACCTATCATTAGGCCCACAGTGACTGACCCAGAGCAGCTCTGCTCAGAGAGACTGCCATGTGTAGGCCCTTCTGCGTGCCTGACACAGCATGGCCCTACCTAGCCTCTGCCTCACCCCCATCTCACCAGGAGCCATGGTCACTGGAACATCAGCTCTCACTATGTTTCTCCTCCAGCTCACTTGGATCTTGCTAACTGCCAGATCTATGTTCTGCACAGAGGAAACAGCACCTGAGTGCCTCCTCTCTGACCTCCCCAACCCATTTGTGTTGTTTTCCCTGGCTAACCCATTAGTCTTCTAGTCTCCTTTTCAAGGCAATTCTCCATAACAAAGCACTACTCCCAAGAGGTTAGGGACTCCTCCTTTGTTCCCATGACATACTACTGCAATCATAGCTTATTTCATAGAATTTGAATCTTCTGTTTACTTTCTTCTGTCTCCCACTCAACTGTAAGCTGTGACAACAGGGGCTATATCTGTTGTTCACCATGATAGGGGGAATAGGTCATTTATTATATTATTCAGCTGATACCCTCAATCTCCAGCACACTAACTTCCTGGCACAATACAGGTACTTAAAAATGCCCCGAGCATGACAGCTTACCATTTTGCAACATACAGGCCATAGGCAGCGTAGGATTCCATTTTACCAATGGTAGGAATCAATCCAGAATATATTTGCTTTTTAAATTTCTTCTATCTGGGAATATTTCATCACGGGGCCTCACCAAAACCAAACAGATTCCTTTCTTACAAGGTACCAAAAACAAAACAAAACAAAACAAAACAAAACAAAACAAAACAAAAAAAACCAAACCTACGTAAACAGCTCAAACATCAGTTTAATTTTTTTTGATTTTTCTTTCTTTCTAAAGAGAAGGATAAAAACATGCTGTCCATTCAGAGTCCTGATTCCAGCACTCCACCTGCCCTGATCATTTTTGTTCAAATGGACTTCTTTGTGTTTTCACTTATAAATAAAATGAAGATGATAAACCACACCTTATTATGTTCCAAGAATAAGAAGAGATGTGAAGGTACCATGACTCTGAAAAGAATGACCTACAAGAAATCAACAGATCTGCCTTGTTCTTCTATGTCAATATAAAAATATTAGCCCAACCTCAACACCAATTAAGTAATGTTACACACACAGGAATGGATTAAGCCCTGTGGAGACATATACACAGGGCCCTGAGCTTGAGACACCCAGGTCACCTGCTGAACACCCACCTCCCTGACACTCTGATTCTTCTATCGGTTGCCCAGATGTAGGTAAGGGAAACCCATTATATTTTCTTATTTCAGCCCTAATGGATGAGCAACACATCCGTTTCTCCTTTTCCATCCTCCATGCTACTCAAATTCTTGAGAACAGGGATGGATTCTCCAAAGGAGAAAGCACGATTAGGGTACTACATTAAGGATCACTGTGGAAAGTCACCTATTGTCTGATAAATTCATAATTATAGGTTGCTTCTCCGTTCTCTTAGAGGCACCATAACAGTCTTTTAATTTTAATTTTTCTGGTGGAGTGAAGGACTTTCAATCATTTAGGAGGCCAGCTGTGTTGTACTTCAGCTGCAAAATATGAAAGTTCTCAAGTGTGCTTGGCATATATTCTGAGTTGAAGCATAACACTGCTTATGCAGGCAAAATGTCCTTGTGCTGCAGATGCCTAGTAGTGACATGGGGACTTTATACATATGTAGTCCATCGACACCACCTTCTTCACCAGTGAGCACATGCTGTATCACTTTTTCTTTGTTTCACGTCTTGTTGATTGAATGGGCACCAATTCAACTTAGAACCATGCCCCCACGGAATCTTAAAATTAAAAGGAGCCTTGGCAATAATCAGTTCTAATGCCTAAGTTTTAGAGAGCAAGTAAATCAAGCCACAAGGTTGTCTTTTACATGGTCATACTGTCAGGTAAAGCTACTCTTTCCATTATGTTTGATAGAGTCCTTCTCCATCAAGACATTTCATTTCCTTACAGATTTTCCAACAAGTCTAAAGGATAGCCCACAGATTTTTAAAAAGTGGGGTGGGGAGTACAGGAGCTTCATGTTTATAATTATAGTCAGTGGATTCCAACATCCAGGCGTTTGCTTCATGATGGAGAGCCCACCTCCAATGGCCGATACCAACTTTCCTACTTCAAATGGATTCCCCACCTAGTCTAGAAAAGTGGACAGCCAGCAGAAACAAGACTTAAACCTCTAAGATGCTTGTTCCAAGATGAAGAATTTCAAGTTGGCCGTGCCCTGTTACCAAAAGAGATAGAACAGAAGGTTTTGGCAACCTCAATTTCTCCACGGTGGCTTTTTCAGATTTGACTTCTTTCCTTTAGCTGCAGATTTCTAGCCCCTGCTCATGTCTCCTCAGGAACCTTCCCCCACTAATTATCCCCTTGCTCTTCCCTCTATCCTTGATCCTTCCCTCCTGCCCACTGTAAGCCTGAGTTTCCCTCGCTATGAAACACATGCAGCAGGGTGACTATGTCCCACCCCCATGTGCTCCCACCAAAGGCTACTCGTCCTTCTGTCTCCCTGCATTTTCAAGCTGCTGTAAATAAACAGCCATCTATTCTGACAGCTGCCTCTTCTTTATTTCCATTCACTCACACACTTCCATTCACTCATTGCATTCTGGCTTCTGCCCTCGCTATGCCAGCAGATTCCCCAGATTCCCCAAAAGCAACTCAGTTTCCAGACCTTATTTTTTGTACCATCTGGATACCTGGTGAATGTGTCCCCTTGTCTGATCCCTACTCCCATTGTCTGAAGTTAAGGCCCTCATGTCTTTTGACAATGACCTTATGCCTGATTTTCCTGGGCAGAACTTCTGTCTTTGTGTTTCTTGGAAAGTTATACTGCTTTTAGAGCTAGGTTTTTTTTTTTAAGGTTTATTTTTGAGAAAGAGACAGAGTATAAGTGGGGGAGGGGGAGACAGAGAGGGAGACACAGAATCCAAAGCAAGCTCCAGGCTCTGAGCTATCAGCACAGAGCCCAACAGGAGGCTTGAACCCATGAACGGTGAGATCACGTCCTGAGCTGAAGTCAGACACTTAACCAAGTGAGCCACCCAGGCACTCCTAGAGCTAGTTGTTTTAAAACACAAATCTGGGGTACCCGGGTGGTTTAGTCGGTTGAGCATCTGACTTTGGATTTCAGCTCAGGTTGTGATCTCACGGTTCATGAATTTGAGCCCCCCACTGGGCTCTGTGCTGACAACATGGAACCTGCTTGGGATTCTCTCTCTCCCGCTCTCTCCACACCCCTCCCCACTCTCATGCTCTCTCTCCCTCAAAATAAAATAAACTTAAAAAAACACAAATTTGACATCACTTCTGTTCAAAAACCTTCCATGAAGTACTTCTCTAGACTAGCTTATCTTATAGGCCATATCCTATAGGGTCAAGTCCGGTTTCTCCAACTATCTTTCCAGGATCATCTTTCTGTGCTTGTTTTCACCTCTGGCCATACTCAACTCTGCTAGAACCCTCTTTTCCCAGCTCTTTCATGTCTTTCTGTCTTCCTTCACACTTTTCTCAATACCTGGAATATGTGGTTCCCATTTTCTCCACCTGTTATATTTTTACTTTTCTTTTCAAGTCTAGTCCAAATGCCTTCCCCACTCCCTGGCTTGAGGTGGTCATTCCCGCTCTGGTATCTTCTGTGCCTCCAAAGCATGTGTACACTCCTCTATTACAGCACTTAACATACTGCACTGTGATGATTATTTTTAATAGAAGACTATCTCATCTATCAAATAGCATGGCTCCTCCACTAGGAATTAACAGTTCTCTACTCTGGTTTCAAAGTTCATGTGCATTTGGAAATCACACTTGCTATAGCATCTAATGTTCATCCTTGGAGAAGATGGCTAAAATATGATGAACTCTCGCCCAAGACATAAATCTTCTGCAAATCCTCTACATCAGTGAGAAGATATTTTGGACAATACAAATGTGCTTTAACCAAGTTTCCTGGAAAAAGCAAGCTACCTTACTTTTCTTAAAGGGTTTATTAAGACTGCTCCCAAAAGCAAAAATGCCAGAATTCAAGAGGTTGCAAGAATGCCTCATTTTTTCTTCAAAAGAGTCATTTTATATACAAAAAAAAAAATCATTGCTATTGAAAAATCCTAATTATCAAGATGTTACGCTTGTCTTTCAGATTCAGAGATGGGCAGATGATTCCTATCCTCAAAAGAGCACAGCAATTAAACGATGGAAAAACCAGGGGTGCCTGAGTAGCTTAGTTGGTTGAGTGTCTGACTCTTAAATTTCAGCTCAGGTCATAACTGCCTCATCATTGGATTGAGCCCCACATTGGGCTCCGTGCTGAGCATGGAACTTACCTGGGATTCTTGCTCTCCCCCTCTGCCCCTCTCCCCTGCTCAGCTCTCTAAATTAAAAAAAATAATAAAATTAAAAAAATAAAAGATGGAGAAACCAGCCTATGGAATCTTCTATTTTTTAAAGTTTATTTATTTTGAGAGAGACAGAGCAAGTGGGGGAGGGGCAGACAGAGAGGGACACAGAGAACCCCAAGCAGGCTCCACACTGTCAGCTTGGAGCCCGATGTGGGGCTCCAATTCACAAAACCACGACATCATGACCTGAGCAGAAACCAAGAATCAGACACTTAACCCACTGAGCCACCCAGGCGCCCCAAGGAATCTTCCTTCCTTGAACAGAATCCTATACTCCTGATCAAGACAACCCCAGCTGCCTTCCTCCAGGAAGACTGGCTTTCCTCCTCCTTTTCCTGACACAAATGCATACACACTTGGTTTTCTCCATTTAACAAGCAAATCTGTTTGCAAACAGGAAGCTGCCAAAGTGGGAGGGTGTGAAACAGGCAAGCCGGAGGACAGTTCTGAAAATGCATCTGTGGAGCAGGAGCTGGATTTAGCCACACTGCTCAGCTTCAGAGATACTACCAAACCCAGGCATCCACTGTAGCACAAGAAAAGCCTTGAGTCCCATCCTCTTGAGCCCTGGTGACAGACTCTAGGCCCTGAAGGCTTTCCTCTCCTTTCCCCGGAGGGCAAGGAGACTTCTGCCAACAAACGTGGATAGTTGGTTGGGGTGGCTACAAAGTGATCCTACTGGTGATAACCAAGTAATTTGATGAAAACCCACATACCACCACCTGCTGCCTCTTCCAAAGCCCTAAAGAGAGCTGGGGGTTCTGCTGTCAGCTCAGTCCCCTTGGAGGAATGGCATCAAAGACCAGATCCAGCTTGGGAACATACCTCTGGCATTTGGAAGAGGTCACCAGCAAGTCAGTGCCCAGAACCACCCGTGGCCTTCCCAGCCTTGGCCAAAGGGGCTGTTAAATGGAAAAGGTGCATTCCTTCACCAGAAACCACGTCCTCCACCAGCCCATAACTGTGTCTGAAAGGAAATGGATCCATTTCATGTCAACAATCACATTCATAATCTATTTGCCTAAGTGACTATTCTAGTAACTCCGAAACTATCCACTAAGGAGCCCAGTGAGTGGCAACAGCAGGTGTAGCTGACACACAGGAAACATAAATTTGATATTCCATTCACAGTAATATGAGATTTCTTGGCAGGCAACTGTGACAAATTCTTTCCTGGGGGTTAATTTGGCCCTCAAATGTCTTCGTGGAGCTGATTACTACAGAAAACATGCAAAAGACAGGACAGGCCATACATTTGCCAAGCCTCTGATAGTTTTCTCCCTATTTCTCAATGCTTATTGCCAAGGTGATGGAAAAATCCTCACTGTACAAAGAGAAGAGACCTGCACAAAACCATGGTTTTCGAGTGAAGACTCAGCCTCTCAGAAAGCATGGAACCACTGCTACCCCCCAAGGTCTTTTGTGTGTGAGCAGTAAGGGAGATCCACTCTTAAGGCAAAGTTGATGTGATTCAGATTTGGGCGGCTCTGTCCAATTAGTAAATAACTAGAAAATGATCATTTTGATGACAGAGCGTGCCCAGAGAACAGGTGGTGCTGCATCATCCCCCTGCATGTATCCTGTATAACCAATCTTTTATCTCATTCCTTCTCATGGCCGCATGTGGTCACACGAACTTCTCTCACTATGTACATCTGAATGCAATGTACACATCTGTTTGCTTGGATACTTGCGGCTACAAACACCTGCTTTCCTAATTCTTTTTAAGTAACTTCCACAGGCAACGTGGGGCTCGAACCTACAACCCCGAGATCAAGAGTTGAGTGCTCTACCAACTGAGCCAGCCAGGCACTCCTTCATTTTGTAACTCTTAAAGGCAGGCAACATATTTGCCTGCATCCCTTAATACTGCAAAGAGGCCAAGGTGATGGCTGAGCTTTGTGTAGACACCATGATGATCTATTATTTAAGTTTCGTCTGCTTATCTTGTAGCTTTTCTCAGGGGCTCCGCTACACAACTTCAGCTCTAGGGAAGCACACTTTCTAACAGCCAGAGCAAGAAAAACCCTGGCATAGGGGGCTGAGAAGTGATGCACCCACAGGAAGCCAGCCTGTAAGCCAGGGACAGAGAGTGGCAATGGTATCCCACTGCTCCCTCCACCCACGGCCATGCTGTGCAGAGCCCACGCCATTCCTAGCACTCTCAAGTTGAAAGAATTCACAGTGGAGAATTTCTCTGAGAGGTCTACATTGAATTCCAACTCTCCCTGACAATTAGACGAAAATAAGGCAGCCAAGTACACAGACTACTCGTTGCTTTGAGTCCTGGGCTTTCTTCACCTGGTAAGTTTTTCCTCTCGGACCCATTACAGACAGCTGATCTTGTGTTTGAATAATGAAGATGAACTTCAATGACCAAAAGTTTGTCTAAACTGGTAACAAATCATTTTCAACATTTTGGCACACAGTGAATAATTAATTTCTACCATGGAGGGTACCTGCCTGTTCATTTCAGTTCATCTCCAAGGATTCCAAATTAGGGAGCGTTGAGTCCCTCTAGTCAAATGTTCTGAAGAAGCAAAGCATCGTGGTTCAGTTATTTAAAAATACACGAGGAGCCATAATGCCACCAAGTCTGATGAGCTAGCAGGTCAGGCCCAAATATCTGCGTAATCGGTGTTGTGACATGCATTCCCCACGTGACTGCATTATACGAGACAGTCCCTCTTGTATCATTTATCACTGTACACAGAGCCCCAGATTGTGTTTATGCGGTGAGATGTACAATTTTTCCAGGTTCAAAGTCAAACAACGGAAAAGAAAAAAGGAAAGACCATCTGTTTTAACTTGATTTCTGTATTTGGGGGGTTTATACCTTCTTTGGACTGTCTCAACTAGCAGGGACATGATTTGAATCCCAGGATCACTGGGCCCTGGCTCTTTAAGCAGTCTCTCAGGTTATACTTCTCCATTCCAAGCTTTTTCAACCTACAAGATAAATTCTTGATTTCCTCCCAGAGGTGGGTCTTCATTCATCTGTTTTTTCTAGCCGTAACTATAATTCCAGGAGTGAGAAACTCCTAACTTGGAAATAAAGATGGAATTAAAGGACCAGATTTTCCCTTCTGCCTGCAACAGAAAAGCAGGACAAAATACTGTATATGAAACAATGGTTTTCAAGACATAGGGCATCAGTTAATGAAGGGAGAGAGAGCCATACAGCTGGCCCAGCTTCCCGCCCACAGCATGGGGAGGGGAGTCCAGGGGAGTCTGAGTAAAGGAGACAGAGCTGAGAATCTGGAGAGACCACAGTGGCAGTGTTCAAAGGACAGAGTGCCAGAGAGGACAGAGATCCAAAAAGGGGACACTGCATGGTTTTCTGAACAGGAAGGCCTGTCCCGTATTTCTAAGTAGAACACAGTTACCTGGTCCATTGGCCAAGTCAACTGGGTAACTGGAAATTCTCTGCCTGTCTCAGTGTTTACAGACAGAAAGGCCACTGGTTAGTAATCAAAGTAATCAGAAAGTGAACCACAGTTGCATTATGAAAAAGTGATATTTACCTTTTTTTTTTTTTTTAACCATGCAAGGAGTGGATTTTGGTCACATTTGTAAGGAGCATTGTTCCAGGCATAGATAACTGAGTAGATGACTAAGAATCCTAAAAATCCATTTTTCATTCTACAGAAGCAGAAACTGAGGTCTATACCTGAAATATTAAAGTTTATGTTCTGCCCAGTAGGCTCACCGGATAAAATATAGGATGGGAGGCAGCATCTGGGATGTACTTAAAAGTTGTTTATTTGAAATCCAAGCTTAACTGGGTTTCTTTTTTTTTTCTTTTTTTTTAATCTGGCAATTCTAGTTCAAAGCAATGCTACACAGAATAACACTACCAGGTTTGATTCTCTTGAGTGAAAGAAAGGGGGAAAAGAAGGGGCGCCTGGGTGGTTCAGTTGGTTAAGTGTTTGACTCTTGGTTTTGGCTCAGGTCACGATCTTGTGGTTCATGAGTTTGAGCCCCTCATTGGGGCTCTGTGCTGGCAGTATGGAGCCCGCTTGGGATTTTCTCCCTCTCCCTCTCTCTCTCTCTCTGCCCCTTCCCCACTTGTGCGCATGTGCTTGCTCTCTCTCTCTCTCTCTCTCTCGAAATTAATAAACATTAAAAAAAAATGAAATGGAAGAAAAAGAATACACACTCTGCAGGAACAACTCAGATGGTAACCATGTAACAATGTATGACTCATCTGACATCCAATGACCACATGAGGAGTAAATGCCTTTCTCCAGATTCTAAGCTCGTTTTCTACAGACTCCACCAATTGTATCTTACACTCTCTTCCACTTCCCTGGATCAAGGTTTCTAAAGCTATCCAACTTCATCTAATGACACAAAATCAGAGTTAACCAACAAAGGATTGGTACCAGGTGAAATGGCAGGTCACCTCTTCAGTGCCTTCCCATCTCCCTCAGAGTATCAGCCAAGGTCCCCGTGGTGGCCTCCGAGGCCCACTACCATACCTGCTGTTCCTCTGTCACACCAAACACAACCCAGCTCAGGACCTCGTACTTCCTGTTCTTTCTATCTCAAATTCTCTCTGCAGGTATCTCTAAGGCACCCTCTCTCTCTCTCCTATCAGTTCTTTGTCCTGGGAGGCTTCCTCTTGGCCTCATGCACAGCCTCTCCTCAATAGTTTGTTCCATTGCTCTTCTGACATACAGATTTCCTGGCTTATTTATTATCATTCTCTCTCCTGTCCTAGAATATATAATAGGGCACGAACTTTACTTTGTTCATTGATGTAGCCTCAGAACCTAGACTCAAACCTGACATATATTTGGAATGCAGTGAACATATGTTGAGGGCATCAATGGACTGGCCCAAGGTTATCCACCATTGCACCCGGAGTGCCTCCACCTGACAGCAAACTTTCAGCTATGTCCAAATTGATTCGTCAGAACACAGAGCTGGAGACTATTGCCTGAAGCAGACAAGGTGGCTACACTGACTGCATTATTTGAGGATTTGCAGAGCAGGGCTGCCTGACCCCCAAACAGAGAGCCTCTGTCCACCATTTCATGGTAATTTTTTATTCCTTGACTCTTAAAAGCTTTTCTTTGAAAAAATCTCCAGTGTCCATGTTCTTGGGAGGCAATTAAATCTCATTTTCTCAACACTTTCAGTGTCAGGCTGATATGAACAGATCACAGAGATTTTATGGAAGCTGAATGAGGGCAGAGGTGAGGAAACACAGTTGGAGGATTCCTGAGAGGGAGCCGGAACGTCCGAAGGTCCCAGTGTCTGGCCAAAGGGAGGTAGTCTGTCACCAGTTGATCCACTCTTTGAAGCTCTTTCCTCCCCTATCACCTATCCAAGCAGAGAAGGTAGTGATAAGGAAGCATTTCTTTGGGGGCATCTGTGTAGATAGTCAGTTGAGTATCTGACTTCAGCTCAGGTCACCAACTTGCTGTTCCTGAATTCAAGCCCCACATCAGGCTCATTGCTGTCAGCACAAAGCCTGCTTAGGATCCTCTCTCTCCCTCTCTTTGCTCGTCCCCCATTTGTACTCTCTCAAAAATAAACAGTTAAAAAAAAAAAAGAAAGAAAGAAAGCATTTCTTTGGCATCCAATGAGATTATTTCCATATATCCATGACAAAGCACAGAATGTGCTCTGATGCATCACTGATGCTGTTTCCATCCCAACCCCCTGCTACCATTGTATCCCCTTTCCAGCCACAGGAGTGAGCAGGTAACTCAGGGTAAACTGCCAGAGTAACATATCCTTCTAGGTACATTGCTTAGTTCAAGGGTGAACACATGACCTAAATGAGGCCACCAAGGGTGCTTTTCAGACTATGAATACTTGAGAAAAGAGACACACATTCTTTTCTCCAGGATGGACAGTGGTAGGGATGCTATGGGCCTGGAGCCATTCATAGGCCTCCCTGCCCCCAAAGAGAGAATCTGCCTAAATGTGTAACAGAGGACAGTAGAGTCAACCAAGGGAAGCAAAGTCCTGATGATATCATCTAAATCTTCAGATCAACTCGGACTGAAGTCAACCCTGTCAACTGGACTATTCGGTTACATGAGCAAATAAATTTCCCTCTTTATAAGCTTATTTGAGTTGGGTTTCTAGCATTTGAAACTGAATGAGCACCATTAACACACCGCATTACTACCCACAGGCCTCACATATTTGTCAGTATCAGAGAAGCATTGGTCTGTCAAATGAGCTGACCGCTATGCTGTCTACAAGAGAATGTACGTAACATATAATATACACAGGTTAAAAGAATATATCTGCATACCAAAGAGATTTCATGGCTCTCCAGATTTGCGCAGCCCTATTTCTTTCTACAATGAAAACCAAGATAAACCTCCCAGAGTCCCAGAATCTTATTTTTGGTCCATAATCATAGCCAAATAACTCAGCGAAAAGGCCTAAGGAACATCCCTAGAGAGTGGACACAAGACAGTTTATAAGGTCACATCTCACCCAGTTAAACCATGCCACATACTTAGTGTATCAGGAGAGTGGTTTAGAGCCACTGTCCCCGATGCCAGGACCGTGGCCTTAAGGAATGAAAACCAGCCATGGCTGCTTGCTCAGAGTGCTAAGCTACCTCCCAGCCTAAAAATACTCACCCAAGATGACCAAATTTTTTGTCAAACATGTACAAGAAAAACAACCGTTGATTCAGAGAACACTATGTATTTAAGTATGTCCATAAACATCATCTCACTGGGGCTTTCTGAACAAGCTGGAAGTAATATTGCTCTTACCTTCCAAATGAAACAACTGAGGCATGTGGAAACATTGCCACTTGCGCAAAGATCACACAGCTAGTGGCAGACCCAGGACATAAACTCAGGTAATTTAACTTAAGGATTCATACTCCTCTCATTCTGCTTCCAAGTTTTCCCAAAAGATAGCTCCTAGGGTACCAGACATCAAAAAACAAAAAACAAAAAAAACCCACAAAAACCAGGGGTTCCTGTGTGGCTCAGTCAGTTACAATTCTTGGTTTTGCATCAGGTCGTGATCTCACGTTTTCGTGGGTTTGAGCCCCACATCAGGCTCCACACTGACCGTGCAAAACCTGCTTGGGATTCTCTGTCTCCCTCTCTCTCTGCCCCTCCCCTACTCAAACTGTCTCTGTCTCTCTCAAAATAAGCTTGAAAAACCACCCCCCCAAAACACACACACACACACACACACACAAAAAAAAGATTTTCAACATAAATATTAGAAGTGCAGATGAAAAGTATACACTCTAAGAAAGAACAAAAATCAGCCTACAGTTTTCAAAAATCAGTTTCAGTCCTGTTCATACATTATGAATTTATTATGAACTTTTAACTATTTTCCATTTGTGTTAAGACTTTGTTATGGTAGCTAACACCTTCCATAAGTAAGTTTCCATTTTGTTGGTATGTTAATTGTGCGAATTAACTATTTCAGTAACAGTAATTGTGCCAAGAACAACCAGACGGCTAAAGAGAATGGTCTAGCCCAAGGAACCTGAGCTTTGAGATCAGATACACTTACAGTTTCAGATAACAGCCACCCCTATCTGTGTGACCTTGGCCAAGTTCCTTAGCAGCTCTGAGGCCCATTATTTTAATTGATTAAGAATGGGTAAATATTTACCATTTAGAATTACTATGAAAATTAAATGAGCACACAAACATGTAAATGTTCAGTGAATGAGTTCTTTCCCTTTTTTTTAATGTCTGTTTATTTTTGAGAGAAAGAGAGAGACAGAGAGAGAGCGTGAGCAGGGGAGGGGCAGAGAGAGAGGCAGACACAGAATCCAAGGCAGGCTCCAGGCTCTGAGCTGTCAGCACAGAGCCCCACGCAGGGCTCAAATCCACAAACAGCAAGATCACAACCTGAGCCAAAGACGGAGGCTTAACTGACTCAGCCACCCAGGTACCCCAAATGAGTTCTTTCCCTTTAAAGATAACCAATATGTTTCATCATTTATAGTCAACAGTCTATGTGACAAACAACAGCGCAAGCAATATTTTGATTTTACATCCTGTCATCATATCTACTAATAAAAGGCACCGCTCCAGATGCAAGCTAACAGTTATTTCACTACCACATCACCCCTGAAAGGGAAAGGCAAACACTTGTGAAAAAACAGGAACATGTGGTCTGCTATTACAAGGGAGGAATATCCATACAAAATAACTGCTTGTCTCTTGAGTTGACAAGATATTCCATATGTGTTTTGGCAATTGCATTTATTTTTTTTACAGCTCCTCTAAAATGTTGGCTGGCTAAGAGTCTCTCTTCTGGTTTTAATTTGGAAACCATCCAGAATTTATTTAGAGAACTTGGCCAAACAGAATGATAGGTAAAGGTATTTTGCAGAAATCAGAGAAACAATGGACTTGATTATGGGTAGTTTCTACTTAACCATTTATTTTCAGCGTTGGTAGGTTATGGATACACAGCAATACTTGAATTAGTAGCTACAAAGCTGATGGGATCCAAAATTATAACTATTTACTTTGCTAAGAAAAATGATTCATTTTATATTTTATCAAAGCGCACTAATTTAAAACAATGTAGCATACATGTTTACCGAGAGTTCTGTTGTCACAGAATTCTTATTCTACGGTGAAATTTACAATTGACCTAGAAGAATCTTCAGAGATTTCATCAAGCCTACACACACTGAAAGACTCACATATTCATTTCTTGCATACATGTATACATATTCATAGACTAAGGATGTTTATATTTAATATATATCAGGCATATACATTACTAGATAGAAGGTACTGTTGACACTTATAAAGTATTTCAATTCATCTCTGATTGCTTAAAACATCTGACATCCACCAAGAGTAAAAAAAAAAAAAAAAAAAAAAAAAAAAAAACAAACAAACAAAACCAAAAGTCAGCATTTCTCAGTGCAGTCTTGAGTTAGCTTCATGGTTTTAAACATATATCCAATTTAGAGTTTAAATTTGCTTATTTTCAGAAACCCAAATATTTTGTTAAAGATACTGGCTCCAAGTTTAAAAAAAGAAAACACACTATCACAAACTGGTTTAATTGGCTACCTATGCACAGTTATCAAGAATATACCAACATCAATAGTTAAAACATGCTAAAAAGCTCTTTCATCAGTTACTGGGTTTCAAACCTCTTTATAGAGTCCTGGTTCAGAAACGGAGTCTTTAAGATTCCTCATGTCCAAATCAGCCATCCTGGCCACTCACTCATTTCTATACTGCTGCACAATAAACACACAACCTAAAATAAAACACCAAAGTGAAATGCCATTCAATAATCCTGGGTCTTGTCATTCATGGTGGACTTGTTCACTTGTGGCAGGCTCACGGCCGAGGCCAGCACTGCCCACCCATATCTATCTGTGGTAAGCTCACCAACTGCCCTGATCTCTGCAGCTGACACTATGGTCAACCTAATTAGTCTCCGCCCTATCAGGCATATGATTTCATACCAACCAACAGCACCAAGTCCTACCAAGACAGAACACAAACTTGATATCTCAGCAGTGAGTCTTCTGAGTCCTTGAGTGGTTGTCCCCCCCCCCCCCCCGCCCTGCCTAAAGGCAGTTCTAACTGACCGCTCTTAGTCTGTGCATGATTTATACCAAATGGATCATCCTCACAGCTGGTGGCCTAAGTCTAGCAAAGCTGTTTAACATGTCAAGTTCAGCCTAGTATTAACAAAAACAACAGTCTGTCTAGATTTCCAACATGAATCAGGCACGAAAGTAGAGGTCTGGGTGAAGCTGATGAATAAAGGATATTGACCCAAGGCAGACTGTACAGAAAAGAAACAGAAAAGAAGTTACAAGTATGCATGGCAAGTATGACCAACACGATACAACTGGTCGCACTTGTCCCAGGTTTGATGCGACTGGTTTATGAAGGCCTCCTACGTACCTTCAAGCTTTGGGGAATGAAAATCAAATTAGGAACTAAATTCCATTTTCATTTACTCATCGTACCACTTCATTGGTGCTATTTACTGCCGTTACTCGTCTATAAAATGCAAACTGTTACGGTCTCCTTGTTCTCTTATGGTAACACTTGTGAATCCATCAACCACAGAGTCAAGTATGAATTTAGTAGGGTCTTATAAGCTCTTTCCTGATATTCTATAGGTAAGTATCTCCAACCAAGAAAACATGCTTGAAATACAACATTTAAACTAATTTCTATTCCCTGTCCCTGAAGCCAACCTCTCCCTAACTACCTTTAACCATTTCTGCAGACCATTTTTGTAGATGTTTTGTTTCTCCATCCACTACTTTATAATAATCGTGGGGAAGAACTTCATCTTTCTCTATGAGGATATACTTGGGCCTTGCATCTTTTTAAAAAGGCACTGTTGAAATTAATGTTCACTTAGAAAATTTGGAAAACACAAAGGATAAAAAAATAAAATTAAATCACTACAGTCCCCAACCCAGAGATAATCAGTGTTAACATTTTGGTAGACATTCTTTAAGTGATTGAGACATAGCTTTGAGAAAGAGGAAGAGAGAGGTAATTAATTACAAGATGCTATCAAATATGATTTATCCTTATAATAAATTATCAGAGTGGAACACATAAGATGTATCTTTTTGTCAAAAAGATTTAACAATGGAAAATAATTTGTCTTAAAGAAACAGGTCAATCTTATTTTCCACGCAACATCACACAGAACATAACTCTTTTGTAACCCATTTTCTCAATTAAATGTTATGAACATTTTTCCAAGTAAAAAATTATGCTACAGGTCAGAAATTCTAGAATTTCCAGGATTTCTACAGCATCATTTAAATGGCCATATAATGTTCAGCTCAGGGGGTAGAAAGAGCTAAATACAATCTTTTGAAGGCCTGTTGTAGGATTTTTACCAGATGGCTTAAATGTATACAATATGTTTAGTGCACTTGTGAAATCAGATACCTGAGACAAGAAAGTTATGCTCATCCTAACCAAGGACATTATTGCAAAGATAAAATTAATTTTTTGAATGAGCCTTAGGAGTTAAAACTGCTCTATGAATGTAATATAGAAAGCACTTTCCTAGGTGTCCATCAATAGATGAATGGATCAAATTGATATATATACACACAATGAAATATTATGCAACCATAAAAAAGAATGAAATCTTGCCATTTGCAATAACATGATGGATCTTTGAGGGCATTAGGTTAGATAAAGTAAGTCATAAAAACAAATAATGTATGAGCTCTCTTACATAAAGTATCTAAAAAAATAGAGAACAGATTGGTGTTTGCCAGAGACCGGGGGTGGGGGCAGTGGAAAACGGTTGTCCCAACAAGGCAGAACTATTTTTAAAACCTCATAATAGCTGAGCAACCTACTTGTTAAATGAGATTCTCTAGGGACATACCTTTCACATGGTGCAGATAAGAAAAGCATTAGTTCATATTTGGCCTGAGGTTCTTAATACCTTTAACATGTCCTGATAACCAGAAAATATCTCTTGGAGAGCCAACCGTTATTTCAGGGTAACCAGAGGGCAGTGAGTTTTGAAGGCATGCTGCTGGCCTTGCAAATCATTTATTTAGAATGCACCTTCCCACGGTGCCTTTGCTTTAGGTGATTATGATTGACTCAAATGAGTAGCTCAGAGATCAGAAGGAAGAAAAGGATACTAAAAATCCAAGAACACCCTTTGAATGGTAACTTAGCAATACCACTCCCCATTGGAGGCCAATTCAGGAGCCTTACTATGGAAGCCTTTTTTTAAGGTTAAGAAAATCAAGCACCCTTACTCCAGCACCTTACAAAATTGCCCCTGTCCCTTACCTTGTTCTGCACAGATCCCCAGGAAAGCCAACAGTCTCCATGAAGGAAGTTCTGATTAGTGACAGAACTCAGCCTTCCATAGCTGTCACAGACCTCCAGAAAGGGAAATGTCTCAGAGCCTCACCTGCTTTCCCCCAGCGGATGAACACAACATTGTGAGGGCCAATCAATTACCTTCATCACTGGGAGTGAGCTTTAGAGGAAAAGAAGTTACAAAAGGGCAACCCATAGGGTGTGTGGGAGGAAGTTTTACCTCTTTGCCTTGGTGGGAGGTAGGGCTGCTCATTCAATTTATTGCTCAAATCAATACACTTTCAAGAGTGAAAAGGTGAACTATCAACAACTACCTATGGTTACCTTAGTGTTAAGACCTGCCTTAATGTGTTTGAGTCTCACAAATTTAACTCTGTATGGAAGAATTCAGACACAAAAGAATACATACCCAATTCTAGTTGAATGAAGTTCAGAAACACGCAAAACTTCTCCATGTTGTTAACAAGGCAGGTTAGAGTTTTCCTTAGGGTATGGCATAAGAAGGTGAGGGGAAGGAAGGGTAACACGAGGGATTCTGGTAATTCTGATAACCAATTTCTCAAACTGGGTGGGGTATAGACTTTGGTAATTCATTGAGCTGTTATGGTAGGTGCACTTTTCTGTTTGTCCTACTTCATTTTAGAAATTTAAAAGGAAGCCTTCGGATTTGATTGTACATGTAATGTGTACATATGTGTATATACACCTATTTCTATAGCTACAGTTGTAACCAGCAATCGCCATAGATACAGCTTTCTTTCAGGTTTACTTTAGGATCTGCTATGTCACTTTTCTCCTTGCCTGTGGGGTTGGGAAGGGATAGGTAAAGCAGCTGTGGCCCAGAATCAATTCAGGGTATCCTTTTGACCACACGGAGAGCTTGGTTCGAGATCAACTGATTTATTACATTTTAACAACGCAGATCTTAATAGCACTGTAAATGTCTGTAAATTAACTAATGAGCAAATACAAACAGTGTCACATAAGTCTCACCACAGTGTGGCTCTATTTCTCAGGCAAAGAAAGACCTAGAAAGAGGAGGTCCCTGGTCAAAGGTGACACCAGGATTTGGCACCAGGTATAATGGGTTCTAAGCCTACGCTCTTTACCATGAAGCCTCGTGATTCTGGATTTACATATAATGCTACAGTTCTGGAAACTAAACCTTCAACCTAGAGAACCAAGAGAGGTCAGCACAACCTAGGAGGTCTATTCTTAGTATGCTGTGGGCAGGTGACAGTCCCCACAAACACCAGGTACCTTGGCCACCAGAGACACCTATACCCGCCTGTGTGAGCAAGGCCCCTCTGGGCCAGGCTTCACGGTCCTTGGAGATAGGCATATGGGTCAAGTCTGCACCACCTCTCACCCCCTCCAGGGGGTGGTCCCTGGGGCTCTCACTCCAGAGCGGGTGGTCCAGGCCCACTGTGCTCTGTGGTCTCAGTGCTTCTCAGGGCTCCTAATGCTGTCACCCCCTCACTCCCACGGAAGTCGACCAAAGCCCCGGCTGCCTGCGTGAGAACCGCATGGAGAAAATCCCTCTCCCCGAAATCGATGCACAGAGAAATCTCTTGTTTAACACAAAGTGAAACTACTAAAAATCAATCTACCACCTGAAGCCCTTCTGCCAGGATAGCACTATCGAATCTTTAGTGACCTACTTGTTAACCCCTTTGACCCCAAGTCCCAATTTTCTGACTGTGCTATTGCCAAACACCATTCACAGAGTTGACAACTTATGTTCTCAACAGTAAAGCTATCAGAGTTACAAGTTCCTCTCACTGCTGCTACACTAAGGTACAGTACCCTTGGCAGCCATCAAGTCTGGATGAATGACAGTTTCTAATTACATAAACCTGTCACCTTTGCTTTGACCCCTCCTAAATGATCTATACATCTCTGAAAAAACAAGTATTTTCAAAAAAGGTACTTCAATAGTTTCTAAACACTGTCTCGCATTTTCATTAAGGCTACTTTTTTCCTCTAAACCTACTTTGTTGAAAGTTTTTATCATGAACGGATGTTGCATTTTTGTCAAATGCTTTTTCTGCATGTATTGAGATGTTCATATGGTTCTTATCCTTTCTCTTACTGATGTGATGTATCACATCGATTGATTTGCCAATACTGAACCACTCTTGCATCCCTGGAATAAATCCACGTGATCGCAGTGAATGATTGTTTTCAATGTATTATTGTATCCAGTTTGCTAATATTTGTTGAGGATTTTCACATCTATGCTCATCAGCGATATTAGCCTATAGTTCTCTCTTTCTTGTAGTGTCTTTATCTGGTTTTGGTATCAGGGTAATGCCTGCCTCATGGAATGAATCTGGAAGCTTTCCTTCCTCTTCAGTTTTTTTTGAATAGTTGGAGAGTAATAGGTATTAACTCTTCTTTAAATGTTTGGTAGAATTCAGCTGTCAAGCCATCTGGTACTGAACTTGTGTTTGTTGGGAGTTTGATCACCGATTCAATTTTATTGCTACTCAAAGCTACTTTAATCTTTTAAAGGATCATTCTTTTTAAAGTCCCAAGTTGAGGATTTTATCTTGATGGGACACTAGAGAATGAATCGAGATAATTATACAGATATTATATTTGATATATCAGGCTCTTGACAGATCACAGAATCAAACGTATTATGTTCCCTTCCCTTGATATATAAGCTCCAATTTTTCTGCAGATACTATTCCTTCCCCTATTACAATAGTATTCATACACTGTATCAGGCTTAGTTTCTTCACCAAGGAAAGAAAGAGATTGGTTTGTGTTTTTGGCCATGCAAGCATTACTCTTCTGGGTTTCCAAGTCTATAAAAGGGACTGAAGGAGGAAAGTGCCTAAGTGTTCTTTCCTGTGGGATGAGTTATCTATTGGTGAAAGGCAAAAATCTCCCTAGGACTCTAGACTCAGATCATCTGTGATCTCACTGACAACAGTGAGCCCAAACACTGGGGCTAGATCCCTCATACGTGTTCATGTATAGAACTGAGGGGTGGAGAGAGGCAGGGGTGGGGGTTGGGGACTAGAGATATCCAAAGGCAGAGAAAGAAGCTGCTTCTGAGAGAGATCACAAATGGCAGTCCCAGACCCCATGTGATGCACCGAAGTTTCTGTCTGTCTCAGAGTTTTAAAAACCTGAGTTTGTTGTCAACAAATAGGAAATCAGAAGATTTCATGTCATATTCTGCATTTACAGTGTCTCTTGAATCTCTCTGGTCTCAAGTGCCTTCTCAGCAACAACCACCTGGAGCAGAGTGGCAAGTGTTCCCTGTAGGTGGGTCTTCCATTTTCCTATGGTCCCCACTGCACTCCTAGGGTTTCTTACACTGGCCTGTCTCACTCCTGTGTCATCCAGCTGACCATGTGACCTCTGCCCTGGAGGGAGAGGAGCTCAGGGGTTGAGTTGCAGAGCTTGTGATAAAGTCCCACCGCTTTACCAACAAGCAAGTGCAATGGCTCTCAGGGAGGCAAAAGCCAGAGGAAGACCCTAGAGGTGAAAACCGTGACTGTGCCCACTGAGGGATAGAACATGACACAAAAGGTGCCAGCCACAGAACACGGAAGGGGTTAGAAGGTGCACCACTCCCCACGCACCTGGCTACTTTCTGACTTTTAACCTGAATGAGTGCAGTCCCCAAAAGGCCCGTGCAGGGCGTTTCAAGTGCATGCACTGCTCTGGACCAGAGTAAGTCCAGCTTTCAGAATTACTCAAGCGGGTCAAGAGCAGACTAGAAGAACACTTCAGATCACATCTGCATCCCTCCAGAGTCCATGGAAAAGTCTTCAGTGCTCCGTGTCTGAGTCCCTGAATGACAACACAGGTGGACAGAGTCTCGCTTTCCCTCATTCAGGCCAGACATCCACAGGGGACAGGCCCCAGTGGGACAGATATGAACTCCTTTGCAAGGCAAGCTGTCCCCAAGATAAATCACTCGGCTAACCAGAGGAGATGCAACAGGCGGGATCCTCCAAGTGAACCACGTCCGTGTTGGGCACCACACAAAGCGGCCAGATAGGATTTCTAGGATCTCTGACAAACGTGGGGCTCCAGCTACAGAGGAACGACTTAGCAGAACTCCTGCCTGTGTCACTGGCAGCCCATCAGTCACTGAGCCCAGCCTGGATTCTATCACCAGCTCAAATTTTATGCTCCGCCAGTCTTTCTGGGTTTGCCTGTCAGTCAGCAGAGAGCCCAGCCTGACATTCAGAAATGCTCACTGTCGAACTACCTCTGTGCTTTGCATTATGCAGCAGCTGTTGGAGATAAAAGGGCCCTGGATGGGTTCCATTTCGAAGTTTCGTTTTTAAAGAAACTATCACAAACACAGCAGTGCTCCAGGAGCAATATCTGAGAAAGAACCAAACAAAAATATCATCTCTGCATTAGAAGTACCTTCCCATTATCCATCCACTGCTGGAGGTAACGGCTTGAGCTAGATCCTCATGTTTGTGACCAACATGAAAAGTCACACCTTGATATGTGCACAGCTATGAGGGTAAACAGTAGTTTCTCACCATCAGAACTTAAAGCCCCCTGCTTTATGCATTTGAGCAAAACTTCTTGTTTTTCCTCCAAAAATTATCTCAATGACACAATCCTTGGAGAACACCTGTTTTCTAGCCCAGGGGTGTTGAAACTCTGGGGAGCTTGGAAAATCCCAATGCCAAAGCTACACCCCCCACACCATAGCGGTTAAACCAGGACTTCTGAGACCCAGACAACAGTATTTTCTACAATTTCTCATGACTAGCGGGCTACTAGCAGTCTGCCTCTCCCTCCCTTTCAAATTCCAAATTTATTTCCATTAATCTCTCAAAATTGGCTTTCAAAATCAATTTCTCTCCCTCATGTTATTGCCCTACCCGGTTGCTACATTATTTGGAAATTAGCTTGACTTGCAAAAAAAACAGAATCAGCCCATCTTTGGTTGGTGGAAGCCCCAGAGATTCAAAGATGAGCTTTTCTATACAGCATCGTTTCAGGATCAAATTAGTTTGCAGCTTCAGCTAAGGATCTCATGCAATGAAGAATTCGTCCGCTGAAATCACAGTTCGCTTCACAGGATAACACCCCAAAGAGACACTAAGGAGAAAATCAGCTCAGCAGCCAAAGTGAGGATGGAAAAAAACCAAGGTTTCTCCCAACCCCCACCCTGCACCCCAGGCTTAAAAAAAAAAAACAATCTGTAATGTGGGCCCCCTAAACTGCCTGGGAAGTTGGAAAATAAAATATCAATTGTGTCTCTCTCTGACCACTGGACCCAGATTACTACATGCTCTGACGTGCCCATGTCTCTTTTGAGCTCTCTAGAAAATATCTTAAACAATGTTGAACAACAGTAAAAACTCTCTGTGTGTTGTAATGCCTTTATTGTCCACTGTCTCAGCCCATTGTAGGGTTGCCACCGTGCTCACATAAAGGGATGTTTTGCTCTGGGTAGGGGATACTGCCTTGCAGTGTTCAACGTGTGGCCTTCCACATTCCCAACGTGGCAAAGGAGGCTAGTAACACTTCAACTGATTTTCCAAAGTCACAGGAAAATGGAGAGGTGACCTGCACCACAGGAAGTAAGACAAAGGCACAAATTTTGGAATTAGTACGAGTCTGGCTCTGCCAGTTACTAGGAGCTGATCTGTGTGTCTCAGTTTCCTCATCTGAAAAGGGGATTGCAACATCTATCACTAGGGTTGCTATGTGTAGTAGGAGATACTACACTGAACACCTAACATTGTCTCTAGCACATGTCTAGCACATTTAGCAATGTCTCTTGCTCTGTAGTGGTGTCTTTCCCCGGGATAGATGAGGAAACCATCAAGGAAAAGCCATATGGTGTGCTCTAAGGATCCAAGATAGTGAGCTTGCCTGGTTTGGAATTCAAGCTTATCATCCTGTACCAGTGGCCAACAGAGGCTCAGAGAACAGCCAGACTGGAAATGTGCCACACCTAAAATATGTTATGGAGAATTCCTAATCCTGAGTCCTACCAATCACCTCATGTTAAAGGTCTCATATCGTACCTCAACCATAATTGGTTTGAATGGGCTCATTATTAAATTCTCAAAATATGTAACTGCTTCCCTATGAACAACAAATTTTTCTTCTTTTCTCCTTCTGTTTTTATTATATGGTTCCTTCTTCCCAGAACCAGCTTAAAGAATGGTGCATTTTCACATGTGTTATGCAGGTTCTCATCATGGTTCCTGTCATCTTTAGAACAATGCTGCCACAGGAAGAAAACCATCACACTGACGGGAAGGTTAGTGGGTATGGAGAAAGTTCACTTGATATTTATGCTAAACTTCTGAAAACAAGCAACGACTATGATACAATATTCCCGTTTTCTTTCGTTTCTGGAGAGTTTCAGTCCCTTGAGTCAGGTCAGCTATTAGGTTCTACCTGTTAATACCCACCTAGCAGAATCATTTCCTGAAAACACGTAAGCAACTGCAAAACCACACAGACCAAGACAAATGCCGCCAGGATCCCCCCTCTTGATGGAGATGGCTCCCTATGGTAGAGGTCAGGTGTTACCAGCCACCCACCCAGGGTCCTTAAAAGAGCCTGTTTTCAGTTTCTGACTGTAGGCAACATTTTTCCCACCACCACCGCTACATGTTGTGCAATTCACTGCTCTTGCACAGTCCTGAAACATACTTGGTCAACAACTGCATCTATATATATGCTTTTATTTTTTCCTTCTATTTTCAACATAAGACACAATTATAAATTCTCTTTGCTTCACTTTCATCCAGTTGGGTTTCTGACTATAGCAGATGCTGTCGGCAGCCGGCTCCTATCCCCTCAACATCATCCCAGTGGAGGCTGAAATTTTGCCTAAGAAACTCACCTCGCCACAGGAGCCTGCTAAGGCCTCATGTGGAAAAGACTAGGAGTATCAGGGAGTTAATGATCCAGGGAGAAGCCTTCCAACAAGACAGAAGGGAAATTAGTGAATAAATATCCAATTCCTCACCTCTCAGAATACCTGAGTCCTGTGCTATGCACTATCTGAGGCCCTAAGCAGGACAGAGTCCCAGCTGCCCACAGGGGTAACCTGCTGTTCATTCTCCCTGGGTTGTCTTCCTGGCCATGTCTGCTAGTTCCCCACCCCCTGCCAACACTCCCTGCGATCACCTTCCCAAGGAAGGACTTGTACTCCAACCTCGCCAAGACATGCTCATGGGTCAATCTAACCTAAGACAATGACACGTGCAATGAGACCAAAAAGGTTCCCCAATGCAATGAGCCGAAGGGTCTTCATTCCTTTATTCAACAGAGAGGGTTTTAGTTTTGTTCTGTTTTTTGAGCCTGGCTCTGTCCTAGGTTCTAGAGCTGCAACTGTTAACAAGGCAGACACCATCTTTTTCTCATCAAATTTATAGTCTAACAGAGGAGTTGGTCCTCTAACAAGTTAGAATCTAATTGATGGAGGCTATCAAGACCACGTGCAGAACACAACCAGAGTGTATAAAGAGACCTATCTACGTCTGTGAGAAGAGTTCCCTTTGGGAAGCAGCTTTCAGCCAAAGGCTGAAGGGTGGGTAGGAGTGAACAAGGTAAAGAGTGCGCGAAATACTGTCCCAGGCAGAGGAAACCGCATTTATAAAAGCCTTGAGGCTTAAAGAAACAGTGCTGCACAGAGATAACAAATGGGACCGGAGTACTGTCAACAAGCTTGGCTCCCTCTTCCAATCCCTTATGAGTCATCAAATTGTTCCAAGGATCCTAAGAAACTGAAAGGACTACGTAATTTCACCTGGGAGTTAAAAGAAAAACTTGACACACTATTAGTTAACTCCTTTAATGGCTAATCAATTCTACCTGTTTGGGCCAGCCCTCAAAAATTTAGTTACATTTAGGGACACCTGGGTGGCTCAGTCAGTTAAGCATCTCTTTGTTTTCAGCTCAGGTCATGATCCTGCTGTTTGTGAGTTCAAGCCCCACATCGGGCTCTGGGATGGCAGCGTGGAGCCTACTTGGGATTCTCTCCCACCCCCCCCACCCGTCCCCTGCTCATGCAGTCCCTGTCTCTCTCAAAATAAGTAAAAGTAACCAATTCTTTTTAAAGTTTAAATTGCATCTAGAACCAGGAAATCTCAGGGCTCCTGCGTGGCTCACTTGGTTGAGTGCCCAACTCTTGATTTTGGCTCACATCATTATCCCAGGGTCATGGGATCGAGCCTCACATTGGGCTCCATACTGAACATGGAGCCTGTTTAAGTTTCTCTTTCCCCACCCCCCCTTGCCCCCTCCCCTGCTCACATCCTCTCTCCCCCTCTGCCCCTCTCCCCCAATCTTGAGAACATGCTGTCTTGCTCTGTAAAATAAAGTTTAAAAACAGGAAATGTTGACAGTATTCAAAAGTAAAATTAGTTGGCTAATGAGAAGTACCCTCAGTGGAGGCATACCAGGTCAGAACAGTTGGACTTCTAGTGCTTTGTTAGAAGAGTTCTTTGTTTGAGAACTATTCTTAAATCTTTGATACTGTGGTGGGAAAGAGACATGGGTAGTTAAGGAGGGATGAGAGACAAGGGGAATGATTAACTTATTTTCCTTCTGGTCCCAAAGATCACCACGCACCCATAATGAGAAATTCACTAGAAGGATTCATGGGACTCAGCATATACTTGCACTCTAGTCGAGGATTTATTACAGCCACACAGTAAAAACACACAGTTGGGGGGCGCCTGGGTGGCGCAGTCGGTTAAGCGTCCGACTTCAGCCAGGTCACGATCTCGCGGTCCGTGAGTTCGAGCCCCGCGTCGGGCTCTGGGCTGATGGCTCAGAGCCTGGAGCCTGTTTCCGATTCTGTGTCTCCCTCTCTCTCTGCCCCTCCCCCATTCATGCTCTGTCTCTCTCTGTCCCAAAAATAAATAAACGTTGAAAAAAAAAAATTAAAAAAAAATAATAAAAAAAAAAAAAAACACACAGTTGGATCATAAAAGGAAAAGACAGAGGCAGAGAAATCAATGCCAGGCTTCCTTGTATCTCTCCCTCTTCTGAGGAGATACACATGAGTGTGATTCTTTCTCGGGCAACTAACAGTGCAATAATATGTGTAACTTCTTCCCAGGGATCCCAATAGAGACTCAGTACCCACGGTGTTTACTGGAGTGTCACACAGCACCCTCTGCCTAGCCATGTACTATTCTAGATTCCCAGAAGTAGACAAGCGTTCTGTATAATCACGTTGTTTGTGCAGTCTAGACACCTCAGACCACTCTTACCCCTTAGAGAATGTTAAATGCCAAATTCAAATGCCAGCCCCAGGCCAGGCTTGCAAGTAGGTCCTTCTAAAGAAGGCCAGAGGTCTGCTGTGTTTATTCTTTTCTGAACACCTACCACCCCGGGGGAATGAGAAGTTGTGAAGATGAATGGACTAAATTTTCTTTTATTTTCACTATCATAAGATCCACAAATAAAGATAAGCAACTTAGTAGAAAGTTTTATATAAATTCTCTTCTGCAGAAACTTGGTCCCTTGAATGGTTTGGAGAAGGCAGTGTTATGTAGTTCAGATAGGGGTGCCTGGGTGGCTCAATCAGTTAAGCGTCCGACTTCGGCTCAGGTCATGATCTCGCGGTTTGTGAGTTTGAGCCCCGCATCCGGCTCTGTGCTGACAGCTCAGAGCCTGAGGCCTGCTTTGGATTCTGTGTCTCCCTCTCTCTCTGCCCCTCCCCTGCTCACATTCATTCTCTTTCTCTCAAAAATAAACATTAAAAAACAAGTAGCTCAGATTAAGGCACCCCCAATTATGCAGACATTGAAGCCAGTCGTGGCCCAGCCAGAAGAACAAGCTCACCAAAAAACTTATTTTGTAAGTTTCAAACAGTACAAATAAGTTATCCTTAGTGACTGTTTTCCTTTGAAAAGCACATTAAAATTTTTTTTTTTTCAACGTTTATTTATTTTTTTGGGACACAGAGAGACAGAGCATGAACGGGGGAGGGGCAGAGAGAGAGGGAGACACAGAATCGGAAACAGGCTCCAGGCTCCGAGCCATCAGCCCAGAGCCTGACGCGGGGCTCGAACTCACGGACCGCGAGATCGTGACCTGGCTGAAGTCGGACGCCCAACCGACTGCGCCACCCAGGCGCCCCTGAAAAGCACATTAGATCACCTCTTCGGGCTCTCACAGTGAGACTTTGCTTGGAATCAAAGTACAGATTTCCAGCAATAAAGCCAACTCATCTAGTGACATAAAATCCATTTACCACAAACATAAACTGTGTTTTCAGCGATAACTTACATATCTGAAATGAGAGAAATTGCAAACTGATCAGCAAACCCTAAATAAATGGCCCTCTTCATTGTAACTCTTTTATAGCCAAAGTGACCTTTCTTAATGCCAAGGCAGTATATTTATAGGATCCTATTTTCTCATATAATTCACTGTCACATTACATTTTCATAAATATTTCTGAAAGGTAAAACAGCTGCATCTGATAATAACCCATAAATACTAAACTGTATCCTTGCAAGAGCAATGTAAAAACATTAAATAGAATTTTACAAAGAGAATCATTCACAATTTCACACAAAATACCTATTTTGTCTGCATAGTACCTCTAGGCCTCTATGTATATTTTATGAAAATTATAATCCTATTGTAGATCTATTTTCAGATGTTTAAACATATGTAGGATAGTTTTCATACATGTCTGCTAAAAACTATTCATTTTAAACAATTATATGCATTGGTTAAAATCAAGTAGTCAAGGAGCACCTGGGTGGCTCAGTCGGTTAAGCCTCCAACTTCAGCTTAGGTCACGATCTCACAGCTCGTGGGTTCAAGCCCCACATCGGGCTCTGTGAGGACAACTTGAAGCCTAAAGCCTACATCAAATTCTGTGTCTCCCTCTCTTTCTGCCCCTCCCCTGCTCACGCTCTGTTTTTCTCTCTCAAAAAAACAAACATTAAAAATAAACTAAAAGTAGGGGCGCCTGGGTGGCGCAGTCGGTTAAGCGTCCGACTTCAGCCAGGTCACGATCTCGCGGTCCGTGAGTTCGAGCCCCGCGTCAGACTCTGGGCTGATGGCTCAGAGCCTGGAGCCTGCTTCCGATTCTGTGTCTCCCTCTCTCTCTGCCCCTCCCCCGTTCATGCTCTGTCTCTCTCTGTCCCAAAAATAAATAAACGTTGAAAAAAAAATTAAAAAAAAAAAATAAAAAAAAATAAACTAAAAGGAGGAATTTATAATAAAATGTTACAGCTCCTACCTTATCATATCACAGCTGTTTTTATTCCCCAGTAGCAGCCATTTTTATTTAAGTGTTCTTGTTTTAAATTTTTCTGATTATCTCCATTTCACTAAACACATTATTTCTCATTTTAGATATTATCTATTAAGTATTTTAGATTTTTTCTTTGTCATGAGACACTTTGTCTCTCTATTCATTGTCCACCTGCTACAGGTAATACTTTACTTGCTCTCCTGAGAATGGACAGTTCTAGTACGTTTATCCTCCCCCTCCACTTCTCCCCAGCTTCTGATTCTGAACTGCTGTTGTTTATATGTATGCTTCTATGTGTAAGATTGAGACCTTTCACATGAGGTTCTGTAGCCACGACTGTCTTCCATGCTTTGTCTATAATTCTAAAAGCTGAAATCAATACAGTTATCTATATAATGATGACTCCATAAATACTGTTCACTCTTAGAGCTAAATGATACAGCATGATTCTATTTCCTTTCTGTAAGGCTTTTTATATTTCTAGTTGTCTTTCGTTGTCTCTCTTGCGATTGTATCACATTCTTATATTGTCTAAGGAATCTAAAGTAGTAATGTATCTGTGGAAACTCATTCCTCTAACTATCGCTACTTGGATACCTTCTTCCTAAAGCACTATTTTCTCCTGCTCCAATAATGACTAATTGCTACCAGTCAGTACAACCTAGCTGTCATCCTGGGACTCTTTATTACATTCTTAGGTTGAAATTATTATTTCCAAGATTCTACCTTTTTCTTTTTTTTCTTCCTCTCAGAACATATCTGAAAATATCTGCATTGTACATTTACACTTGCGTGATAGTTTTGCTAACAGAAATCTAAATGGAAAATAATTTTCACTTGAAATTTTATTCTATTAAAGTATTACATCCCTTGTTGCTATGATTCTTGTTCTTTTGTGGGTGGCCTGCTTTTATGTTTTGTTTTCTTCCTTAAGAGGCTCATAGAAACTTCTCTTCCAGGTTTTCAAAATTCTCAGAAACAGTGTATTTTCTCTGTAAATCATGTCTTATTCATTTGTGCTGGACATTCAGTGAATCCTTTTCTTCTGGCTCTCCAATTTTAGCAAATTTTCTGAAAATATTTTGATAGTTTTCTCCCCTCTCTTGTCTCTGTTCTTCCTGATTCTGCTGGATTTATCCTCCAGGATTTATCTTTATATCTCCTATTTTCCATCAATGTATCTCTTTATTTTATAAGAAATCACCTTAACATTATCTTTAACACTTTCAGTATTTTTTTAGATCAAGTCACATTAAATGTTGTTTGTTCCTTTTGTTAGATCGTCTTCTTTTATGGATGCATTATCTATTGCCACTTTCCTGAGAATCGCTGGGGGAAAAAAAACAAATACCTGCTCTCTCATTCTTTATTTGTTTTCTTTGAGGCCATTTTACCTGTCTATTCATCTTTTTTTCCCCCTCAGCTTTTCTTCAAATATCTGGTTATCCTTGCTTACTCATGTAAGAATTAAGCAGTAAGAAGCTTACAGTCACTTCAAGTCTTCAGGATGTCTACTATCAACAAACAGAAAATAACAAGTATTGGCAAAAATATGGAGAAATTGAGATGCTCGTGCGCTATTGGTGGGAATGTAAAAATGGCACAGCTCCCATGGGAAACAGTATGCGGGGGCGCCTGGGTGGCTTAGTCAGTTAAGCTTCTGACTCTTGATTTCAGCTTAAGTCATGATCTCAGTTTGTGGGATTGAGCCCCATGCTGGGCTTTGTGCTGACAGCATAGAGTCTGCTTGGGATTCTCTCTCCATGCCCCCCTGCCCCTCCCTGGCTCACTTACTCTCTCTCTCTCTCAAAATAAACATTAAACAAATTTTTAAATTTAAAAAAAGGTCAAAAGAAAAACAGTATGTGATTCCTCAAAAATTAAACTTATCTTATGATCCAACTATTCCATTTCTGGATATATACCCGAAGACTTGAAAGCAGGGTCTGGAAGAGTTATCTGTACATTCATATTCATAGCAGTCACCATGGCCAAAAGGTAGAAGCAATGTAAGTGTCCATCTATGGATGAATGGATACACAAAATGTGGAATACATACACACAGAATATTATTCAATCTTTAAAAAGGAAAATTCAGGGGCGCCTGGGTGGCGCAGTCGGTAAAGCGTCCGACTTCAGCCAGGTCACGATCTCGCGGTCCGTGAGTTCGAGCCCCGCGTCAGGCTCTGGGCTGATGGCTCGGAGCCTGGAGCCTGTTTCCGATTCTGTGTCTCCCTCTCTCTCTGCCCCTCCCCCGTTCATGCTCTGTCTCTCTCTGTCCCAAAAATAAATAAAAAAAAAATAATAATAAAAATAAAATAAAAAAAATAAAAAAAAATAAAAAGGAAAATTCTGACACATGCTACAACATGAATGAATCCTGATGCATTACACAAGTGAAATAAGCCAGTTACAAAGACATCCTGTAGGATTCCACTTATATAAGGTAGGGAGTCAAATTCACCCAAACAAAGTAGAACACTGGTTGCTAGAGGCTGAGAGGAGGAAAAAATGAGGATTGTTGTTTAATGGGTATAGCGTTTTAGTTCTACATGATGCCAACTTTCAGGATATGGTTGCACAACTCTGGGAATATACTTAATACTGATCTGTATCTTTTAAAATGGTTAAGATGATTTAAACAAACAACAAAACAAAAACCTGACAGCGAGCTGGAGCAGAAGCACTGGGATCCAGCCCATTACCTTTTTAGTAATTAGCATCTCAGCCCAGGCTAGTAAGATTCCAACTGGACTTGAGTGTACCGGTTCATGACACTTTTATCAGTTTGAGATATGACAAGAGTCAATATTAATATTGTGCATTCACAGAAACCTTTCTCCCCAAGAGGATGGGTTTCCTGACACCCTACCAGTCGTTCTGTATTTGGAAATGGTTGTAATCACGAGAAAACAGAGGCAGCAAGGAATGAAAGGTCGAGGAGTTGCAGAAACTGATCAGGATTCTTTATTCCTATCTTCTTCTGGGAAGGTATCAAGCAAGCAAGGGGGGTGGTGTAGCAAGGGACAGAATTTCAAGCTATGTGAATAAAATGAAATGCCACCGACTTAGAAAAATTAACATAGAAGGTACAAAGATTCTTCTAAGGATTTGTTTTAAATCCATGAATTCTCTGTTGCTGGAGAAATAGGTTTTTTGTTTTACAAAAGCAGATGTTTTTAGAGACAGAAGAGGGCACTGGTGTCACCACATTTCTTGCAAATTGTTGACGTAAAGGCAAGTCATTCCTACCCCCAATCAGTATTACCATAGAAGCTAAGTATTTCTGCTTTGCCATTCAGATTTTAAACTCACAATGAGGTTTGGTTTGGGATATGGGAAGACAGGGAGGCACTTTTTACTTTCAAGGTCTCCTCTCTGAATACGTAAAAGTAGCAGTAGAGGCAGCTACACAACAAGAGGACTTGAATCACACAGCTCATCATTCAGCTACAAATAATCAGCCAAGCTTAAGTATCCTGGCATTTATAGGGATAAAAAAAAGAATATTTCCATTGTCACTGTTGTTAGCAAAGAGAACAGATTTCTTCATCTTCTACAAGGAAAAAAAATTACCATTGAGCACCTGGCTCTAACTCAATTCTGCCAAGAGGCCCAGAAGTAATCAATAAACACTTATTAACTAATCACATAGTCTCTCACTTCTGTGAGTAAAATGGCAAGTGTTGTACAAATCCAGAAAATAAACAACCCTTAGCACAGAGGAAAAGGAAGGGAAATAAGGAAATAGCTCAACAACTAGTTTTACATCAGATTTCCCAGAGAACAATGTAGCTTTCTTCTTTCTATGCCTGTGGGTACCATCTAAGTGGGGAGGGGGGAAAAAGGCTAATGTATATAGTCATAGTTTACTATTCCTTCCACAGTTCCCCTTTATCTTTAAATGCTTACTAGAAATCAATCCCAATCAACCTTTAGAAAATCATTAGTCAAAACAAATGCAAAGTAGTTAATTTGTGTCCACAATCACAGGATTCAGAGAATTATTCACATAATTCAGGCAAAACTCATCCTGATGCCCATGGCCTGCATTATTTGGTATACTAATGGGCCTTTCCCTCACTCTACCCTTTTCAAGTGCCTAGGGAGGCAGATGACTGAGACTGGTGGGCTCTCTGAAGGTTTAAAAAAAAGAGTACAAACAGCCAAGCCATCGTTCTTCAGTCCGGGTCTAAAAACTGTATCCCACGCATGCACAATGGAAGACTGTCAAGCAAGACCATGATTTAAGACATAGGAGACACAACTTACTTCTGCATCAACAGGGGCACAGTGAAAAAGTTGCTTTGGTTTTTCTGATTTGGGGCCACACAACTAGAGGCTTAGGTAGATGTGCGCAGTTTGGAAGGCAAGACTTAGACACAGTAGATTCCATGAAAATGCTTCCTGTTAACCCATGGTATCAGGTATGAAATCTAGAGGGCAATCTTTGGAAAACAAGGGACCATCAGTCCTCTTAGTCAAATAATACTAGTTAGGATACGTGACATATCCCAAAACTGTGACAGCTCTCAAAACTGCATCCATTCGGCGGCTGGGGAGGGGGGGCTCATCTTCCTATGTTCCCTCTCCAGCGACAGCAGGTAGCCAGTTCCCTTAATATGAACCTGGCGGCCACTCTATACTCATCTCTTCTCTTCTGTGCATGTCCTAGAGTTTCAGACGTGCTCATATATTCTCCTTTTCCATCCTACCTGATCTTGACCCCGCGGCTGCATCCCCATCCCCTGGGATTCCTGCAAGATCTTCCAACCACTGCTTGGTCCTCCTGCCTCCATCAGGTACTTCTTACATCTCCTTTCCCCACTATTGTCCTGACATCTTTTCATTATGTGATCATATCACCTCCTTACTGAAAATCTTTTGGACGTAGCAAGTGCTTCTAGGTTGTAGGTTCAAAAATCCAATCATGTTTGGGGCGCCTGGGTGGCTCAGTTGAGCAACCAACTTCGGCACAGGTCATGATCTCACGGTTTGTGACTTCGAGCCCCACGTCGGGCTCTGTGCTGACAGCTCAGAGCCAGTAGCCTGCTTCTGATTCTGTGTCTCCCTCTCTCTCTGCCCCTCACCCACTCATGCTCTGTCTCTATCTCAGAAATAAACATTTAAAAAAAAATTTTTTAAATCTGCTCATTATAGCTAATTTTTTTTTAAGTCAAGGTAATACTGATGCAAGTTTAAATGTTTAAGTATTACCAAAGGATATACAATAAGGAGTCAGTTTTTCACTCTTTCTAGATCCTGAGTTCCTACTATTCAAAGTTTATGCATCACAAAATTTTTGTATGTGTGTGCACACATAATACACACATATAATTTTACTGTTTTTACTTAAGTTGAAGATTATATCCTATAAACACATATAGACCTATATTCCTTTGCATGGTATTCAACTGAGCATATCAGCTATGATTTATTTAATTAGCACCTTTCTGTGGAGATTTATGTTGAATTTTTGTCTTTTACTCTCAAAATTGCCATGAATGCAAAATCAAGTCGAAATACTTGGGAGACAAGTTCTTTAGGAACTGGCTGCTGCCTACATATTTTGTTTCATTTGCTCCACTTCCCCATATGTAGTCTTCCTTCTGGCCACACCAAGCTACTTGCAGTTTCCAAAAACACGGTCCTGCTAGGTTACATCTTCCGGTCATGTCCTCTCTGCCCTTCTTCGTCTGGCCAACTCCAACTCCTCTTTTAAAGGTACTCAAATTTTATTCTAATTCTGATGCTCCTCCTTCTCCCTTCTGAACTCATTTGATTCCTGTGCTACGTTGTGTTCCATGCATTCTGGAAATCATCGTGATACCTGCCCCAGCACTCAAGACATGAGACAGATGAAGGAAGACCTGTAACAAAGCAAAATAATAGAGACTTGGAAAGAAAATGGAATGAGGCCTCTAAAAGCCTGAAGGAAAGTCATGGAGTAGGACCCTCCATGGCAGTGCCACGCTCGCCACCAATGAACAGAGCTCCTACGGGACATAGAGTACGGAGGTGGGCAAGCAGGAGTGTGCTCATGGGAGACAAACATCAACACACAGCAGCCTGGATTAAGTGATCCATGAGTTCTACTGGTACTACAGGAGGCCAACTGACAAACAGAAGCTGAGGTCTGGGGCTCTCAATGATATTGAGGAGTGACAGAACTGCCCTGAGCCTTGAAGGAGAAATTACACTGAGAGGAACCATCAGGGTAGAAAAAATGTTATGAGCAAACATCTGGAGGCCAATCAAGCTAGGGTAGCTGAGGTCTGCAGAGGAGAGCAGGGAGGTGGAAAGAGGGCTGGACCAAGGTTTTGGCGACTGGTGGTCTAAGCCTGGCTCCTTCATAAATTAATTCAATCAATATTTATTGAATCTCTGGCTGTTCTGGGCACTGGTGACAAAGCAGTAAGCAAAATAAAAACTTCTGACCTCCTGGAGCTTCTATTCCCAGGGTTCTAGTGACAACTGCCAGTCTAACACAGAGCAAATCACATCACTCCTATACATCTGCCTCCTAGATCTGTACCACATGGGCCTTGGACATTTTTCCGATCACTTGTCTCTCTAGTATTGTAAGATTAATAGGAAGAGGTTGGACATGTCGGTGCATTGTGAGCTTAGTGAACTAAGGAGGTGGACTCCATCTGGACAGTAAGGGACCTCTGCTGAGCTGTGTACAGCAAACATTTTCAAGGTTCACAAAGTTTCGGAAGATTGGTCTGATAAACTGAAGGCTGAAGAAAGAACACTGGAAGCTGGAAACAATTTAGGAGATATGTGATCCTTACAAGGTGAGGAAGGCTCATACATAAATCCCAAGGGTCAAAATCATGAGGAATAGCACAGAGTTGATAAACCATGAATAAGCCACTTCTTCCTAAAACACTGCTCTATTAAGCATCTGGCTATAAAGTCTTCATTGGCATGATGCTAAGATGAGCAGAACTGATCAACAGACAGCTTTCAGGCTCAAGACAATTTTGGATCTCTGTAAGACTGAGCTTAAGTGTACATGTGCCGCTTTGCAGGCTCCAAAGAAATACCCTGTTTTCCAGAGGAATACCATACAGCCTGTACCAACTATCAGACACTGCACAGGGTATGGCTCGACAATGCATGTAAACGTGGGTGGCCCGTTGCACAAGATGAATGAAGTCCAAGGAACAGGAGCGGTCTCCCCAGCATTCTGATACCCCATACAATGTGGCGTATGCTATCTTGAGCCCTCTCGCTAGAAAATTCTATAGTGCTTATCACCCTAGTAGTTAATCGCTCAGGCTTCTCTAGTGCAGCCTTCCTGCGCCTAAACGAATTTTAGAAGTCAAAGATAAATGCTCCCTGCCAGAAAATGCCTTAAAATACAATGCTGTGAGGATTTCCCTGGAACGAGTGATAGGCACTTACTTAAGTACCTCCATCTCAAGTTCTACCTCTTGCCTCCAAAAGCATACACTCTGGTCAGTCCCCCCTGCCAAACCTGGGGGTGCTAGGTTACCATTATAGAAAGTCTTCAGGGAGGGAAGTCACCAGTGTGCAAATCGGAAAACTCCAGGACTCCAGCTCAGTACCACTCTTCTTGACTTAGAAGTTCCATTGGGTAACACACTGAAGAGCAATGAAGTCTAGAACAGCCGGACAGTTCACGTCAAGTGGACTTCACTAACAGAATACTGACAAAACTTGGGGCATCTGGGTGGCACATTCGATTAAGCCTCCAACTCTGGATTTCAGCTCAGGTCATGATCTCACGGTTCCTTGGAGCCCCACATCCGGCTCTGTACTGACAGTGTGGAGCCTGATTAGGATTCTCCCTCTCTCCCTGCACCTCCCCCACTCAAGCTCCTGCATGTTCTCTCTCAAAATAAATAAACTTAAAAAAATTTTTTTAATTAAAATAAGGACAAGGTTTTTAATAAACAGACCTCAAACCAGATTTTTAGGGTCTATTCTGTCCAATACCCCCAGCATGGCCCTTCAATTCCATTCTGTTTAGACTCTAATAAGGAACAGACTAGTCATCAATAGTCACGTGTCACTTCCATTTTTGGAATAATACAATCTTTCAAATTCTTGACAACCATAGCGTTTTACAAGGACACAGGCAAGCATTTCTCCAGTTTTATCTGATTACCAAGCAGTAACTAGAAGTGCTTGTTCTTTTTCCTGACCACAAGACTGTCAGGATTTGCTGTCTTTTACCATCTCTCTCTTATGGGTGTGGAGAGATGGACCTCCACAGGGGTAGTTTACCCACAGTCAGAAGAGAAGGAAACCTTTGCCATAACCAGGACAAAACTTGCACTTGGATTAAACGTAATAGTAAAACATTTTCTTTTACTTTCTGTTCTAATGCTTCTGACAAGTCCAACAACTACTTAGTTACAAAACATCTTTCTAGTTTATTCCATAAAGCAACACTAGGTATTCCCTCCTCATCTGCTTCTCATTTACACAATGGGTTTCATCAGAGGTCATTGCAAACCAGCTCTATCACCAACCACTTATCCTCTGTCACAGATGAAGAGAAAGCTTTAAAATACCTACAACCTAAGGTGCCCGGGACTAGAAAGCCTTTAAATAGTCTGCTATGGATGGCTTCTGACCACTTGACATTTCTCACAGGAAATAACACTTACAAGTATAAAGCAGAGGGGGCACAGAGCTGTCTCAGTTTTGATGTTCTGGTTCCTCCAAGAGTTCCCAGGATCTGCGGAGCGAAGTACTGAAAGGTAGCAGGGGGGAGAAGCTGAGGTAGACCACTCCCCTAGATCTAAACCCTTCCAAGTAATTCCTACAGTCCTCTATGAATGTACATGGTAATAACCATAATTTATTAAATGCTTATTCTGTGACAAACAGTATGCAAAACTATATGCTATATTTTATGTATATGAATTCTTTAAATTCTCACGGCAACCCTTTAAGTATTATTGTCCATCACATTTGAACTTAGAGGAATCCAGCTCTAGAGCATACATTTAATAGCTCTACTATAAAGCCTCTCACAATGACCATCATCAAACTCCACCTTGCCCTCAGTCCCAATTTCTCACTGCCCAGGATCACCTGCAGCAGACACAGTATGTTCATCAACCAAAGACTACATGTCCCAGCCTTCCCTACAGTTAGGTTGGGTCATGTGACTGTGTGGGGGCCATTAGATAGGCGTGGAAATGACGTGAGCACATCTAGGCTGGACACTCGTGCAGTCCTTCCAGCTTCCTCTTCCCTGTCCAGGGAACCTTGGAAGGTCTAAGTTCCATATAGCTTAGTTTTAAGATAGAAGCAGCCCAGGTGTCCTAGTCATTGCTTACAGAAGAGCTGCTCAGAAGTGCTACTCAACTCACACCAGGTGGTGATGTGAGGAAGAAATAAACTTCTATAGGGTTAAGTCAGTAAGATTTCAAGATTGGCTTTTAACTATGGCGGAGCCTAGCCAGTTCTGAGCACATACCATGTAATTTACTTCAGGTTTTAATTATTAGGGCCCCTTATTGTCTACATCTGCCTAAATGAACCTGCATGCTCCATACTGCTTTCCTTGGCTCCCTACACTACCAAATCAGTTTCTTGATCTAAAAGGGTAATGTGGTTTCTGCCAGATTTCTTTCAAAACACTACCTCATGTAAGGATAAATAGATCAATGAAACACAATAGAGCGTCCAAAAATAGACCCACACATACGTGGTCAATTGATTTTCAACAAAGGCACCAAGATATTCAATAGGGAAAGGAAAGTCTTTTCAACCAATGCTGCTAGAACTGCTTACGTGTAAGAAAAAAAAAAAAAAAAAAGAAGAACTTCAACTCCTCACTCTATATAGAAAAATAAATCTGAGGTGAATCATAGACATAAATGTAAAATAACCACAGAACTTCTAGGAGAAAACAGGACATTGGAGTAGAAGAGAATTTTTTAGATAAGGAGAGCAAATGCTGTGGTATACCATCTGGGTTCCCTACATCAAACCAAGACCCTCATTCTCCCAGCTGCAGGTGCTGACAGTTGTGGCTCACAGCTGAGTCTCTCCTCAGATGTTTCCCTCAGAGAAACATTGGATTGGGGATACAATGACCCGCCCTCTCTGCCTCAGTTTGGAACAACTATGAAGGGTTATCCCATGAGAAATGAAACATATGCTCGCAAAAACATTTAGTCACAAGTGTGTGTAGTAGACAAATTCTTGACAACCCCACAATGGAAACCCAAACGTCCACCAGAGAATGAACACACTGTGAGATAATCATACAAAGACTACTACTCAGCAACTAAAAGCAACCAACGACTGAGCTATGCAATGCCGTGGATGCTGATCTTAAAACCATCAAGTTGAGCCAAAGGAGCCAGACACGTAAAAATGCATATGGCAAGATTCTATTTTTATGAAATACCAGATCTGGTAAAACTCTGATACTAGAGATGGGAAAGTTGTGGTCTCTGCGGCAGGGAGGGGGAAGTTGCCCAAAAAGTGGCAAAAATGAGTTTTCTGGGTAGAGAGAAATGTTTCATATCCTCATTAGAATGGTGGTTACAGAGGTATAGGCAGTGATCAAAACTCATCAAACCATACGCCAAAGCTCTGTGCTTTTCACTTCACAAAGATATCTCAATAAAAAATAATGTTTGTCTTGCATCTGAGCTTGTTCCCTCACCCCCACATGGGTGCAGAGCTCTCGAGATGGTCAATCCACTGCAGGGGATTCAAAGAGTGGTTATTAACACAACTCCTGTCTTCAAGTCTCAAGCCCTGAGACCTCCCTCAGGCTTCCCCTGGAACTCCGCCCCTCTCCTTTCATTCTCTCCTGCACTTTACCTGGCTGAATTTCCCTCCTCTTAGGAGCTTTAAGGTTCTTCGAGAGCTTCCTTCCTCGTGTACTCTCCATCTCACTGTTTTACAACTAAGGAATCAACCTCTCTTCCAGCCCCAGACCAGGGAAGACTTCACAGTGATAACAGCAGTAACAACAATAGCCCTTTCTTGAGTGCTGACCACAGGCCAAGCGCTGTTCTAAATACTTTGCTTGCAGTCTTTGTTTGGGATGCTATAACAGAATACCATCAACTGGGTGGCTACTAAACAACAGAAATCTATTTCTCACAGTTCCGGAGGCTGGGAAATCTAAGATCAAGGGGCTGGCAGACCTGGTGGCTGGCGAGAGCCCGTTTCTTGGTCCACAGACGACCTCGTTCTTGCTGTTAACCTCACACGGTGGAAGGAAGAAGCGCTCTGGGATCTCTTTTATAAGAGCACCAATCCCATTCACGATGACCCCTCATCATCTGATCAGCTCCCAAAGGCTCCACCTCCCCACGCCATCCACACTGGGAGTTAGGTGGGGACACAGGAATTCTGGGCGAACACATATCCAGTCTACAGCATATACATTATGTCACTTAAATATAATAATCCCTTAAAAGCAGGTATTATTACCCACATTTTACAGATGAGAAAACAGAAATTCTGTAAATTATCCACATTCATAGAGCCAACAAGTGAAAAACCGAGGAGTCAAACCCAACTCCGATTCCAAAGGCTGGATCCTCTCCATAGACACTATTGGCTTCTGACACGTATTTGATAAAATATTTCTTACTTGGATAAAAAAAAATAGCTGTGCTTTTAAGAATGTGATCATTATAATGAATATGCAAGATATTTTTTAAAAATAAAAGCAGCGTTTGTTTTTTGGGTTGTTTTTTGTTGTTGTTTTGCTTTGGTTTGGTTTAGAAACAAGTGGCACCCAAGTTGCAAGCTTTGATTTAGGCTGGGTAAAGCCCACCTCAGGTCGTGCCCATAGAGCAGCAGAGAGCAGCTGCTGAATATTCTCAAGGGCTCCGGAACACTTCCAAAATGCTCTGAACACATGCTATCACAATTACATTTCTCTTCACTGGCTGTTTAGTGTAATATACTTCACTTGCTCTCAATTATAACACTACCATTTCATTTGGTACAGTTTTGCTGTGGATTTTTTTTAAACCCCAGTGAGATTCAATTCAGGCCAGCAGATACAAATTCAAAGAGTCCCAAAGGGGCATGTTTGAGCTGGTGCGTGAGAAATCTTTCTTGATGCCATTATGTGTGGATATTTTCCACTTCTCTTTATTAGGGGCTGCTTGAAGCAAAGAAGACAGACAGCACTGACCATGACTCATAAAGGATGGGATGCAGCTGTGTGTGTGATAATATAGTATATATACTATATATAATCATAGAGAAGGGCAGGTGCTATGGAAGCCACTGGCTAAATGAGGGATGAGCTTAGAACTAGTTACATGTCAGTCAGCTGGGCACCTAGCATAGTTGAGAGTCAATTATTCAGATACTGGGGGCCCAGGATCTGAAATTAACTGTTTTCTCTCTTCTTTTTTTTTTTTTTTTTGTTGTTGTTGTTACTTATCTTCTTCCCTCTAGTTATGTTTTCAACATTTCGCTACTGATCAGCTTCTCCACTGGAGAGTTAACAGAGAAAATACAAAGATAAATTAAACCAGCCAATTTTGTTTTCAGACAGAATCTGATTCAAGGCATTGTACAAGAGGAAGGTGGTTTACAGCATCAAGTAAAATAAGATTTCTGTAATTTTCTATACATTTCAATTACTCTTGATAGTTGCTGGTCTCTGTCTTTTCCTACTTTGGCATATTTAAAAAATGGTTTTAACTTCTATTTTATCTGTCTTGTACTTTTACAAAATATCATAAATACTGGCAGCTGTTAGGGAAAAGGCATGCGTCGAGTTAATCCCTCCGTACTGGGGAGTCAGAAACAGATACTAAGTAGGACCAAATCCCTTGCTGTTTGCTCAATCCCCCTGAGATGCGTATTGTATTTTAAAGGTTGCAATGTCAGAACTTTCAGCTATTTTTAAAAGAAACGTTGTTTTCAGCCTCTCAAACCATTTAAGCTGCTTATCAATTAAGCTGTTAGGGCACATCAGGATGTACTCTGCTCTGAGAGTGAAGGCCGCTGCTGCGAAGGTAGCGCCCCACAGCTCACAGGGGTGGGCGCCCCATCCGGAAAAACACTATTCCCTGTCTCAGTCTCTGTGCCAATCCCAAGGCCAACTACGCCTTCACGGAGCCACGAGAGCTGCGTGCTGCCTTTTCCTCACCACGTTCACTACTGACGGCCCTCAGTTTAATCATTCTGGACCTATTCAAGGGCATGCGGTTTAATTGTTGTGGTCTGCCGCAGAACTGAGCGCTGTGACGCCTTTTACTTGGATCCTGTGTCATTTAAAACACATAAGAATATAAAAAGCAAGTCAGCTCCTGGAAACTTATTCTGGAAAAAACAAAACACAGAGCAACTATTGCATCAGAATCTGACAAATGCCTAGAAACACATATTGAGATTCCACTCAGTATGGTACATCACCACTGCTGTTATTTTTCCACAATAAAAAAAATTAAAAAATAAAAAAGGGAGATCATTTACTGTACCAGGCTCTTTGCATGCTTTATTTCAGTTGGACTTCACAGCAGCCTTATGAAATAGGTAGTAAGTCCATTGTACAGACCCAGAAATAAGGTTCAAAGAGGTTAAAGCACTTGTTGAAAGTCTGTCCTCTGGTAGGTGAACTAGGAATGAATACAGCACATGGTCTGGATCTTCTCCGGCATTTATACAGAGATAGCAGAAAAAGAAACAAGTAGGGATCTAAGAACACTACGTGGAGACATATTCCTAAGACAGAAGGGGAGGAACAGGACTCTCTCAGTCAGCCACCTGCAGATGCTGATTGGTGAATTCAAAAGAGACCAGGAAGGGGAAGACCAATACGATCGGCACAAACCCACGATCCCTGGGAAACTAACTGCAAGCGAATGGGTCACTCAGTAAATTCGCTGATAAGAGCAATGGCAGAAAGATACCATGACCTTCATGAGAAGTATGAGGTCAGGTTTGCTATTGACAACAATGTCCCCCAAAATTCATGTGGAAGCCCTCACTCCCCAGTGTGATGGTATTAGGAGGCTTTGGAGGCATAAGGAAGTTTAGATGCAGTCATGAGGTTAGGGCTCTTTTGATGAGATCTGTGCCCCTATGAGAAGAGACACCAAAAGCTTGTGCTCTCTCTCTCCCTCTCTCTCTCTCCCTCTTTCTCCCTTGTCCCCTCATCCCCTGCCCATCATGTGAGGACGTGGCCATAAGATGGCTGTCTGCAAGCCAGGAAGAAGGCTCTCTCTGGAAACCAACCATGCTGGCACCCTGATCTCGAACTTCCAGCCTCCAGAGCTTTGTGAAAAAAGGGTCCATTTTTAAATCCGCACAGTTTATGGCATTTTGTTATGGCAGCCTGAGCAGACCAAGCCAGCGTCTGTCCTGCAAAGGATGCATAATCCAGATGGGGTGCCCATGTAAACACAGGGGCGGTGACTAAGGCGTGGGCATCTAATGTGTTAAGTTAAAATTCTTATGATTTTGGAAAAGGCACAATTTAACACAGACCAGAGTAGTGGGGAAGGCCAATTAGGAGTTGAAACTTGAACGGAGGTTTAAATCATGAGAAGAGACAAAAAGGAGAGAGCCTCACCGGTGGGAGGCTAGCACAGGCCTAGCGATGAGGAAAAGAAGAGAGCGAAAGGGTGCGTGTGAGGTACTGCCTGGGCCCGTCAGTGTCTGGGGAAAAGCAGCAGACACAACGTGAAAGGCAGGTTCTTCGTGACGAGGGGAGGACCTTCACCCTGTTTAAACTCTGTACAAGGCAGAGCGGACAAAGCCCCGCTCTCGAGGCAGTGACACCTTCAGACTGGGAACGGCAATGGTATCTCTTCGAGGCATTGCTGTGAAGATGGAAGGGAACAACTCATGCGAAGCAGCGAACACAGTGCCTGGCACAGAACGAACATCAACAAGTGTCGACTGCCATTGGCAGAGAAGGTTCGAGAAGGCCAGTGCCTAGTTGGCTACGGTGAGTAAGCCTCGACCGAAGCCCTCCAGGCCTCAGCTTCTTGGCAGAAATGCCCAGCAAACAATCTGGCCAATGCTCAGGAGGGCTGCAGAGAGCCAACCATCATGCTGGCTCAGCTCACTGACCCTCCGCAAGCTCCCCACCTCACTGCAGGCGGCACACTCATTGCCAGAATCTAGAACCCGGACGGAGCTAGTCATAGCCTTTGAGGTTTCAGGAGTTGCTGCATTTCCAGCTTTGTGCTGCCCGAGTTGGAGGATCAATCACTGGTTCCCGGGCCGGGGGGGGGGGGGGGGGGTGAGTACTCCTGCTCGATGGCAGCGAGGTCTCTGCTCTCCACTCCCCCAGTGTCTTGTCTGCTGAGAGGCAACCGACTCCAAGCAGCAGAAGGAGCTCTGGACTTGAAACTGAAGGCCCACAAGGCCACTTTCCAGCTGAGCAACCTCTGTGCCTCAGCCCTTTTAACTCCCTGCCTGTTCCCCCTTTCATAACACAGGACAATATACTCCCCCAAAGAGCTGCTGCAGGATCCCACGTGAGACAATGTGTGTGATTGTTTTTGATAAACAAATTGCAAAATAATATTAAATAAAAGAAAACTATCTCTCCTGGATTCATTTATTCACGGATCCAATATTTCCTGAGCACCCTCCATGCACTAGCAACTGTTCTTGGAGCTAGGGATCAAATAGGAGACAAAACAAAACAAAATCCCTGCCTCGCGGTGCTTGTATGCTAGGGCCCATAATTCCCTAGGATGTAGATGGTAGACAGTACGGCAAAGCACCCTCTCTAAAAGCTACTACTCTTGTTAGGAGTTATCTTCATCTCCAGAGTCTGACGTCCACCTTCCCTGGCTGTCTACAGTTGCCTTGAACCTAGACTTGGCCTTGGCTCCAGATCCCCCTCTGGTTCCTCTGGATGCTTTGTTTGACTTGCTTTACATGACTATCTCCATCCTGGCTCATAGTCTCGCTTGCCAACAGCCTGGCACGACAATTCCCATAAAATGCCCCACTGGAAAATGGAAGACCAGGCACATGTAACAACTCCAATAAGTTTATTTTGCATCTGGACCATACTAGTGATTACCTATGTGAAAGATGAGAACCACAGCCAAGAACTGAGAGCACTCTTTATGGCCAGCTGGGTCCTGTCGGCAAGCAGCACAGTTTGCCAGCTGCTTTTCTCAGCACATCTGGTATTACGGTTCTGGACTTTGGAGTTCTGAGCCAAGGAGGGTACCATGGGAATGATCACTATTGGTTTTCTGACATCATGATTACAGGCCTCAAAATAGCTCATCAGTAACAGGGTGAGAGGTGGAGGTGGAGAGACCAGTTGGAAACCATGTCAGAGGGTGCAGAGTGAAGGGTTCTACCTACTCAAATCTGCTCAGATGGAAACAACAGCCATTTTTGGAAAGTGTCTCCGTGCATGGTTTTTAGAGCAGCAGGTAGAAGGAAAAGCCTTCAGCTCCTAAGACACACTTCCAAGTCAAACCAATTTGGTTGCCATGGTACCGAGGCTCCTACAAGGGGGGAAAAAGATGCATTTTCAAACACTGTTGGAAATATTCAAATAAATGGCAGTGTGATGGCTGAAAGTGCCATGAGGCCCCTTCAACCCAAGTGAAAAACATACTCGGATGAGCCCTTTCTCTGTGCTAGGCACATTCCATCAGGTATGGGATGGATGCTGGGATGAACAAGATACTGTCTTAGAGCCCAATGGGCTCATAGTCAAGTTTGGCAGAGAAACACTTCACAAAGAGAGCTAATATATAAAGCAGAATGTGACAGCTACTAAAGGAAAGGTACAAATGTCTGTTCATTTCTTTACCTATTTACCCAAAAAATATTTGAGTCTAAGCTCTCTTAAGGAGTTTTGAGTATCCAGTGGTAAGAAAAATAAACAGGTTGCCTTCCTTTATAGACTAGGGTAGGAAGACACATGAGCAACAGATGAGAGATTACAGATAAATGATGATGGAGATGATAGATCGATAGATCAATTGATAGATCGATCAGTAGATAGATCTATAGACAGGCTGATAGATAAGGGATTACAAAGTGATGTTTGCCATGAAGGTAACAAATAGGATTCTGTGCTAAAAGTCCTCCTCGAGCATCAAGGTAGGAAAGGTATTACAGCCGGAGGGAGAAGGGTAGGCTTCATGGATGAAGGCAGCATGTGAGCTCAGCCATGGATGATGAGCACATTTTAACAAACAGGGAGAGAATGAAGGGCATCCAGGACAAGAAAGTGAACACAGACACAGAGGTGGAAGCATACCAGTGGTACTTAATGGACCGGAGAGTGGCTGGGTTTGGAGCATGGGAAGGAGTACACTGGGAGGAGGAAATGAACAAGGTCTATGCTGGGACAGCAGAATACAGTGGTTAGGACTCAGTTCTGGAGCCAGACTGCCTGGTTTGGCCACTTCCTTTGGCAAATGACTTAACTTTTCAATGATTCGGTTTCCTTTTATGCAAACTTGGGATTATAGAGTTATTTTAAGGATTAAACAATTTTACACAATTCCAATGTGCAAAGTAGTATCGGAACAGAGCAATACATATTACGACTCAGCAGAAAATGGTTGCTAACAGTGGGGAGGGACCTTCTAACAGTGCCAGTGGGAAGCAAGAGCTCACTCAGCCCCACCCCCGTGCAAACCTTGGGAAATGTTCCTGATGATGGCTAAAAGGCCCCTTATTCAGAGGTGGATCGAGGAAGGTAAAGCTTTCAGGACCCTGAATTCTTTCAGATTTAAATCTTCTCTATTCGCCTTGCTGCAAGTTTGGGCCTTAAGGCCTGTGTCTCAGGTCTCCAGGCACTAGACCCACCACTACCAGATAGAGGCTTCCTGCCACTGCTCTCTATGCCAAAGGAGCTGAGCCACTGCTGAGGGCAGAATGCTGTGGAGACGGTGTTCCGCGCGGTAGAACAGGAAACACACTGCGTTTCTCTGGGGAGCAATGTCTCTCAGTAGGGTAGTGCAGCCATTTTATAATGAACAAGATCTCTGAACTGAACACCACTAACATGGGACCAGGAAGTTTATCTATCCATCTCACCACTTCCTGTGGTCACAGCTAGATGCCCTCACGAATGCCTCAAACACCAAGCAGGCAGCAGATGTGGGCTGCACAGAAAACATGGGGACCATGGCAAGTGGAGGCTGGCTCCCCTCTTAGCTATAGGGCTTGAAGACGTCCAAGGGAGAGATGCAAAGTGGTCAGCCAGGCCTCAGGATAAAGAGCCGGCAGGAAAAGAGAGAGAGAGGAAGAACATTGGAAAAGGGAGACCACACTCTCACTCTCAAGCTGCAAAACCAGGACATGACCCAGAATCTAGACTGACTTATATATTTGGATGAGCTGAGGTAATTCAAACTCAGTAGGAATTTGTTCCTTACGCTGAGTTCCTCATGTCTTTTTGTGATTTATCTTTGTGAAATGGTAGTGAGGCTGGATCTCCAAAGGGGATGATTAGGCAGCCTGAGCAAAGTTAAAGGGTTTTTGTGATTTATTGGCAGAAAACAAAATATGAATGTAACTGGAGTTCAGTTTAAAGATTAAATAACTTCATACAAGTCATACGTGTAAAGTAGTATCTGGCACAGAGCAATGTATCTTTCCCCTTCCCACCTATACTCCTAACGATCCTTGAATACATGTATTATGGAAAATATGTCCTATCAACAAAGTGAAGGAAAGCTTCCAATGTGGAAGATCATTCCCCGCAGAGAAGCCACACAACTTTATACAAGTCAGCCTTGATTTTCCCATCTCCAAAATGGTGAGGCTGACTGGGAAATCCCCGGGGTTGCTTACACTGCATACAGAGTCTAGGAACTTAAGGGAATGTGTTTTCCTCAGATCTACCGACATCACTACTGGGTACACGGTTTCAGGGATACGGAAGCAGTCAGAACTTGATAATATTGTACTTAGACATAAGAAAAGGGCTTAGTTTTGTTTTGTTTTTAAATCATGGTGTACGCAGGCATTGTTTAACTTGTTAACAGCAAATCCCCTTTACTGACAACCTTAGTACCAAACCAGGAATTGTGCTCATCAAAGATGGTCCTCATGCAGCCAAAGCTTTGTTTTCTCTTTCTTCTTACCACAGGGTTATTCTGCATACATGTTCTCATGACTGGAAGAGCTGTATTTGTTGTAGCATGTCATATTGCTCAGATCGTTTTAGTAATTCAGAGTTCCCCACCCTTTAAATTAATTCAACTTAAGTAATATCAGCAAAATGGTGGTATAGGCATTTAAAACACCTCTCCCATCCCTGAAACGTTAATTTGAACAAAAATATCTTCACAAGATCTAAGGATTCCAGGTAAGCACTTGGATAAAGCACAGAAATAAGAAAAAACACATTGAGGAGGGTAGGAAAGATAGATTCACATCACACCCTCCCCCATGCCTGGGCAGCCCAGCACTGAGAGAAGAAGCCCTCTCTGTAGAAGAAAATGAAGTGGGTGCCTGATTTCACTGCAGACCCCAGCACTGGCCCACCCTACCGCCAGGTTAACTCTTGAGACCCTAAGTGGCTCCCAGTATGTTCCTTTGAATCCAGGCCCCCACACATCCCAGCATTGGCCCGATTTCACAGGCAGCTCTTACGGCTTCAGTGTCGGTCTTACCACTGTGGCCTGAGGCTCCTGCCAGATTAGCCCCCACAGAACTGAACTCCAACTAGATTCCATGGACCTAGTCTCCCTGTCTGCTCTAGCACCAGACTAGCCCTGCAGACTGGGTCCTGGGAAACCGGCTCCTGGTCTGTCCTAGTATCGGACCAGCCTCTAGATACCCAGGATTCAGGTCTTCCCATGCAGACCTGGGCCCATCACTAGAAACCCAAATGCCAAGTACACTCCAGTGATCACAGTCTCCAAGACTGACCCCATGTACCTAAGCATCAGGCCTACCTACCTGCTGGCTGAGACACCAGACCTGCCCACCCAAGGACTCCAACAAACTCTTACAAAAAGTTAAAGAGCAAGAATAGTCCCAAACTCATTTTACAAGGCTAACGTTACACTGATAGTAAAGCCAGATAAGAACAAGAAAACTATAGGCCAATATCCTGGATGAATATAGATACACAAATTTTCAACAAAATACTATCAAATCAAATTTAATAATACATTAAAAGAATCAAACACCATGATCAAGTGGTATTTATCCCTGGGGTGCAAGGAAGATTGAACATACATAAATCAATAATGTGATATACCACATCAATGAAATAAGAGATAAAAATAATATGATTATCTCAATAGATGAAGAAAAAGCATTTGATAAAATTCAACATCCTTTCATGATTAAAATTCTCAACAAATGGGGTATAAAAAGAATGTACCTCAACATAATAAAGGCTGTATACCACAAATCCATAGCTAACATCAAACTCAACACTGAAAAGTTTGAAGCTTTCCTGCTAAGATCAGGAACAAGACAAGAGTGCCCATTCTCACCATTTCTATTCAACATACTACTAGAAGTCCTGTCCAGAGCAATTAGACAAGAAAAAGAAATGTAATCCATTCAAATTGGAAAGGAAGAAGTAAAATTGTCACTGCAGATATGAACTTATATAAAGAAAATCCTAAAGACCCTACCAAAAAACTGTTAGAACTAATCAATGAATTCAGTAGAGCTGTAGGATACAAAATCAATATGCAAAACTCAGTGGTATTAGTATACACTAACAATGAAATACCTGAAAAATAAAGAAAGAAAACAACCCCATTTACATTAGCATCAAAAATAATAAAGTTCTTAGAAATAAATTTAACCAAGGAGATGAAAGATCTATACACTGAAAATTACAAGACAATGATGAAAGAAATTCATGAAGACAAATAAATGGAAAGATATCTGTGTGCATGGGTAGAAGAATATTGGTAAAATACCCATATCCAAAAGCCATCTATAGATTCAATGCAATCCCTACCAAAATTTTAATGACATTTTTCACAGAAATAGAAAATCCCAAAATTCATATAGAACCACAAAAGATCTGAATAGCCAAAACAATACTGAGAAATAAGAACAAATATGGAGGCATCACAATTCCTGATTTCAAGTTATATTACAAAGTTATAGTAATCAAAACAGTATGGTACTGGCATAAGAACAGACATAAAGACCAATGGAACATAATCAAGATCCCAGGTTAAAAATCTTGCATACACAATCAACTAACATTTGGCAAGGGATATACAACACTCAGTGAGGGAAAGGACAGTCTTCAATAAACAGGTGCTAGGAAAACTGGATATACATATGCAAAAGAATGAGATTGGGGCCCTACCTTACACCACTAATAATAATTAATGGATTAAAGACTTAAATGTAAAATCCCAAACTATAAAACTACTAGAAGAAAACACAGGGAAAGGTTTCCTTGTTATTTGTCTTGGCAATGATATTTGGATATGACACCAAAAACATAAGCAATAAAAGCAAAAATCAACAAGTGGACTATATCAAACTAAAAAGCTTCTGGGCCACAAAAGAAACAATCAACAAAATGGAAAGGAAACCTATGGACTGGAGAAAATATTTGCAAAGCATCTACTTGATAAGGAGTTAATATCCAAAATGTATAAGAAATGCATTCAATTCAATAGCAAATTAATATTAATAATAATAATAATCTGTTTAAAAACGGGCAGAAGATCTGAATAGACATTTTTCCAAAGACAAACAAATGACCAACAAGAACATGAAAAGGTGCTCAACATCATTAATCATCAGGGAAATACAAATCAAAACCACAATGAGATATTACCTCACACCTGTCAGAATGGCTATTACCAAAAAGACAAGAAACAACAAACGTTGGCAAGGATGTGGAGAAAAAGGAACCCTGTTGCACTGTTGGTGGCAATGCAAACTGATGCAGCCTCTGTGGAGGTTGATCAAAAAGTTAAAGATAGAACTACCCTACAATTCAGTAATTGTACTATGGGGTATTGAACCCCCAAATACAAAAACACTAATTCAAAGAAATACACGCACCCTTATGTTTATGGAAGTATTAGTTACAATAGCCAAACGATGGAAGCAGCCCAAGTGTCCATCAATAGATGAACGGATAAAGAAGAGTGGCATATATATATATATATATATATATATATATATATATATAATGGAATATTATTTGGCCATAAAAAAGAATGAAACCTTGCCATTTGCAGTAACATGGATGGAGTTGGAGGATATAATGTTAAGCAAAATAAGTCAGTCAGATAAAGACAAATAACATAGGATCTCACTCATATGTGGAATTTAAGAAACCAAACAAATGAACATAGGGGGAAAAAAAGAGAGGAAAAGCAAGAAACAGATGCTTTTTAAAAAATGTTTATTTATTTTGAGAGAAAGAAAACGTATTGTGTGAGTAGGGGAGGGGAATAAAGAGAATTCCAGGCAGGCTCTGTGCCGTCAATGCACAGTCTGATGTGGGGCTTGATATCACAAACTGTGAAATCATAACCACAGCCAAAGTCAGAAGTTTAACCAACTGAGTCACCCAGGTGTCCTGTAAGAAGCAGATCTTCACTACTGATGGTTACCAGAGGGGAGAAAGGTGAGGAGATGGGTTAGATAGATGATGGGGATTAAGGAGGGCACTTGTTGTGATGAGCACAAGGTGATATATAGAATTGCTAAGACAATATATTGTATATCTGAAACTAATATAACACTCTATGTTAACTATACTGGAATTCTTAAAAAAGAGAGACAAGATAGCAAGTGTAGGCGAGGATGTGGAAAACAGGGAACTTTTATGAATCGTTGGCGGGAATGTAAATTGACTGAGTCACTATGGAAAACAGTATGGTGGTTCCTCAGAAAATTTAAACCAGAACTACCATATGATCCAGAAATCCCACTTCTGAGTACATATCCAAAGAAGATGAAATCACTGCCTCAAAGAGATATCTGCACCCCCATGTTTATTGCAGCATTATTCACTCTAGCCAAGATATGGTAACCACCTCAGCGTCAGTCAATGGATAAATGGATAAAACATAATGTGGTGTATATATATATATGAGATTCACTTATATGTGGAATCTAAAAAAGCCAAACTTATACAAAGATAGTAGAATAGTGGTTACCAGGGGCTAGGAGGTGGGGATAATGGGGAGATGTTGGTCAAAGGTTATACTTTTCAGCTATAAGATGAATAAGTTCTGGGGATCTAATGTATAGCCTATAACTATGGTGAACAATACTGTACTACATAGTTGAAAGCGGTTAACAGAGTAGCTCGTGTTATCAACGCACCCACAAAGAAATGGTTGTTATGTGAGGAAATGGAGGTGTTAATTAACCTTATTATGGTAATCATTTTGCAATATACACATGTATCAAAATCATCATGTTGTACACCTTAAACTTTAAAAAACATCTTTTTAAATTTTTGAGTTCAAAATAAAGAATTTTTTTCTTTTTTTTAATGTTTATTTATTTTGAGAGACAGGGGGAGGGGCAGAGAGAGAGAGATTCCTAAGCAGGCTCCACGCTGTTCAGCACAGAGCCCGACGCAGGGCTCAGTCCCACCAACCACAAGAACTGAAATCAAGAGTTCGGTGCTTAACATTCTGGGCCACCCAGTCACCCCAATAATTTTTAAAATAAACTAAAATCGGGGCGCCTGGGTGGCTCAGTTGGTTAAGCGTCCGACTTCGGCTCAGGTCACGATCTCACGGTCCGCGAGTTTGAGCCCCGCGTCGGGCTCTGGGCTGATGGCTCAGAGCCTGGATCCTGCTTCCGATTCTGTGTTTCCCTCTCTCTCTGCCCCTCCCCCGTTCATGCTGTGTCTCTCTCTGTTTCAAAAATAAATAAACGTTAAAAAAAATTAAAATAAAATAAAATAAAATAAAATCAACTGTACAAAAAGGTCTGAAGGTGAACAGAGTCAGAAAAAGATTATCCAGGGGTAAAGGACAGAGGCCGGGAAGTACAGAGGTAGAAGGGAAGAGAATGGGAAAAGGGAGAATTCAAAGGAGATAAAGATAAAGTTTCCACAGTTCTTTCATGACTATTTTCTGTATACTTTCTGAACTTTCTTCAGAAATGCATTGTGACAGAATTTAGCATATGGTAGTAAATAAACTACATGTTTTCTGATTTGATGAGGATCACCACTAGGAGGTATGATAGCCTCTGGCTGCTGAAACTAATTTACTTACAAAAATAACAATCATGTGTGTTATTTATTTTTCACAGATCTTAGGTTATCTGCAATGTCTCCAGTAGCATTCAAATGAATGAAGGAATAAAATGTTACACTCCCAGTGCTAGAATGACCTCTCTGGTATCAGATATACCCATTGTCATCCAGATACCCTTGCATCCCTCTGAAGATTTTGGGGGCTTGTTTCCTCCTATGATAATCCACTCCATCTTAGCTATTTGAAAAATGCTTCCTGGGGTGCCTGGGTGGCTCAGCTGGTTGGGCATCCAACTTCGGCTCAGGACATTATCTCACGGTTCATGGGTTCAAGCTACATCAGGCTCTGTGTCTGTGCTGACAGCTCAGAGCCTGGAGCCTGCTTCAGATTCTGTGTCTCCCTTTCTCTGCCCCTTCCCAGTTTGCTCGCTCTCTCTCTCTCTCTCTCTCAAAAATAAATATTTACAAAATTAAAAAGAAAAGAAAAAGAAAAATGCTTCCTTTTGGGGGGGTTCAAATCCATCTCCCTCATTTCCTACCAATGAGCCCCACTGTGCCCCATTTGGACCATGTATAGCAAATCTCTCATAGAGCAAAACTCTCTCGTATTTTAAGTCATTAACACCATCTACTATGTAGCTCCAGGCTCCAGACTCCGATGGATCTAATGGTTTCCTGTAGCTCGCAGTGTTCAGGCTGTTCAACATCCAGTCATTTTCCTAGCAACCCCTCCCCCAGTTTGTGTCTATCTAATTGTTCACATCAGCTCTTCATCAGACACACCACAATGTTGACTCACTGAATTTACTGTCCATTTAAAACTGCTAAGTCTTGGGGCGCCCGGGTGGCTCAGTCGGTTGAGCATCCAACTTTGGCTCAGGTCATGATCTCACAGTTCCTGAGTTTGAGCCCCGTGTCGGGCTCTGTGCTGACAGCTCAGAGCCTAGAGCCTGCTTCAGATTCTGTGTCTCCCTCTCTCTCTGCTCCATCCCCACTCATGCTCTCTCTCTGTCTTAAAAATAAAATAAAAACATTAAAATAAAATAAAATAAAATAAAATAAAATAAAATAAAATAAAATAAAATAAAAACATAAAATAATAACATAAAATAAAATAAAATAAAATAAAATAAAATAAAATAAAATAAAATAAAACAAAACCACTAAGTCTTACTCACATGTACTTCTGCTGCTGGTTCTCTTAGGTTTTTTGAAACTAAGTGCAGGGCCCCACATTAATTCATATATAAATTTATCTTCTTAGATGAGGCCCATTATTCCCAACTGTCAAGATCTTTTTTTTTTAATTTTGCCATCCAATATATTAGTTATTCCTGAAAGTTTCATGACATCTACAAATTGAAAAGCATGCTTTTTAAAACTTTACCTAATTCATTGATCAAACCGTTTGCAGCCCATGATCCATGTCCTTTATTTATGGGCATTAGCTACAAACACAATTCTGGTATCATTCACTTTACATTTCTCAGTCTGCTTCACAATACTTTCATAAGAGACCTTAGTAAATGCTTTATAAACTGTAAATATATGTGTGAAATACTACCCAAATATTAAAAAATTAAGGAAAATCAACTTCTCTGAGATGACTTATTTTGGGTAAACATAAACTGGCTCCTACTTACCACTGATAACTTTTTCTAATTTTCACAAACCAACCTGTTCATAATCTATACTAAAGAACTGCATGGAACTGATATAGAACTCATCAACCTAGAATCTTTATCGTCTACTTCCTTCTTTTGTACATCTGGAAACTCTTATCTCTCTTCCCCAGTCTTGGGTGCCTTTCTTGTCCTTCCAATCTCTTAAGATTCTATAGAAAATTCAGTGATCTCACCAACTGTTTCTTGATCACATAGGATATAATTCATCCAGGTTAGAATCCATGAACTCTCAATTTCTGTTATTAATTAATGTTCATTCTCTCAGTCTTAAGACAAAGATAAGCACCGTGGCGCCAAGGAGGAGGTCTATACAGACTGTCCCTCCTTATTCCTTCTGCACCAACCTAACTAAAATAGCTTCTAAGGTTGCCATTATTTTTCACCAGCATCAGCTGACCTAAACCCTCAGCCTTTTGGGCACCGTTCTTACACATTGCTGTTACTCTGTCATACATGTCCTTCTGTCCATCTTCAGTACGTGCTCTCTTTGTCTCTTAGCTCTTGAGAAAGCTCCCTAAGCATTCATAGTTCAATTACAAATGATCTCAATGATGAAATAAAGAAGATGTATTTCTTAATTTTTCTTAAAATTTTCCTTTTCTTCCTTGTTGAGTTCATTTGCAGGTGACTGAATTACTTTTTTTAACTGAGGTATAATTGATATACAATATTATATTTGTTTCATGTGTACAACATCCCAATTCAACATTTGTATACATTGGGAACTCATCACCACAGTAAGTCTGCTTACCATCTGTCACCATACAAAGTTAATACAATAGTACTGTTTCCCCATGCTGTACGTTACATCCCCATGACTTATTTATTTTATAACTGGATGTTTGTTCTTCTTGACTCCCCTTCACCCATTTCACTCTCCCCCAATCCCCTCCCCTCTGGCGAGCACTACTCTATGTACCTATGAGTCTGGGTTTCGTTTGGTGTGTTTGTTTTGTTTTTTAGATTCAGTATCTGTCTTTCTCTAACTGACTTATTTTACTTAACATAATATCCTCAAGATCCATCCATATTTTTGCAAATGGCAAGATTTCATTCTTTGCTATGGCTAAGTAGTATTCCATTGTATATGTATACCACATCTTCTTTATCTATTCATGTGTCAATAGACACAGGTTGTTTGCATACCTGGGCTACTCTATATAAGGCTTTAATGAACATGAGGGTGCATATATCTTTTCAAATTAATGTTTTCATGTTCTTCAGATAGATACACATAAGTGGAATTCCTGGATCATATGGTAGTTCTACTTTTAACTTTTCCCTTTTCATACTGTTTTCCATAATGGTTGCACCAATTTATATTCCCACCAAAAGTGCACGAGGGTTCCCTTCCCTTCATATCCGTGCCGACACTCGTTATTTCTTATCTTTTTGGTAACAGCCATTCTGAGTACTGTGAGGTGATCTCAGTGTGATTTTGATTTGCATTTCCTTGATGATTGGTGATGTGGAACATCTTTTCATGTGCTTATTGGCCATTTGTATATCTTCTTTGGAAAAGTGTTTATTCAGATCCTCTGCCCATTTTTTAATCAGATTATCTTTTGTTATTGAATTGCATGAGTTTTTTATATAGTTTGCATGTTAATCTTTTATTAGATACATGATTTGCAAAAATTTTCTCCCATTCAATAAGTCGGTTTTTCATTTTGTGGATGGTTTTCTAGGTTGTACAGAAACTTTTTGGTTTCATATAGTCCCATCTGTTTATTTTTGCTTTGTTTTCCTTGCCTTTGGGGTCAGATACAAAAAAAAAAACTAAGACAAATGTCAAGAAGCTTACCACTTACATGTTCTTCTAGGAGTTTTATGGTTTTGGGTCTTACATTCAAGTCTTTAATCCACTTTGAGTTAATTTTGGGGCATGGTGTAAGACAGTGGTCCAGTTTCATTGTTTTGCATGAATGTCCAGTCTTCCCAACACCATTTATTGAAGAGACTGTCCGTTCCCTATTGTATATTCTTGTCTTCTTTGTCATAAATTAATTGACCATATGTGTGGGTTTATTTCTGGGCTCTCTGTTCTCTTCCACTGATGTATGTGTCCGTTTTTATGCCAGTACCATACTATTTTGATGACTGTAGTTTGTAGTATAATGTACTTTCTTGGTAGTATTATAATTTGAAATCAGAAAGCATGATACCTACAGCTTTGTCATTTTGAGTTACTTTTTAAGACCTCCCTAACATTACTGAACCCTCTTTCCTGCTAGAGTTGGATGCTATGGAGTCACATCGACTGCTTTTTCTGATGTTTCTGAAGTCTGCCGTGCTCAAGTCTAGGGGTCCCTCTGCCTAGTCTTCTTTAATTTTGTTCTGATGAACTCTACGGATAGATTCACTTTCTTCTGTAATGCATTCTTCTCCAGCTCATCATTCTGGGTCTTCCTTGTTGGACAGAATTCTGTCCACCTCATCACTTCTTCTATATCTTAGGAAATGACTTTTACAGCAAAGCACATCAATGCATTGTCTGCTGGCACTCTGTTCTCTAGATGAATGAGTCTGCCTATACAGGGCCAAATATTTGAAGTCTCCCAATGCTATTCTATCTTGCATTTCTCCCAGTCTTACGCCCATGGTTTCACAAGCTGCTAACAAAAATCATGATCTGGTTAAAATGAAGATTTAGAGGAAAGATACAGATGGGTAACACAGGGATCCTGCAACCATGTGCTCATGAGTTGTGCAGAGAAGGAAGTAATTTTGCTTAATCACTTGTTTTCAGGTAATCATAGATCCCCTTTGCTCTATATGAAATACAGAGAATAAGGAGAAGGAACAGGTTTATTCTGAGAAGAATCAGTTAACCACTGAGAGACATGGTGTAGTGATGCACTGTCCAAAAAAATATAACAGCAACCATACATGTAAATTTTCTAGTAGCCACATTAAGAAAAGTAGAAAGAGACAGGTGAATTTAACTTCAATAACATTTTATTTTCACCCAATATATCCAAAATATTATCATTTCAGCATGTGATCAATGTAAGAAGTTACTGTGAGATACTACACATTTTTATACTAATTCTTTGAAATCTGGTGTACAGTTCCCACTTACCATATATTTTCATTCAGATGCTATATTTTCATCAGAAATACGTGATCTGTATTTACAGTTGAAAAAGTAGATTCTTATATCCAAGCTGTTCCAAACATACTTTAAAATTTTTCCAATGGCCGGATCCAGTATTAGTTTTAAAATTAGCCAAATTATGGAAAGAGCCCAAATTGTCCATTAACTGATAAATGGATAAAGAAGATGTGGTTTATTTATACAATGGAATACTACTTAGCAATGAGAAAGAATGAAATCCTGCCACTTGCACAACCTGGATGGAATGTAAGGGTATTATACTAAATGAAATAAGTCAGTCAGAGAAAGACAGATATCATATGTTTTCACTCATATGTGGAATTTGAGAAACTTAACAGAAGACCATAGGGGAAGGGAAGGGGAAAAAATAGTTTTAAACAGAGAGGGAGGCAAACTATAAGAGAATCTTAAATACAGAGAACAAACTGAAGGTTGATGGTGGAGGGGAAGGAGAGAGGGGAAAATGGGTGATGGGCATTGAGGAGGGCACGTGTCAGATTGAGCCCTGGGTGTTGTATGGAAGCGATGAATCATGGGAATCTACCCCCAAAACCAAGAGCACACTGGATACACTGTATGTTAGCGAACTTGACAATAAGTTCTATTTAAAAAAATAAATTAATTAAATAAAATTTAAAATTCCATTCCTGGGGCGCCTGCCTCTTGGTTTTGGCTCAGGTCATGATCTCACGGTCCTGGGATTGAGCCCGGCATCAGGCTCCAAGAGAAGAATCAGCTTGGGATTCTCTCTCTCCCTCTCTCTCTGCCTCTCTCCCCCCACCTCTCAAAAATAAATAAACTTTAAAAAAAATTAGAATATCATTCTTTAATTGCACCAGCCATACTCCCAAGTGTCCAATAGCTATATGTGGCTGGTGGCTACCAAACTGGACAACACAGTGTAGAGATTTTAAGTGTAATAACCTCTCTTTTAACAAGAACTACTTAGGTTCAACATGGACTAGTAATTATTTTTAATTTTTTGAATGTTTATTTTATTTTTGTGAGAGAGAGACAGAGACCGCAAGCGGGGGAGGGACAGAGAGGCAGAGGGAGACACAGAATCCAAAACAGGCTCCAGGCCTTGAGCTGTCCAGCACAGAGCCCAGTGCAGGGCTCGAACTCAAGAACTGCGAGATCATGACCTGAGCCAAAGTTGGCGCTTAACCGACTGAGCCACCCAGGTGCCCCAACACGTACTAGTAATTTTTAAGCTAACATTTCATGATTTAGAAAATGCAAATTGACAAAAAGTGATGTATTCAGCAATTCTTTTTATTTTTTTTAATTTTTTTAACGTTTTTTAATTTTTTTTTTATTTTTTTTAAATTTTTTTTTTCAACGTTTATTTATTTTTGGGACAGAGAGAGACAGAGCATGAACGGGGGAGGGGCAGAGAGAGAGGGAGACACAGAATCGGAAGCAGGCTCCGGGCTCTGAGCCATCAGCCCAGAGCCCGACGCAGGGCTCAAACTCACGGACCGCGAGATTGTGACCTGAGCTGAAGTCGGCCGCCTAACAGACTGAGCCACCCAGGCGCCCCATATTCAGCAATTCTTTTAAACAACATCCTTTTATGCATCACAGTAATGCCTACATATATTTGAAAAAATACCAATACCAATATCTCAAGAGAATGTATTTGTTCTTATAAAAGCAGCACACACACCTTAGTACACATGTGGATTTGAAAACTCACCATAGTAACTGCTGCCATATCCCAGGGGCCCTCATGCCACAAGCTAGAATCCGCCAGCCAAAAGATCTCCTGTACCCTAAAATGGGGCACTCGAAATCTGTATCGGTTAAAATGCAAGAGAGAGCCCTCGAGCTGTTATTCACCTTTAGCATACTCATAACAATTAGTTATCAAACGTTAGCAAGCCAATAATCTAACACAGAACCAAGACGTTTTAATTGGAAGGAAGGAGGGGGAATAAAAGAGAAACCTGGGACCAGAGACCCCACTGGCTAAGCAAGCCTCTCTGCAACAGAGAAAGAGATGAACACAGACGACGGTCACTACATAAGCTGCGCACTTTCTCTCTGCTGCCTCAGGCTGACTGATAAACACAGCACCCTTACAATGTGCGCTATATTTCCATTTATTCACTGAACCAGTGTGCATGGAGATGCCATCACATGTGGATCATTGTGTTGGGGAAGGGGCAGTTAGGACAGGACGAGGACACAAAGAAGTATCCAGTTCACACCCTGTCCTAAAGCCATGGCCTTTATTCTCTGATTCTCTCACAAGGTAGAAAGTATCAATGGCATAAGGGAAGTGAGATAAACTCTACAGGTAATACCCTGACATTTCACAGGAAGAAAATATTAATACTGGTTGGGGAAATTTGGAGGGAAGGGGATGATTTTGATGTCCGGTCTTAGACACTGAAGGATGGTCAGAGTGTGATATTCCAGGGAGGGCACAAAGTCTAGTGGAAGAAGACACATGGAAAAGCAGCGGAGGGAACACTGAGAAATTCCACTCAATTAAAACACTGTATGGGTAAAAGAGACAACTAAGATTGGCCAGGAAGGCTGAGGTCAGCCTTGGCTGCCAGGCTAAGAGTTAGGCTCCATTAACAAGCATGCTGGGGCCCACAAAGGCATTTGAACACAGGGTTTAGACATATGTACATATTTATACAAATGCGCAGGTTTATGCTCATGAAATGATTGATGATGAGGAGGACGATGACAACTAGCATTTATTGAGCAGTTATGCGTGCCAGGCTCTGTTCTCAAAGCTTCACAAGGATCATCTCATTTCATCCCTCCAACAACTCTACGACGTAGAGGAGAAGGGAAACATCAGGCTGTTCATTTTGGAACACAGTGAGACTAGAGAGAACAGAAGACAAAAACACCAAACAAGAAATCCAATAACACATGCCAAAGAGAGTTCTCACTTACCAGAGTTCTAGAGCATTCGGTACAAAAAATAAAAGGTGACACACCGCAAGAGGCAGGAGTAACAGGTTCTAAATAACACAACATTAACCTGTCGGGTTCCCCTCCCATGGAATACTGTGGAGGTGGCCCAAAGAAAGGCAGGCCTGGCTGTGAAGAGATAGCAGTGGCCAGATGGTCCCACCTCTGGAACCAACATGCCTCAGCTGGGCTTCATTGGGTAGATACCTCATGGCTTCCACAGAACACTGCTCACAAGGAAGATGCTCGTTCTCTAAAGCATGGTTCCCTAACAACAAACATTCAAAGCATCTGGGAAATGCTAAAATGCAGATTCCTGGGCCCCACCCAGATTGATTCGCTCCAAATCACTGAGGGTAGGTTTTGGAAATCTGTGTTTTTAATCCACCCCATGATTGTTGCTCACATACTGGGAACTGGGTACCACCAGCTCATACACCGGCTGAAAGAAAGTTTCTTTCACCTTTTTCCATTCTGGCTCCACTCCTCAAAAGGCGTAACTATGAACATGCCCAATATTCATTCTTCCTCACCCTCTTCCCTGAACTCTAGCCTGCTGCTTCCGCCAAGTAATTCCCACACTACTAGAATGGAGAAAAACCATGCATGGGCGGCTGGTTTTATTCCAGTAATGTTCTTGCAAAAACTGCATTAGCGTATACTTGCTCGTCCCCCTTCCAATTAGGCTGTAGCTTGCTGAGGGATTCTATGCTCTATAATACTTTCATGTTACTTGTTTAGCAAGCACCCAGGGGAGAGTCCCAGGGGAGAAAGAAAATGGCTTCTTTACCAAATAGGAGAACCCGGATCTAGTGTCTATTTCTCACCACATACATGCAAGGTGCAGTAGCAAAGTTACACCAGCCCAGCTGACGACCTGCAACCAAGTCCGTGAGCACTGTGGGTCCCAAGTGTGAGCCCGCTAAGAAGCCTCCAGCTCGTGGGGGGCATGCCATGTCCTCCAAGTAGAACAGATGCTCTACAGCAGCTTTTCCCTCAGTACAACCACTAGTGCTCTATGCTCAGAGAATCTGGGGCAAGAAGCAGGAAGGGGAGTCGAGAAAGAAGGGAATCAAGGAGGAAAGTGGGTGTCCAACCCTGGCCCAACCGCATTCTACTGTTCTGTACCCAAGAGCAGAGAGCTGGCCACTCTGAGGCATGTATGAGACTCTTTAGCCGCCTTGAGCTATAGAAACCTTCAAGGAAAGACTCAAAACGTAGGCACTTTGGAGTTGAACAACCCACGTGCAAACCCCAGCTCCACCACTCACCAAGTATGTGTTCTTGGGAAGGTCATTTATCTTCTCTAAGGTTCCAATTCGCATTTGTAAAACTCATTCAAATACAGTAAAACCTTGGATTGTGAGGAACTTGTTCTGCGAGTGTTCTGTAAGATGAGCAAGCATTTCTTTTTTTTTTTTTTTTCAACGTTTATTTATTTTTGGGACAGAGAGAGACAGAGCATGAACGGGGGAGGGGCAGAGAGAGAGGGAGACACAGAACCGGAAACAGGCTCCAGGCTCCAAGCCATCAGCCCAGAGCCCGACGCGGGGCTCGAACTCACGGACCGCGAGATCGTGACCCGGCTGAAGTCGGACGCTTAACCGACTGCGCCACCCAGGCGCCCCTGAGCAAGCATTTCTAATAAATTTTAACTTGATAAATGAGGAATGTCTTGCAATACGAATAATATGTGACACGGAACATCACATGATCACAACTGAGCCAATGGTTCTTCTCTCTCTCTCTCTCACTTTCTCTCTTGCTGCAGAATTGTGGGTGATGGTCTCCCATGTTCAATGCTCGGTCTCAGGGCAAGATGTTTGGCAGAAATCAGTGATTTTTCAGAATGTTGGAAGATGCCTCCAACTGGCACTATTGCATTTTTTGTCAGTACCTATGGACAGTCCTTTGTCTTTCCATACAAGAGTAAGCTTAGGAATGCTTTGCTTCATTCTAGGTCAAGCTGCCTGCAGATACAGACCCTTTCCTCTGCTGCCTTATTGCCAGTTACATTAAATACGGTATAGAGTTTATGAATATTGTACTGTAGCCAACATCCATGCAAGCATATACAGTGGCCCCCATAGAGAAAAAAATTCCATTGAGCCAACAGATAGCAGTGATACCGTTAGTGACAGTGAAAGTCATCCTACACAGTAACCCTCCTCTCTCCTGTCTCCCTCACACCAGCCACAAAGATTTTCAAAGGTAAGTGTAGGTTAATCGGTTATTTTTCTTTATATTTTGTATTTTCTTTATTGTTTTGTATAATACTACAGTATTATAATAATTTTTTTTCAACGTTTATTTATTTTTGGGACAGAGAGAGACAGAGCATGAACGGGGGAGGGGCAGAGAGAGAGGGAGACACAGAATCGGAAACAGGCTCCAGGCTCTGAGCTATCAGCCCAGAGCCTGACGCGGGGCTCGAACTCACGGACCGCGAGATCGTGACCTGGCTGAAGTCGGACGCTTAACCGACTGCGCCACGCAGGTGCCCCTATAATTTTTGAATACGAATATTTTGGGTTGTGGAACAAATCATCTGAGTTTCCATTATTTCTTACGGGGAAATTCACTTTGATATGCAAGTGCTTTGGATTACAAGCATGTTTCCTTCCAGAACTAATTATGCTCACAAACCAAGGTTTTGCTGTACATGTGAAGCCACTCTTAGATATTTACAAGAGAGAACTGAAAATATATATCCTCAAGAAGACTTGTACATCAATGTTCATAACAGCTTTATTCATCACCGCCAAGGACAGTAAACGGCCCATATATCCATCATCAGGTGAGCTGACAAAGTATGGTACATCCATTTAATGCAATACTTCTCAGTAATAGAAAGAAACAAACTACTGGGACACACAATAACACAGGTGAATCCGTGGTTTACATTTGTATCATTGCACTGAGAAAGGTAACCAGACACAAAAGAGTACATACTGTAGGATTCTATTTATATGAAATTACAGAAAAGACAAACCTTAACTATAATGATAGAAAAGAGATCGAGATCGACTGGGGCTAGAGTGGGGCAGTGGGCAGGGATTTACTGCAAAGGGGCAAGAAGAACTGTTTTATCTCATGATTGTAGTAGTGGTTACAGAGGTTTATACATGTGTCAAAACTCATCAAACTATTCGTTTAAATGGGTACATTTTCAGAAAGAATGAAATCATGCCATTTGCAGCCACATGAATGGAACTGAGGGTATTATGCTGAGTGAAATAAGTCAGTCAGAGAAGGACAGATATCATATGTTTTCACTCATATGTGGATCTTGAGAAACTTAACAGAAGACCATGGGGGAAGGAAAGAGGGGAAAATAGTTACAGAGAAGAAGGGAGGCAAACCGTAAGAGACTCTTAAATACAGAACAAATTGACGGTTGTTGGGGTTGGGGGGCGGGGGAAGAGGGGAAAATGGGTGATGGGCATTGAGGAGGGCACTTGTTGGGATGAGCACTGGGTGTTGTATGTAAGCAATGAACCATGGGAATCTACCCCCAAAACCAAGAGCACACTTTACACACTGTATGTTAGCCAATTTGATAATAAATTATATTTTTTTAAAAAAAGAACTGTAAAACAACATGAAACAAAGAAAATAAAAATAAAAAATAAATGGGTACCTTTTATTGTATTTAAATAACATCTCAGTGAAGTTAATTTACATGCAGCACTGCCATGTGCTAAGTACTGTTCTAGGTACTGAGATACAATAATGAACATAACCAAGTCCTTGCCCTCATTAAGCTTATTGCCTTTTTTAAAAAATTTAAATTCAAGTTAGTTTACAACATAGTCTTGGCTTCAGGAATAGAACCCAGTGATTCATCTCTTACATACAATACCCAGTGCTCATCCCAACAAGTGCCCTCCTTATAATGCCCATCACTCATTTAATCCATCCTCCCACACACCTCCCCTCCAGCAAGCCTCAGTTTGTTTTCTGTATTTAAGAGTCTCTTATGGTTTGCCTCCCTCTGTGTTTTTATCTTACTTTTCCTTCCCTTCCCCTGTGCTCATCTGTTTTATTAAGTTAAGCTTACTTTCTAAAGAGAGGAGACAAATAATCAATGCATAAAAATAGATTCACTTCATTGTGATGAACACCGTAAGCAAAATAAAGCAGGGTAAAGGCATAGAGAGGGACAGAGACACTATTTGAGATAGCGAGTCAGAGAAGGCCTCTCTGAAGAGACATTTGAGCAGAGCCTTCAATGAAGGGAAATAAAGAGAGAAGGAGAAGAAGGAGAAGCGGGGGAGAGGGAGGATATCTGGGGATGAGCATCCCAAGTACAGAGCTGTGTTGGGTGGTTGGGCACTGTGTCTGGGAAGGTTCTGTGGCTGAAGCCAAGTGAGCAAGGCTGAGAGGGGAAGACTGAAGACTTGATCCTGCAGGGGCTTTGAGGACTATGTGAGGAATTTGGAATGAAATATGTTCATTTCATTTCCTGAGTGGTGGCTTTTGTTCGCTGTCGTTATTTTGTCTTCTTTTACTGAGAAGGAAAATGATGTGACATGATCTGATTTATGTTTTGAAAGCATTAGGCTGGGGGCCTGGGTGGCTCAGTCGGTTGAGCTTCTGACTCTTGGTTTCGGCTTGGGTCATGACCTCCTGGTTCCGTGGGTTCGAGCCCCACATCGGGCTCTGTGCTGGCAGTGCGGAGCCTGCTTGGGAGTCTCTCTCTCTCTCATTCTCTCTGTCCCTCCCCCACTCACATCGCGTCTCTCTCTCAAAATAAATAAGTGAACTTTAAAAATAAATAAATAAATGATAAAAATAAAAATAAAAGCATCAAGCTGTTCACTCTGTGTAGAAGAGAGACGAGTGAGTAAAGACAGCAATTATGAGGACTGCGGTAACCAAACAAGAGGGGACAGTGACCTGGACTGAGGTGTGACGGCGAAGGTGGTCAGAGTGAATTTGGGGAACAGATAGTATCTACTTCATAGGGTAGTTCTGAGAAAAAAACCTGAAAAGTGCCTTGTACACTCAAAATACCTGAAAAATACTTAGGATACTCGAAGCACCTGAAACAGCGCTTAGAATAAATAGTACTTAGAATATCCTATGGAAAATAGAAATGCGCTTAGAATATTCTAAGCCCCTGAGAAGTGCTGAGAATAGCACCTGGCCCGTAATTAAGTACTCAGCCAGTGAGCTACGACTATCCCTCCTATCCCTGCTGTGTGGTAAAAGAACAGCCCTCATCCCTTGGGAGAAGGAAGCATTTCATTCTTTTTGGCCAAAGGGCTGTGAGTGGGTCCTAGTTTCACAAGTTTAATTACTTGCAAAGGGGCTGGGAAGCAAAATTTACCAAAGTGTTAAAATTAAGTTAAAACAATTCCTCTTTCCCTACGATGCCATTGCCCTTGCTTCAAAAGTCATTACAAGTTGGGGCGCCTGGGTGGCGCAGTCGGTTAAGCGTCCGACTTCAGCCAGGTCACGATCTCGCGGTCTGTGAGTTCGAGCCCCGCGTCAGGCTCTGGGCTGATGGCTCAGAGCCTGGAGCCTGTTTCCGATTCTGTGTCTCCCTCTCTCTCTGCTCCTCCCCCGTTCATGCTCTGTCTCTCTCTGTCCCAAAAATAAATAAACGTTGAAAAAAAAAAATTAAAAAAAAAAAGTCATTACAAGGAGACTAGGTAAAAATTCTTGTGAATACTACCTGGGGGCAGGAATTCAGGACTTCAGCTCCATCTCAGTCCCGGGCTGAATCAAGCAAGTCACCACGTTTCTGCTGCCTTTTTTTTCACATTAGCACAACAAAGAGTTTTATTTGTGGAGACAGGACTGAATTTGATGCATTTCAACCTTGTCTAAAGCCTTCTCTTTATGGGTCAGCTAGAGATACTGTCAAATTTTAAGTAAGCCAAATAGAAGCGGAGAGAATTTGCCAGTAAAGAAACCCTGGGCATGTTTTCCTTCTGCTGCTAGAGACGGAGACCACAGGTAGCAGATCACAGGGGTTGGTAGTGCCCCAACCCCTGGCGTGCCCAGCACAAGGGCCATGCTTGCGCCCCACGTGGCACTTTCTGGGGGCCTGGTAGCTTGATCCACCGTGGAGTTAATCCATGAAGTCAGCATTATCATCTGCATTTTACCAAGGAAAAAAGCAGGGCTCAGAGCAGATTTCTAAGCTGTCAGTGGTCACTCAGCCAGGATCTGGACCCAACCTGACTGCATCCTCTTTCCATTACTTTAACTGCGGGCATAAAAGGAAGTAGTCAGAAGCAAAGTGTCCCTTGATGTTGTGCAGTCTTTTGCCCCTGGCAGTTTCAAATATCGCTTACCGGCTGCATTGGTGTAAAAACAGCTTGGACACAGCCTTCTTTCCAGCGAAGTTTCCCATCTGGTCCAACACAGGTTTCTTGTAAGATACTTCTCATCTGAAGACCCAAAACACGATCTGATTCAATGGTGATAGGGAGGAGTGGAGATGCGGACAGCACTGCATGTTTGTTCTTAAACGGTAATTAAAATGGCTGCGCGGGTGGCTCAGTCAGTTAACTGTCCCACTTTGGTTCAGGTCATGATCAGTTCAGGAGTTCGAGCCCTGTAACTGGGCTCTCTGCTGTTAGCACAGAGCCTGCTTTGGAGCCTCTGTCCCCCTCTCTTCTGCCTCTCCCCTGCTTATGCTCTCTCTCTCAAAAATAAATGAACATTAAGAAAATAATAACAAATAAAAATAAAATAAAATGGCAACTAAAAGTTAGTAAAAGGAGAGGTTATTAAAATATTCATAAATGAATTCTGAATTTTCTAAATTTATTTATAAATATGAATGCTCTTTTTAGGCAGACATTATGAAATAAAATAAGGGGCGCCTGGGTGACTCAGTCAGTTAAGAATCTGACTCTTGATTTTTGGCTCAGGTCAAGATCCCAGGGTCGCAGGATCGAGCCCCCATCTCAGCCTTCACACTGAGCATGGAACCTGCTTAGATTCTCTCTCTCTCTCTCTCTCTCTCTCTCTCTCTCTGCCCCTCCTCTGCTCGTGTGCTCTCTCCCTCTCTTTCTCTCAAATAAAAATAAAATGAAACAGACTAGGTTTATAGATTATTGATATGTTTACCATTTATTATTCAGTTTAAGTCCAGTGGCCTATTGCATGTATTTAAATTTCAGAAATAAGCAGTTACCAGATTTTAACAAAAACATTCTCAGATTTGCTAATAGTAAGCCCCCCAGAAAGATCCTAGTGCTTCTTATATAATGAACACAAAAGACTCCTTACATAAACTTGTAACAATAGCTTTTATAAACTATTTTTGAGGGGCGCCTGGGTGGCGCAGTCGGTTAAGCGTCCGACTTCAGCCAGGTCACGATCTCGCGGTCCGTGAGTTCGAGCCCCGCGTCAGACTCTGGGCTGATGGCTCAGAGCCTGGAGCCTGCTTTCGATTCTGTGTCTCCCTCTCTCTCTGCCCCTCCCCCGTTCATGCTCTGTCTCTCTCTGTCCCAAAAATAAATAAACGTTGAAAAAAAAATTTTTTTTAACTATTTTTGATCAACTGTGACTTATAACAATCCATCATTGTAATTATTGCTTTGGAGTTAAAACTTTGGTTGTTTGACAACCTAACTATAACGTTTACTGAAGTTAACGAATCCATAAGCCCATGAATTTATTATTATTTTGATCGCACAGGCACACCCCGTTACTTTGTGCTTCACTTTATTGAGCTTTGCAGATATTGTGGGGGTTTTTGTGTGTGTTTGTTTTTGTTTTTTGTTTTCTTTTTTCAAACTGAAGGTCTATGACAACTCTGTCTTGAGGAAGTCTATGGGCACCGTTTTTCCAACAGCCCTGGCTCACTTCACGCATCCATTACACTTTGGGAATTCTTACAATATTTCAAACTTTTTCATTACTAGTATATTTATCATGGTGACCTGTGATCAGTGATCTTTGACGGTACTACTGTCATTGTTCTGGACACCACAAACCGTGCCCATATAAGCCCGCAGACTTAATGTGTGTGTGTTCTGACCGCTCCACCGACTGGCCGTTCCCCCATCTCTCTCCCTCTCCTTGGGCCTCCCTATTCTGCGAGACACAACAATACTGAAATCTGGACAATTCATAACCCCACAATGGCCTCTAAGTGTTCAAGTAAAAGGAAAGTCACACATCGTTCACGTTAAATCAAAAGCTAGAAATGATTCAGCTTAGTGAGGGACACATGTCAAAGGCCAAGATAGGCCAAAAGCTAAGCTTCTTGTGCCAGTCAGCCAAATTGTGACTGTGAAGGAAAAGTTCTTGGAGGAGATTAAAAGTGCTCCTCAAATGAACTCACAAATGTTAAGAAAGCAAAACATCACTAACATGAGGAGAGTTTTAGTGGTCTGGATGGAAGATCAAGCCATTCCCTTAAGCTAAAGCCTAATTCAGAGCAAGGTCTTAACTGTCTTCAATTCTATGAAGGCTGAGAGAGGTGAGGAACCTGCAGAAGAAAATTCTGAAGCTAGTAGAGGTTGGTTCGTGAGATTTAAGGAAAGAAGCCATCTCCATAACAGAAAAGTACAAGGTGAAGCAGCAAGTGCTAATGCAGAAGCCAGAGCACATCATCCAGAAGAGCTAGCTAAGATCAGTAATGAAGGTGGCTACACCAAGCAACAGACCGTGTAGAAAAGCAGCCTTATATTGGAAGAAGATGCCATCTCGACTTTTCTAGTTAGAGATGAGAAGTCCACGTCTGGCTTCAAAGCCTCAAAGGACAGGTGGACTTTCTTGTTAGGAGCTAATGCAGCTAGTGACTTCCAGTTGAAGCCAATGTTCTTTTACCATTCTGAGTAATCCCAAGACCCTGAAAATTTATGCTGAATCTACTCTGCCTGTATTCTATAAATGGAACAACAAAGCCTGGATGATGGCACATCTGTTTACAGCCTGATTTACTGCATATTTTAAGCCCACTGTTGGGACCTACTGCTCAGAAACAAAGATTCCTTTCAAAATGTTACTGCTCATTGACAATGCACCTGGTCACTCAAGAGCTCTGATGGAGATATACAACGACATGAATGTTGTTATAATGCCTGCCAACACACATCCATTCTGCAGCCCATGGATCAAAGAGTCATTTCAACTTTCGAGTCTTATTTGTTAACAAATACATTTTATAAAGCTATACATGTCATAGACAGTGATTTCTCTGAGGATCTGGGCAAAGTAAATTGAAACCTTCTGGAAAGGATTCGCCATTCTAGATGCCATTAAGAACATTTGTGATCCATAGGAAGAGCTCAAAATGTCAACATAACAGAAGTTTGGAAGAAGTGGATTCCAACTCTCATGGATGACTTTAAGGGGTCAAGACATCAGTGGAGGAAGTAACTGCAGATGTGGTGGAAACAGCAAGATAATCAGAAGTGGAGCCTGAAGATGGGACTGAATTGCTGGAATCTCATGATCGAGTTTTAATGGATGAGGAGTTACTTCTTAAAGATGAGCAAAGATAGCGGTTTCTTTTTTTAATTTTTTTAACGTTTATTTATTTTTGAGACAGAGAGAGATAGAGTATGAGTGGGGGAGGGTCAGAGAGAGAGAGGGAGACACAGAATCTGAAACAGGCTCCAGGCTCTGAGCTGTCAGCACAGAGCCCGACATGGGGCTTGAACTCACGGACTGTGAGATCAGGACCTGAGCCGAAGTCAGACATTTAACCAACTGAGCCACCCAGGCGCCCCCTTGGTTTTTTGAGATGGAATCTATCTACTCCTGGTGAAGATGTTGTGAAGACTGTTGAAATGACAACAAAGAATTTAGAATATTCCATAAACTTAGTTGATAAAGCAGCGGGAGAGCTTGGGAGGACTGACTCCAATTTTGGAAGAAGTTGTACTGTGGATAAAGTTCTATCAAACAGCATCACGTATTACAGAGAAACTATTCATGAAAGGAAGAGTCAGTCGATGTGGCATATTTTATGGTTGTCTCATTTTAAGAAATTGCCACAGCCACCTCAACCTTCAGCAACCATCGCCCTGATCAGTCAATAGCCATCAGCATCGAGGTAAGACCCTCCACCAGCAAAAAGATTAAGACTCACTAAAAGGTCACATGATGGGGGCACCTGGGTGGCTCAGTCAGTTAGGCATCTGACTCTTGATTCCGACTCAGGTCACGATCCCACAGTTTGTGAGTTCGAGCCCCAAATCAGGCTCCACACTAAGAGTGCACTGAGAGTCCTGCTTGGGATTCTCCCTCTCTCTCTCTCTCTCTCTCTGCCCTAACCCTGCTCATTCTCTTTCTCTCTCTCTGTCTCTCTCTCTCTCTCTCCCTCTAAATAAATAAATAAATAAATAAATAAATAAATAAATAAAACTTTTAACAAATTTTTAAAAATATTTTTACAAAAGCTCAGGTTAGCATTTTTTAGCAATAAAGTATTTTAAATTATATGCATTTCTTTTAGACATAATGCTATTGCACACTTACCAGACTATAATATAGTGTCAACATAACGTTCATATGCACTGGAAAACCAAAAACTTTATTGGCTTGCTTTACTGCAATATTCACTTCATTGCCATATTTGCTTTACAGTGGTGGTCTAGAACCCATTGCATCTCCAAGGCATGCCTGTATTCTTTCAAGTGAGTGAAATGAACTGATCTCTCCTTTTCCCTACACAATATTGTCCAGCAAAGTTATCTGATTTTTGCTTCTCCTTCTCACCTTTGCCTATAAATAGCTCACCTATGGCAATTCCAGGTTCACCTGTCTTCTCTAGGTCCTTCGTCTCCTGCTCTGCTGGCTAACAGCATGGTGAGAAGCAGGCCCTAACACCCCACCAGTCTAGATAACTGGTCCCGACTAATGGAAGAAAACAGATAGAAAATTCCCACTCGGTCTCATCCGGCTAAATATTTAGCTTCCCTGAGTTTCAACTCCACTACTAGCTCGTTATACAAACTTCTTGTCAATAATACCTGCCATGTATTGGATGCTGTGTGCCAGCCACTGTCAGAATAAACCACCTACACATAAAAGAGGGAGAAGAGGGTAGATAACTTGAGTCCATAATACTAGGCTGCTTCTCAGTAGCCACGGGGCTGACTTCTTGCATGGTTGTTCTGTGCTGGCACCTATGGTGAGGAGCTTTGTGTGTATTTTCTAAATCTCATTTAATACCCAAAATAAAAATATGATGTGTATATATAATCATTTCCATTTTACTGAGGAAGAAACCAAGATTCAGAGTAAGTGACTTAACGCTTTTCTATTCCTAATTTTATTTATCTTGATATGTTCTTAACTATCATTTGTTTCTTGCATCTGTGCCACTACCTATGTCTATAGGGAAAGGACGGATTCAAATTCCGACTTCTGAGCCTACCTTCAAAGTGGCGGCCAGTAAGCCAGGTTGTCAATTCAACATGAATCCACCCCCACCTACTTTTGTTTTCCTCCCTGGTTTATACAACAGTAACAATCATAACAACTGAAATTTTGATAGCACATCACAAAGTATGTCAGAATACTTCATCGCTATCCTTGTGACAATGCTGTAAAGTAGGGAGGAGAGCTCTTCTGTTTTATGAGATAAAGGATCTTGGGTTTCGTTGAGGTTATATAGATTGCCAGAGGTCAAGCATCTTGTAGGAGGCAGAAATGAGACTCTTAACACAGACCTTCTCCCTCCAAATTCCAGGCTCTTTCTGAGAAACCATGCTGCTTTACTTAGCTTCCTCGAGCCTCATTAAATGCATGACTCAGAAATCTATACTCATGGTCCTTATCTATCTTCCAAATTCAAATACAACTCTGCTCTCTATCTGCCGAGCATCTCCATCTGAATGTCCTAGCTGAAGGTCTTATCCTTTTGTTTTTCTCATGGTATCTACAACAGGGTCCTGCATAAAGTAGACTCTTAGTAACAGTTTCGAATAAATGAAGGATCTTAAAGAAAGAAGGGGAGAAAGTCCAATAACTGCGCTAGGTGATGTAGCGGGGAGTTGGACAATGTAGGGGCTGAGAGACACCAAGCTCTCCCCCTCTGCATGCAGATGAGTGTCACTGGCGTCAGTGTAGCCCAGACCAGGAGACCAGGGGTGGGAGGCAGCCATTTCCCCCTGGAAGCTCAAGTGATAAAGGGCTGCCACAGTGGGAGCAACACCAGCCTGAGAGGTCTAGACACCCTGGATGTTCCCCAACTGGACTCAAGGTTCGTTCTTTAAGATTCCATGAGGAGGGGCACCTGGGTGTTTCAGTCAGTTAAGCACCCAACTTCAGCCCAGGTCATGAGGTTGAGCCCCACGCCTGGCTCTTGGCAGACAGCTTGGAGCCTGGAGCCTGCTTCCTATTCTGTCTCCCTCTCTCTCTCTTCCCCTCCCCCATTCATTCTCTCTCTCCCCCTCTCTCTCTCTCAAAAATAAATAAACATTAAAAACGATTCCATGAGAAAATATGCCAGAAGAGAAGCCTGAAGATAAACATCATGGCTTTGATTGCCCTATGGTACCCACTGCAGGAGCAATGCTTATCAGCAATGTGAGCCTGCACAAATACCTTAGTTTCTGAACCTCAGTTTCCTCATCTATTCAGTAGATATGAGAATATGTGCCTGATAGGACTGGTAGGAAGCTTGTAAATGAGGTACCATATGATGCTAAATAAATATCAGCTATTATTAAAATCACAAGCCTTATTCTTCTTGCCAGTGAATGATTGCAAGTTAGAAACCTTCATAATTAAATATTGAAAACACAATCTTCCCTAATGCCATGCTTCATTTGGAAGATCTAAGGATGACAAGCCTGCCCAAAGCAGCTAATGACATGACCTTGGCTGTCAGGGTACACGGTGAATGCTCTGAAAGGTGGCTCTGTCATAGACTGGCCAATGAAGTCCAACTACTTTATTTGCGAGTTGCTAAGGAACTTGGGGATCACAGGAAAGGGTATGCTTCCAGATAAGCCTTAAGAAACAATTCCTTAAAAGAAAGATTTTCTTCTCTTATAGAGAGTATGTGAGAGAACTAGAGGGAAGCTATACTTCCTACCCCTACTCCTATGCCACAACCTCCCGCCAGGCTCAGAAAGCTGATTACATCAATCCCAGAGCAGTTTGCAAAGGAGATGAAAGGACTGGCAATTCCTGAATAAAAAGAAGTCAAGAACTGCATTATGAATTGATACTTGACACTTAGCAGGTTTTTCTTTTTTGTAAAGATGCTCTCATTTACAGGATTTGAAAAGACTCTTGATATTTCTCCATGGGTTGGTTCAAGGCTTTATGTGTGACATTAGTCAAAATGTTTGCACCTAATGTGTACAGTTTGCAGAACGCAAAGCAAATAGGAGGCAACTGCTATAGCAGAAGTGGGGAGGGGCAGGCCCAATTCCAAAGAGAGAATCAGAACTGAGTGGATAGGAACACTAACAAATGGGCATCTTATTACACGGTTCCTTTGCACACGGTTGCTTGGCAGGTGCTGCAGAGAGGCTGAATTTAACAGCTGCAAGGTCAAATGCATCTCTAAGGCATTCTCAGTGAGGCCACCTGTATCTGAGAAAACCGGAGGGTAAATATTTATCTTGGGCAGTGACAGCAAACACTCATTAAATTTTACATATGCCAGCTCCTTTTGTTGTAGAAATCAAACCATTTGCCAGAGTCATAAAGGTGACGTCAGGAGTCAGGAGGTCATGTCCACCTTTCCTTTGACTCTGGGTAGCCTTCAGATGAAAGGACAGCCAACCTGCTTTTCAAAGTCCTTTCAGAGGGAGGAGTCACCGCTTTCCATTTCCCAAGGCTATAAAGTTAGAAAATTATTTCTTTTATAGAAGCTAAATCTCCCCTACCAGGAAAGAACTCTTTTCCACATAGACATTATAAGAATGGGATGTGTTATTCTAGAGGGGATGCCTTCTTCTGAGGTGCCTACCCTGGTCCTGCCAGAAAAAAAAAAACACCAAGCTTGCCTTAGATCTTCTATTAATGGCGGAGAAAATTCCTGTGCAGGAGTTATACACAGAATCACCGCAGCAAAGAACTTTAGAACTACGGAGAACCTTCATGTTATGTGAATCCAATCCCTGACTTTAAAGAGCGGATCATCCCTGACCAGACTGACCCATCCTAAGACAGGGACAGTCTTGGGCAAACCAGTGTGGTTCACTGACTTACCCCCCAGTCAGGTTCAGTCCATTAGCAAGTCTACTCAGCTCTGCCCCCCAAATATGCTTTAGCTCTGATGCCTTCTCTCCAACTCCACTGCCACCACCTGGTTCAAGCTATTTTCCAGCTTTTCCTGTCAGTAACTCCCTAATAACATTCCCTGGTTTCCACTCTTGTCACCCTAAAATTTCTCCTGTACACACTGTCAAGAGTAATCTCTTCAAAAAATTAATCAAATCACATCAATATCATCCTTAAAATCTTTCGGTTGCTTCCATTGGCAAATAGAGTAACAGAAATACCTTACCACGGCAAAAAGGGGACTTGGTTCTACACTCCTATTTCCCTCCAGCCAACTTAGGCTATTCTCACTGAAATTCAGACTAAATAAAAAATACACCCATATACCTTAGGGGAGTGAAAAAGATGAAACAACATTGGATTTGCTGCTCTAAATCTTTCTACTTGATGTAACAAATACCAAAAGAAGGCCTCGTACAGTAGGTTCTTCATTTGGGGGAAGCACTTTCAAAAGAAGAGCTTATGTTAGGTCTAGGGAAGATTTCAAAGCCTATATAGTATATGTTATATACTAAGAGAAGAGCAAACAGGCCCACAAATTCCTGATACATTATAAGTGAGACATCTGGAATTGCTTCTACATATTTTCTAGAAATGATCCAGTTAAAGCTTTAACATTGACTCTCTAAATCACCACCATGAATAAACAGAAGTGGGAATAGTCTTCTGCTTTAAAATTTGTTTTAAGTTTATTTATTGATTTTGTGTGTGTGTGTGTGTGTGTGTGTGTGTGTGTGTGTGTGTGTGTGAGACGGGGGTGGGGGGGAGAGAACATGAGCAGGGGAGGGGCAGAGAGAGAGAGGGAGAGACAGAATCCCTAGCAGGCTCGGCGCAGTGAGCACAGAGCCCGATATGGGGCTGGAACCCACGAACTGTGAGATCATGACCTGAGCTGAGATCAAGAGTCGGACGCTTAACCCACTGAGCACCCCAGAATAGGCTTCTGCTTTAAAAGCTAATTGTAGTAGCCAACTTTGAACTCACTGAGAGTAATCAAATACTTTGATATTAAAGCTTTTGCTTGTGAATAATACCTCATGCACTATTAGCTTAAAGAGTATAAGATCCAAAGTAACTAAGGCACAGAGATATATAGTACCGCTACCTTTTTAAAGCTACATAGTTGGTAATAAAATAAACAGAGCCAAAACTAAGCCCCAAATCTCCAAAGATTTTGTGCATGTACCTCCCCACAGCTTCAATCTAGTTAAGTCAACAAACAGAGGCTCCAAAGTATGGTGTGCAGCAGTGAGAATCTAGACCAACAGTTATCAAAATAGGAAGGGAAGAAGAAAGCACTGGCCGTATCAGAACAACGGATCTTGTCTACCACCAGAAGGTTTCAACCCTAAAGCTACTCACTGAGAGTAAAGAAAATCGTGATAAAACTAACAACACATGAAAGACACTGTTAGGATGAAAAAACAAGCCACAGGATGGTAGAAATTTTTTCAAAACACATTAAGACTTTAGAACTCTTAAAACTCAATAATAAAAAAAAAGCATTAAAAATGGATGAAAAATCTGAATAATCATCTAAAGAAGATATACGGATGGCAAAAAGCATATGAAAAGATGCTCAACAACATTTGTCGTTAAGAATTACAAACTGGGGGGTACCTGAGTGGCTCAGTTGGTTAAGCGTCTAACTCTTGATTTCGACTCAGGTCATGATCCCAGAGTTGTGGGATCAAACCCAGTATCAGGCTCTGTGTTGACAGTGAGGGGCCTGCTTAGAATTCTCTCTCTCTCTCTCTCTCCCTCCCCCCACCCCCCTACCCCCGTGTCTCTCAAAATAAATAAACTTAAAAAAAAAGAACTGCAAATTGGGGTGTCTGGGTGGCTCACTCAGTTAAGCATCCTTAAGCATCCAACTCTTGATTTCAGCTCAGGTCATGATCTCACAGTTCTGAGATAGAGTCCCAAGTCTGGGCTCTGCACGGGGAGATAGAACCTGCTTAAGCTTCTCTTTCTTCCTCTCCCTCTGCCCCTTCCTCGCCCCCGCCACCCCCCACACACACACTTTCTATCTCTCTCTCAAACAAAAAAGAACTGCAAATTAAAACAATAATGAGATGTCATCCTGCACCTATTAGAATAGCTAAATCCAGAAAACACACACACACACACACCCCAAATGCTGGCAAGAGTGCCAAGCCATAGGAAATGCAAATTAAAACAACAGTGAGATAGCACTACAAACCTTTAAAACGGCCAACATCCAGAACCCTGGCGATACCAAATGCTGACAAAGATGTGGAGCAATGGAAACACTCCTTCACTGCTGCTGGGAAGGCAAACATGGTAAGGCCACTTTGGAAGACCATTTGGCAGCTTCTTACAAAATAAACATAGTTTACCATATGATCCAGCATTTACACTCTCAGGTATTTACCCAATTAAGTTGAAGCTTTATGTCTACACAAAAACTTGCACTTGAATATTATTTATGGCAGCTTTGGTCATAATTGCCAGAACCAGAAGCAACCAAGATGTCCTTCAGTGGGTGAATGGATAAACAAACTGGGATACACGCATCCCATGGCATGTTATTCTCTGAAAAAAGAAACAAGCTATCAAGTCACAAAAAGATATGGCAGACTCTTAAATGCGTATTGCTAAGTGAGAGAATCCAGTATGAAAAGGCTACGTACTGTGTGATTCTAACTATAAAACCTTCTGGAAAAGGCAAAACTGTGGACCCACTGAGATCACCGATTGCCAGGGGTTCAGAGGGAGAAGAAGAGGGATGACACCTGTGGCAATTTTAGGATGATGAACCTGTTCTGCCTGGGACTATAATAGTAGATATATGGCATGATGCAGCTGTCAAAACCCACTGAAATTCACAGCACAAAAAGTGAACTTTAATGCACACACATTAAAAAAGTCATTTAGGAGACCAGAAAACATCAGGGAGGACTGAAGACAATGACAAGAGAATCTAAGCGTATTACAAACGTATGAAACAACCTCGCTGAAAGGAGTGAGAAAAAGATACTAAACTACATAACTTGGAAATGAACGACGTCTGTAAGACTAAAGGCAAAATGAACTGCACATCGCGCTGTACTCCAGTTGATTAAATTGTTTAAGTTAATTAAGTGGCTTAAGGTATGGATTAACAACTCTGATACTGCCCTAGACTGGACTGAAGACTGAAGACAGAACCTGAAGCTGAACCATTAAGTCAATGGATGGTGGGTGGTGGGAGGCAGGTTTCTTACTGTGCGAGTGAAATTTAAAGATAAGCAAGGGGAGAGCCTGGAAAGATCCAAGTGGTGATGGATTTGGAGACATCAATAAGCACTCATGTTGAAATTAATATAAATATAGATTACTACATACAGGTTAGAGATACAGGTACATCCAAAGCTTAGTATACACACATATATATTTTTTTGCTCTGTCAGTAAAAAAGGACCTGAAATAAACACCACGCCGGTAGCAACAGGCAAACCAGCACCTAGAACTTGGTTTGTAACACCATGCTCTAATCAAGGAGAAATGGCTGATTCTTGGACTAGGCCAGGGAAGATATAAGATGAGTTTGGAGCACCTGCTGGTGCCAGGAGATAAGGAAGTGCTAGAAAAAAAAAAAAAAATGAGGGAGATAGGTCAAAGAGATACAGGAGCCAAAAGAAAGAGCCAAAGCTGTGGCCAAAGCTGGAGCACTATGAGCAACAAAATAAAGTCATAGTAGATTATAATGCAAAGTATAAAGTACATATCCATGATTCTGCACTGTGTTAAATAAATGATTGACTAAATTAGTAAAGGGTGAAAAGAGACAACTCTCGTGCAGAACACTTCCAAATAACATATGTAGCTATTCTACTCTCAAGGAGGTAGAACATAACCCCCCACTCCTTAAATGTGGGCTCTGCATAGTTTACTGTGGAAAAACCTGACAAACGCTCCATAAGCCCGGTGATCAAGGTCAGCACCAAGAGTCATAAATTACATTGATAGCATGTATCTTTGTTCTAATGTGATGAAAATGGTACTTTGCCTCTTTGATTCTCCTCCCCCAGACCCAGAACCCCCGCCTAATCATGAAAGAAACATCAGCCAAATTCCAGGAGAGGGACATTCCACAGCATACCTGATGAGTACTCCTCAAAATTGTCAAGGTCATCAAAAACAAAGTCTGAGAAACTGTCACAGCCCAGAGGAGCCTAAGGAGACATGATAACCAAATTCAATGTGGGCTCCTAGATGGAACCCTGGTACAGAAAAAGTACATTAGTTTACAACCAAGAAGATATAAACAAACTGTGGACATTAGTTAATAATAATGTATCCAGGAGCACCTGGGTGGCCCAGTCAGTGGGGCACCCAACTTTGACTCAGGTCACGATTTCACGGTTCATGAGTTCAAGCTCTGACAGCTGGGAGCCTGGAGCCTGCTTCAGATTCTGTGTCTCCCTCTCTCTCTCTGCCCCTCCCCCACTCATGCTCTCTCTCTCAAAAATGAATAAAGATTAAAAAAAAAATTCTTAAATAATAATGTATCCATATCGGTTCATGACTTTTGATAAATGGACCATAATAATGTAGGATGTTAATAAGAGGGAAAACCGTGGCCAGGAGGAGGGAGTCATACGGGAACACTGTACTATCACCTGCTCAATGTGTTTTGTAATTCTAAAACTCTTCCAAAAAATAAAGCTTACCAATAAAAACAAAAACTCAACAACACTGATTTGTGTTCTAATGTGCTATTTTGTAGCACCTTCACAAAGAAAGCAACACAAAGAAAGCAAGTTACTTACTTGCTTACCAGTTTTTCTGATGTCAACAGGATTTCTCATTACGGCCAGATACCACTGCAAACAGGGCACTTGGAAGAACTTTGGAGTTCTAAAGCAGTTAAAAGCAAGTAGACTCTTACGTGTGGGTATCAATATGTGACATATTTCCCTGGCTACAGCTATTCAAGTTAAGGGGTGAAGCCACTATACTCCCCCACAAATGCTTCTGGGGTTCCCAGTCTTGAGGTCCATGGGTTACTGCCACACTTCGGTGCAAGTGCCATTTAAAGATTCAGGCAAATGGGGGTGCCTGGGTGGCTCAGTCAGTTAACCCTCTGACTGCTGATCTCAGCTCAGGTCATGATCTCACAGCTTGTGATTTTGAGCCCCACGTAGGGCTCTGCGTTGACAGTGTGGAGCCTGCTTGGAATTCTCTCACCTTCTTTCTCTGCCCTACCCCACCCGTGTTCTCTCTCTTTCAAACTAAATAAATAAACTTAACAAATACATAAAGATTCAGGCAAATAATTAGGAGAGGATATTCCCCCTTCATTTCAATGGCATTGTTGTGAAACCACTGAAGTCAGTATATAAGGACAATAGAATATGATCATATGATCATATGATCAGCTACGTCTCCCTCACCCCGACACACACACACACCCACACAGGGTTTTTTTTTTTTCTTTCTTATATTCCAAGAATCACCTGTCACTTTTATCTTAAACAGAAAGGTCAATATCCTTTACAGGTTGGTATAATACTGTTTTAGAAATAGAAAAAAGGGGCGCCTGGGTGGCTCAGTCAGTTAAGTGTCCGACTCTTGATTTCAGCTCAGGTCATGATCTCACCCTCCATGAGATCGAGCCCTACATAGGGCTCTGTGCTAACAGTGTGGAGCCTGCTTGGGATTTTCTCTCTCTCCCTCTCTCTCTCTCTGCCCTTCCCATGATTTTACTCTCTCTCTCTCTCTCTCTCTCAAAAATAAATACAACTTTTAAAAAATAAATAGAAAAAATGTAGTAGTTTAATATTATGATAAACCCATTCAATAGAATGCTATATAGTCTTTTTAAAATAAGTCTACTAACATGAAAATATCTAGGATAAGTCTTAAAAAGTTACAAACTAAGTGTAATATAATTGGATTTTTATTAAGAAATGTCATATGTTAACATATTCAAAGGAAACTCTCTGGAGAAATGTACTCCAAAATGCACTTCTATATAAATCCAAACTATGAAGGGGTTGTATGATAAAGGATTTTTACTCTTACATACGGATTTTTGTAATGTTTAAACTTTTGTAAACAGAGCACATTAATTTCGTAATTTGAAATTTTTTCAGGGGGGCCTGGGTGGCTCAGTTGGTTAAGCAACCGACTCTTGATCTCAGTTCAGGTCATGATCTCATGGTTCATGAGTTCAAGCCCTGCGTCAGGCTCTGCGCTGACAATGCAGAGCCTGCTTGGGATTCTGTCTCTCCCTCTTTCTCTGCCTCTCGTGTGCACGCGTGCATATGTGCTCTCTCTCCCTCAAAAACAAATAAATAAATATTTTTTAAAAAAGAAAAATTTTCGGGACGCCTGGGTGGCTCAGTCGGTTAAGTGTCCGACTTCGGCTCAAGTCATGATCTCACGGTTCATGGGTTCGAGCCCCGTGTCGGGCTCTGTGCTGACAGCTCAGAGCCTGGAGCCTGTTTCAGATTCTATGTCTCCGTCTGTTTATGCCCCTCCCCCATTCATGCTCTGTCTCCCTCTGTCTCAAAAATAAATAAGCATTAAAAAAATTTTTAAAAAAGAAAAAAGAAAAATTTTCAATACTAAAAATTGTGTATTTCCTCTTGAATATCATGTGGCCTGAGGCAATAAGGTGCTGGCAATTCAGGGCTGAGTTGTGTTCCCTTCCCCTTCGAGTTCTGCCAGGACCCAGGCTGGGCCCATGCAGGACAGAGTGAAGTCTGAGGCTCTCTCCTTAGCCCTATGATTGACCTAAGTTACACACCACTTTCTCCTGTGTTCAATCCATATTTAACACTCTGTCATGAAAACATTCACTTTTCCAAGAACCACAGAACTTCTGAGCTGCAAAGAACCTTAAAGGCATCTCACTTAGCCCTCCATTAATTGTAGAAATGCTCCATTGAGTCCCTGGTGGTTATGCCCGGCCTAGACACAGAGACAGCACTGCCTCGTGACAGCCATTATATTCTTAGGAGTTTTTTGATACGTCCAAAAGAAATTCTAAATGCTGCTTTAAAAGTACAGAATAGCCATTCAATGACACCCCAAATAGCCGTTTTAATGCTGTGCCTAGCACAATGCATATCATGTGGGGTGGCTACTCGATTAATATTCATTGAATGCTGGAATGGATTGCTGAGAGCAGGTAGGTGAAGTCAGCTCTGCTCTTTTACCTGAGTTTGTATCACATATAAACTTGTAAAAAAGCGATGGATTCAAAACCAAGATACACGAGTGCTGTTTCCACTTGTGCTGTTTATCAGCCGTGCAAATTTGGGAAAATTATTTCACATCTTTGAACTCCTCTTTCCGACCAATAAAGGATTGTAGATTGCAGCAATAAAATTCTGAGAACAAGCTAGAGCAGGAGGACTTCTGCCATCCCATATGAGTACTCGTGCCTAAGCCCAGGGCTTTTCAATTGTACTTATTAAGTGACTTTTATGTTTTGGTCTCTTATTTTATATATCGACTCACATCTCTGTCCCAACCACTTCAGGTCTGTAGTGGCTGGAGATTCAATAATGCAACTGAAAGTAGAATGAGCTGAAAATAGATCCTTTTGTCTAAAAGAAACCATCTTCAAAATGTTTGTATTGTTATATTCATCAAGAGTTTTTTCACCCAGAACCAGTCTCTAACAGTCAAATGGAAATATTTGAGAAACATTCTGTAGGCAGTAGCCTTAAGAACCACCTAGAAAAAACACTCTGCCTGAGAAAATAAACACAGTTTTTTTTCTATATGAACTGGCTGTTTCCAAAACTTCTTTCAGGAAAAAAAAAAGTCCTTTGCTAAGAATTAATACAGAAAACAAGCAAATGAACTGAAAGCTTTATTAGGGAACACCTGCCTGTGTGGATACGGCGATATGGACTTAAACCGTCAACTGGTCAATACTGGAAGATACTTTGTGGTAAGAAATGACCCTTCGTTACTCAAGTCAATGTTACCAAAACACATTTGTTCAACCATCGGGCAGATTTTGGTGCTAAGTAAAAGCTGTTCAATGAAGACAACAGGGGAGTTTCCTTTTTCAATGCAGGTGAAATTATAGGATGAATTGGAGCTGAGAGCAAAGAGCTTGCATTCTTTGGCTCACACAGACCGGTAACTTCTCGTTACTCTGCAGTAATGCTGCTTTGCAAAGAGCAACAACAAAAATTCCAGCAAGTGAATGTACGATTTTGAATTTAAGCTTGCAACAGCATTTCAGGACTTTTCCTCCAGTGCGGAAGTTTCTGAATCTTCAAATAAGACTGCCAGAAGCTGCCATCTTTGGAATTCTTAACCTTTCTCCATTCTACTAATCACCGCTCCAAAGCCAGAGAGGGTCAAGAATTACTACTATACAGGAAAACTGCAAGCACCCAAAACATCTTTCTGAATCACTAAGTGGTCAAGCTGTCTGCAACTGGGCTAGATAATCAGCGACCCAAGCAAAAACCTGCTTCCATTCCTGGAATGGATCACCTCTCACTCAGTCCTTAACTTACTTGTTCTGAAAAATGGAATCCAAACAATGGGGACTGAGTATAATAAGGCATGGCAAACTATTCTGAAAATATCAAGATGTGCAGATAGGAAATAATACTGAAGGAAAAGAGATGTTTTTCCACTGATAGGAACAATCTCTTTCTTTGAGACAGTGAAAAATAGGCAACGGTGATCACGAATCACTCTAGAGATGGAAAGGGCTGGAAAATTCAAAAGACGGGCAAGTGTGAGCATCTGGAAAGTCAAATGAGGGATTGGGGGAAGCAAGAAATAAACTCTCTTGTGTGATTCAGCAGGAGGTACCACAAAGTAGACAGTACAAAGAGAGACACAAATGGGGGTGTTTTTAGGACTGTAAAAGAGAAAATGAATAAAAGATAAAGGTTTTTATTTTGCATCTGACAACAGAGGGCAGATTAGGAAAACTGGGAGCCTGTGGGGGGAGCAAAGAGCCACCTCTATGCTTTTAAGGAACTCATAATTTTCAGAGGACCTATGGAAACAGATTCTCTTTGCTTACCCCATTACCATGTTGCAAAATACTGTACTCCTAGTAAATACAGGGCCATATATTGGCTCATGGCTGCTTTCTGGTGGTGAGAAGATAAGAAAATCATGCTCCCTGATTCCAATTTCTCATTTCAATTATCAAAAAGAGCTCTGCTGTGAACGTTCATTTCTGTCTTAATTAACTGGAGCAAGACAGAACATTAAAAACAACCAACTCTGTTTTGTTCAAAGCCTTTTATTTACTTCTCCCCCTTTAGAACGTCAGGAGATGAGAGACTGTACCTAGATACCTCATCACAGATGGCAATTTGTCCGCCAACATTATCTATAAGGAAGGACCTAGGGGACAGAGTTTGAACAAAACTTCTGAGCTATGAGCTTGATATCAATAAGAAATGCCTTTTTCCCTCAGAAATGATTTTGAGGTTAAGTCTCAGAACATGGCTGTGAAATTCACAGTTCGTTTACAATAGCAATGTGAACCAGAAATCTGAGGCATAAACTCAGGTAGCTGGAGCAAACTATAAACAAACAAACAAACAAACAAACAAATATCATGCAATTCTAAAGAGAAGCATATTTGTTTCTGGATTTTGAATCCTGGGGAAGGAAAACTCTGAAAGAGGAAAATGATACAAATTGGCTTTAACCACAATAAACAAGATCACTAGTGTGCATGCAACTAGAGACCTGCTTTCCTTGAAAATGACTTATTAAACTATTGCAGGTTATGGAAACTTCACCTGTGAATACATTTTTCACTCCTTGCTCAGTGGATATCAACTGGTTCAAAGCAGATATGCAAAGGACAACTGCCATCCAGGGCTGAGATCTTACATAAGAAATTAACACTAAATCCCCATTCAGCTGAGAAGAATGAACACCTCTCAACTTTCAATAGGCAAACAAATTTCTTTTATGGGTGCAGCGTGCATCGTCTTGTATTTTTCCCCCCAATTCATAAAACCTGAGTTTTGAGTCCATGCAACAAATCCTTTTCTAAACCCCAGACCAGAGAAACTTACAGCCGGCAGGGGCCAGAAGTCAGTGAAGGCTCCCGGCAGGAGCGCTTATGTAACATATGCCACCCTTTCTAAACGCTGAAGTAATCCACCCCTGGCAGCTGTGGGGGTCAGCCCTGCTGTTCCACTGAAAAGCAAACATCCTGCCCATCCAGTCCCTTGTCGATTCTCTTACCTCCCCCACTGAATCAGTTGTTTATCATGCTAAGGAGGTACAGAGCCCCTGGACTGGCCAGGTGAGTGAGTCTTAGACCTAAATTCTTGTTCCAGCACTGCCACTAATTTGCTGTGTGGCTTTGGGCAGATCATCCTGAAACCCCAGTTTCCTCCTCCGAAAAAGTTATGACTCTGGTCTAGAAAGGACTTACAATCTCTTTGAGCTCTAACGTCTTTTTTTTTTAAGGATTTTATTTAAATTCCACTTTAACATACAGTGTAGTACTTAATTTCAGGTGTACAATATAGTGATTCAACACTTCATACAACAGCCGGTGCTCATCACAAGTGCCCTCCTTAATCCCCATCACGTAGTTTTTTAAGATTTGATTTCTAAGTAATCTCTATACCCAATGTGGGGCTCAAACTCAGAACCCCAAGATCAAGAGTCACGTGCTCTTCTGACTGAGCCAGCCAGGTGCCCCCCATCACATATTTAATCCATCCCCCCTACTACCTCCCCCCTGGTAACCATCAGTTTGTTCTCTATAGTTAAGGGCTCTAACATCTTTTGATTTTTTAAAATCCTTTTTGGACAGAAAGCAGTGACAGGGTTACGGCCCTCCTACAGACTGTGGACATCACACTGAGGAAGTGAAATTCATCACTGGATTCCTTTCAGCACGCTTGGGCTTCCGGTATCAGCCTTTTCAACAGGGTTTCCACAGAGAAGTGAGCTTTAGTGACCTAAGACATCCCTTCCCTGTGAAAATGTATCCCTTCCTATGCATCTAGATTGGTACTAGTTATATACCACCTTTAGAATTGAGAAAACAGCCACTCAGATCAATTTCCAGGTTGCATGGTTCAGATGAGGAACCCCATTTGAGAAAGGCTGTAAGATTTTACCACAGGATCATCATACAGTGTTAAAGCTAAAAGGGCTGTAGGTAGATCGTGCTTTTCCAGTGGTTCTCAAAGTGTGGTCCCCAGAGCAGCAGCACCTAGAAACTTGTTTGCATGCCAAGTCTCACTCACCCCAATCCACTGAATCAGAAACTCTGGAGATGGGGCTCAGCATCTGGTTCAAAAAGCCACACAAGTGATTTTAATACATCCTATTGTTTATGGATGTTCTAGCCCTTACACGTTCATTTTTAGTAGAGGACTACAGGAGTGCAGGAAAAGTCACTTGCCCAAGCTCAGACCTCTAGTGTCTTGATTAGAACTCAGACATCATGGGGGTGCCTGGGTGGCTCAGTCAGTTAGGCATCTGACTTTGGCTCAGGTCATGATCTCAGGGTCCATGAGTTCAAGCCCCGCATCGGGCTCCATGCTGACAGCTGGGAGCCTGGAGTCTGGTTCAGATTCTGTGTCTCCCTCTCTCTCTCTGTCCCTCCCCCACTCACATGTGTGTTCTCTCTCTTAAAAACAAATAAACGTTAAAATTTTTTTTAAAAAAAATACAGAACTCAGATGTCATGGACTGAATTATTTCCTCCCTTCAAATTCATATGCTGAAGACCAAACCCCCAATGTGACTGTATTTGGAGACAGAGCATTAAAGACATCATTAAGATTAAATAAGATCATAAGGGTGGGATCCTAATCCAACATGCCTAGTGTCCTTATAAGAAGAGGAAGAGACACCAGGAATGTGTGCATACAAAGGAAAGGCCATGTGAGGACACAGCAAGGAGATGGCCATCTTCAAGTCCGGGAGAGACGCCTCAGAGAAGCCAAACCTGTCGACACCCTGATCTTGCACTTCTAGCATCTACAACTGTGAGAAATAAATTTTTGCCATTTCAGCCACCCAAGCTGTGGTATTTTATAGCCGTGGCAGACCATTACATCAGATCTTCCGATTCTCTGGACAGGAATATTTTATTTTAATTAAGTGAGTTTCGAATTCTGAAACAAGCCTCCAACACCTAAAGAAACAAGTGAACCTCCAGGAGGGGCTGGCTGTCCCGTCGGTTCAAGCCCCTGACGACGTGCACAGGTCAAACACTGCCCAGAAGGTAAGTTCTCTGAAGCTGCAGCCTATATAATGGTTTTGCCATGGTGATGTGAGAGCCTTCATAATAAGGGTTCAAAGGAGCTGCTAAATGGGAGGAAGCTAAGGAAGACTGAGCAACACAGGGCGAGTATTGTTTGTCTTTCCAGAAGAACAGCCAGTAGTCCTGGGATGGGTCTCTAGGAAGGGCAGTGGCCAAATGCTCTCTGGACAGACCCACTCTGGATAAAAGGGCTTCAAACATACCTCAAGCCCAGCCTGTCATCTTTCTTTCCTCTTCTCCATTGGGCCACAAAAACAGTCCACCTCTGGTGCTCTGTGGCTCAGATAATCCCTCTGATTATGCTGCCTGGAATCCCTGAGGTCACCTTTGACTTTTATTATTTAAGTTTTTGTTAATGTTTATTTATTTAGTTTTGACAGAGACAGAGAGAGAGTGGGGGAGGAGCAGAGAGAGAGGGAGACAGAGAATCCCAAGCAGGCTCCAGGCTGTCAGCACAGAGCCAGATGCGGGGCTCCATTTCACAAACTGTGAGATTGTGACCTGAGCCAAAATCAAGAGTCAGATGCTTAACTGATTGAGCCACCTACCTTTGACTTTCTTTTATTCCCTCATCTCCCATATCCATCAGATAGAACCCAGTCCTGTTCATTCGGTCTCTAAGGTACCTTTCAAGTCCTGTCTCTTCTCTACCTGACTGCCACTATTTTCTATGACACTTGTATTATCTCTTACCTGGACTAAACCTGAAGGCTTATCACCAGTCCTCTGGTCACTGGCCTCACTCTTGCAAAATCCTCTCCAAAATATGGTCATAAATCTTCCCTTCAAAGATCTCAGACAGGCTCTTCCTGGTCTTACCTGCCCTTCCAGTCTGGCCCTCGGCCACACCCCAGCAGCTCTACAGACTGACTGGCAGCATGCCTCTCCAGTCCTGGCCTTGGCCTGCTCCTTCACCCAGGAAGCCCTCTTCCCCCCACCTCCCCTCCTCCATCTGCCAGAGGTAGTGGCCATCCTTACTTTGCCGGTGTTCCAGCCAGTCTCTTGCTTTCCTTTATTGTTGTGCTACCTGCATATGTACCCATAAATAATATATTGTTTAGTTTTGCTTGTTTTTAAGAGAAACCAAATGTTTGTAGGTTTTAAAGACTTCCTTTTTTTCACCATTATGTTCACATTTACTCACATTGTTGCAGGTAACTGTAGGTAATTCATTTCACTGTTCTCTACAAATGTATATGAATATACATACGGTAAGCACACTTTTTTCATTCTATTGTTGACGGGTGTGTGGGTTGTTTGCAGTTGCTTTATATTATGAACATGCTTGAACACATGAGTCCATGCATGAGTGCAGAGGCTGTACCTAGATGATCTGCTGTGCCCCAGGGTATGTGTACTTTCAACTGTCCCATGTTAACAGGCAATGCTAGCTTGTTTTCCAAAGCAGCTATACCAACAGACAGTCATGATGTGCTAACTTTTTTATGGATCGGTAAATTCAGTCTGACGATATTTTGCTTAGGATTTTGCATCTATACTGAAAGGTGAACTTGGTAGTTTTCCTTTCTTAAATAATCTTTGACTGATTTTGGTGGAAAGGTTGTACTGGCCTCATATATCCATTGGGGAGCATTCTACTCTTCATGCTATTTTATTTTATTTTATTTTATTTTATTTTATTTTATTTATTTATTGAGAGAGAGAGACAGAGACAGAGAGACAGAGTGTGAGCAGGGGAGGAACAGAGAGACAGGGAGACACAGAATCTGAAGTAGGCTCCAGGCTCCAAGCTGTCAGCATGGAGGCTGACGCAGGGCTCAAACTCACAAACCACAAAATCATGACCTGAGCTGAAGTCGGACACTTAACTGACTGAGCCACCCAGGCGCCCCTCTTCATGCTCTTTTAAAAGATTTTGCAAGATTACAATAATTAGTTGTTTGATTTGTTTGTAGTTGTTGTAGAATTTGCCTACAAAAATTACCTAAACCCTGGGTCTTTAGAAGAAAATTTTTAATACACTGATTCATTTCATTTAATAGTTTACAGAAGCAACCGAATTTTCTTTTTCTTCTTGAATCGGTTTGGACAATTTACACTCTGTTAAGAATTTGACCTAGCACCTAAGTTTTCAAAATTCTTGGCACAAAGTGGTTCATAATTTATTATCTTTTAAATCCTGCCGTATCAGAGATTCAGTAGTGATATTTCTCATATTGTTTACTCATGCCTTCTCTTCTGTGTTACAACAGTCTTTCCGGATGGTGAGAAGCCTCATTATCAGTATTGCAACACAAGCTTCATGTGCATTCTTAGATTCTCTTGACCAGGTTTCTCTCTCTGGCTCTTACACACAGCCCACCTATGCTGGATACCAACCCCCTCCCCTGTCAAACCCAGATGACGGCCGAGCGAATGTGCTGATGGGCAACATGCTCTACCCTTGGACCGTTCACTGAACTTCTGCTACTCTTTTTTAATCTCTCCTGGCCCTGGGCTTGTACCTCCCAAATACAAAAGTACTAGAGACCTCAGACCTTACCCAAGGTTCTGCTTTCCAGAGCACCCAGACTAAAGCAGGCTTTTAAAATAATCAGATTTGGCTTTGTTTTACAGATTCTTTATTTCTGCTCTTGTCTTTATCATTTCCTTCCTCTTCCTTTTGCTAGGTTTATTCTGCTTTTTTGTTTTGTAAGCTCTTAAGTGAGATGATTAGTCATTTATCACAACCATGTTCTTCTTCTAGTATCAGTCATTAAGGCAGAGGTCAGCAAACCAAAAGTGGCCCAAGAATTTTTTGTAAGTAAAGTTTTATTAGAGCACGGTCACAGCCATTCGTTTTCATATTGTTCACGGCTGCTTTTGTGCTACAGGAGCAAAGCTGAGTTTTGGTGCCACGGTTGTGATGGTAAATAGTGACATTTTACTATTCCTTTACAGAAAAAGTTTGCTAGCCTCTGCTTGAAGGATATAGATTTTTCTCTAAGTATTGCTTAAGTTGTACCCCATGAATTTTGCTGTCAGTATTTTCATAACTCTTCTGAACTTAGTGTTTTCTCAGATCCAGTATGATTTCTTTGATTCACAGGTCATTTAGAAAGTGTGTTCCTTAAATTTCCAAACATATGGGTTTTTTCCAAGGTCATCTGTTGGTGACTGATTTCTAAGCCAAATTGTTCTCTGATGAGAGAGTAGCTTTGTATGATACTGATTTTCTAAAATTTTTAGAAATTTTTACTCCTGGTCTAGTACATGATCACCTTTGAAATTTTTTAACGTGTGCTTGAAAATAATATGTATTCTGTAGTTGTTGGATGTAGTGTCTTATTACTTGTATCTTTCAAATCTTTTAGATTCTTACTAATTGCTTAATCAATGAATTATTGAGAAAAGTGTTCAAGTCTTCTAGTAGATTTATCAGTTTCCCCTGTAGTCAGACCATTTTGGCTTTATTAATACACCAATTAAATCTTTTACAACTTCCAGGTGAACTGATTTCATATGAAGATAAGCAGTGTCACTATTCATTTTGTATAATATTTTTTAAAGTTTATTTTGAGAGAGAGAGAGAGAGAGAGAGAGAGAGAGAGAGAGAGAGAGAAGGAGAGACAGAATCTGAAGCAGACCCCCCACTGTCAGTGCAGAGCCTGACACAGGGCTCAAAATCACAAACCTTGAGATCATGATCTAAGCAGAGATCAAGAGTTGGACACTTACCCAACGAGCTACTCAGGTGCCCCTCATTTCTGATAATATTTTTGTTTAAACTGTTTCTGTGTCTTAAGTATGTCTCTCATAAATTGTATATAATTGAGTTTTTGTTTTTGATTATGTATCTCTCTGAGAATCTCTGACTTTAACTGGATGGTAAGGCCATTTGATTGATTGTAACTATTGCTAGATCTGGATTATTTTGAGCATCTGATTTTGTATTTCTAATTTGTCTTCTTTTAGATTGACCGACATTTTCCCCCACTACATTTTTTTTTCTTCTTTCACAGAGGTTTTCTTTCCTTTATTTGCAGGCAAATTTAGGAATTTTAACTTGCATATTTAACTGAAAATGTAAAATTAGTACCTTTACCCTCCTACAAGAATAAAAGGATGACTTCTTTATCATCAATCACCTCCTTCCTGATTTATATGCTATTATTGCTCAAAATTTTGGATACATATCAAGTTGGAATCAGAAAACTTAATGCTACTGTTTCACACAGACTTGCTCACCATTTTTCTTTGTTTTAGTTTCATTTTGTTTTTCTCACCATTTCTTCTTTCTTCTCAGACCCTCCTTCTGGGATCATTTTTATTTCTCATACCGCACATCCTTTAGTTAAGTCCTGTTGGTGGCAAACTTTCTTAGAGTTGTTTTGTCTATAAAGGTTTTTATTTAGTCTTTGTTCTTGAAAGATCATTTCACCGGACATCTTATTTTTGGCACTCAATATGTAAATATAAATATATGTTGTATACGTGTTTTTTCACAGCAGGATTATTTAGGTATATAGTTATTCAAAATTACATAATTACTATATTTAACGTATAAATATATATTGTCTGTGTGTATTTTTTGTCACAGCAAAATAGCTAGAAGCATTATCATCACTAGGTGAATCAAGGAAACTACGAGTCTGTTTCTAATTTGCTACCAACTAGTTAAACTATTAAGAGTCTATTTTATTTTCTAGTTAAGAGTCTATTTCTAATTTGCTACCAAAAATTACTTAATTAAACCAGACTATGCTTCAGTACATCTTCCTAAATGTGGAATTAGCTAATGATCTACTTTATAAGAACACCAGCAAATTAAAACAGCTATAAGATAAGAGGTGAGATGAATTTCAGGACAGGTTACTTTGCCTTAACTGTGTGAAGGTACACTAAGGTCCTAAGCACCAAGAATATCTGTGTGCATGTGCATTTTCAATCAACATTTTATTGCATTTTATTTATTTGAGTTAGGGGACAACCCAATGTGACATCAGTCTCAAGAACATTATAAAACATATTTGAAGGAGAGTGAATCAATTTAAAAAAAATTTTTTTTTTCAACGTTTATTTTTGGGACAGAGAGAGGCAGAGCATGAACGGGGGAGGGGCAGAGAGAGAGGGAGACACAGAATCGGAAACAGGCTCCAGGCTCTGAGCCATCAGCCCAGAGCCCGACGTGGGGCTCGAACTCACGGACCGCGAGATCGTGACCTGGCTGAAGTCGGACGCTTAACCGACTGCGCCACCCAGGCGCCCCATAGAGAGTGAATCAATTTTAAAAGATTATTCTTCCAAAGGTTCCAAAGTGTGTATGTCTAGAAAAAAAAAATTAACTCTAATGTATTAAAAAAAAATGCAGTAGGATAAAGAGGCTGAAAACCTTGAACACCAACCTTTAAAATAGGTTCTCTCAACTCTTCATAAAACTTCAAAAGTCTCTGTCACTTAAGTGCTCTGCTCCTGGGAGGGCAGGTGCCTGGAAAGGAGGTGAGGTCTCTGCCATTGTAGAAGACTGGTGAATCTGAATGCACTAAATCAAATGTACCCTCCTCTACCCAAAATAAAGCCAAAATCCAAACAGGCATATTAAAGCACAAAGATGCCATAAAAGACCCTGAATAGCCAAAGCAATCTTGAGAAAGAAGAACAAAACTGGAGGCAACATGCTTTCTGTTTTCAACCTACATTACAAAGCTATAGTAATTAAAACATAAAAAAAACAGACACACAGATCAATGGAACAGAATGGAGGGCCCAGAAGAAAACCCATACATATACAGTCAATTAATTATGACAAAGGAGCCAAGACTATATAAGGGGGAAAGGGCAGTCTCTTCGATAAATGGTGTTCAATAAATGCAAAAGAATGAAACTGGACCACTGTCTCACACCATACACAAAAAAATTAACTCAAAATGGATTAAAAACTTGAACTTAATACCTAAAGCCATAAAACCCCTAGAAGAAAACACAGGCAGTAAGTTATTTGACATAGGTCTTGGCAATGATTTTCTGAATCTGACACAAAGTAAAAGCAGTAAAAGCAAAAATAAACAAGTGGGACTACATCAAACTAAAAAGCTCCCACACAGCAAAGGAAATCATCAACAAAAGGAAAAGGCACCATGCAAAATGACAGAAAATATTTATAAATCACATATCTGATAAGGGGCTAATATCTAAAATATATACAGAACCCACACAACTCGACAGAAAAAAAATCTGATTAAAAAAAGGGCAGAAGATCAGAATAAAAAAAAAGACTACCATTTGTCAAACTGTAAGAAACAGATACTGTTGTGATGGCAAAATATTTTGATGTTAAGGAATATTGAGAATATTCAGAGCTGGAGAACAGCATTTATGAGCGTGGCTCTGGCTTCTAATATACAATGCATGCTCTGCTTCCGATCAAAATGCACCAAAGTGGAATACTTCTACACTAAAATGAAAGAGCCTGATGCAAATGTCCTCTCAGAAACATCAATTTCCTTTTGTCATCATCAATTCTTCACTCATCAAACAGCTTAATGAATTTTAAAACCCTGCATATATAATAGTTTGAGCCAAGTACATTCTCCCGGTAAATTTGAAGCCTGACTTTCTAGTTTTTATATAAATCTTTTGGAACTTTTATTAGCATCACTCATGTCCCTCAGTGAGTGACTTCCCTGGGGACATAAAAATGTTAGTTTCTTAGGGGGTGAAGTTCAATATTTGATGCTGACCCATTCATGGAAATCGAGTCTAGAATTACATAACAGCTCTTACCGCTAGAGAAAAAAAATTTACCAGCCCATGAGCTTGACACATCTTCCAGAAATCTCTAAGTCAAGGGGAGGAAGTGGGCATGGGAAAGAGGAGGAGGCAGGAGAGCACCTCTGAGCTTGTAGACCAGATCTGGTAGGCAGCTACACAAAGCCAATTCAGGGAACAACTGGGACTGCTCTGACCTTGTGTGTCCTTTCATGGAGCCCTGCTGGCCTACATGGTTATTCCAGGGCTAAACTCTACCTGTACTTACAGATATTTCCAGAGAAAGACTGGAAAAAGAAAGCTAGAAATGAGGGAAGAGAGAAGCATCTGAAAACAAGGGAGAGAGAGAAAAAAAAATGTAAAATAAGCGACCAAGGGATGAAGGGAGAGAGAATATGTAAGCATGAGAAGGAGGAGGGAAAGAAAGCAGTCTTACGGGGTTAGATGTATTTGAATGGATGCCAGATCTTGGTTTATAAAAAGCTGTAAAGCGATTCAGGCATTGGAATGGCAACATTAGATCCACAAACCAAAGTCCGAGATGACAATTACACCTCTGTAACATCTGGAAAAGAAGGCTACAGATTAATCTTAACTGAAACATGGGAAATAGGTTTACTCATAACCACATATACGCAATGTCCCCAAAACTATAATGAAGCTCTTGATGAAAGCAAAGAGAATATTATCTGAGGCATTCACTTCAAGGACCCCATGTAGAGTAGTGAGAGAGAGGGCTCACCTGAAGGTGAAGTATAGGACCTGAGACCTGAAGAAAGGAATGTAAGAAGGGATAACTGAGGACTGGGAACAAAAAAGATGCTATGCTGGATGGCCCTCTTCATTAAGCAGATCTACAAGGGAACAATGGTAAGTCTGAAAAGAGATAGAAGAAACATCCTAGAAAGGTAAGTGCAGTTATGGGCAGAGCTGTGATCACACCCCACACAGGGAAATTGATGATACCACACAGGTGGACACCAGAGGTGGAGTTTAGTTAAAACACAAGGTATCAGATTTCACATAAACTTAGGTTTCCTCCTGTTTTCTCCATTCTGCTTTATTAGGTTGTTCTATAAAGGTTTATTCAGAACATGCCACAGGCTGTGCTATGTTGGCCATTAGAGATACACCAGAAATAACAATAAAAACCCCAAATCCCTGAGTTTATGGAAAAAGACTCAGTTCCATCAGAAGTTCACACTGTCTAGATGAATGGATAAAAAAGATGTGGTGTGTGTTATGTGTGTGTGTGTGTGTGTGTGTATACAATCACTCAAGAAATCACTGTGCCACTGTGTATGTGAAGCAGCACTGATTGGAATCCTGAGAAATCAAACTAACTAAATAAAGAAGACCTTGCCCCCTGAGAGCTACTCAGTCTTGTGGAGAAAGGGAGATTTATGTACCACAAAACAAAATTTGCACAATATGATCAAGTACCAGATTATTTAGTTCAGACCACAATAATTATCAATTATTTTGCAGTCATGTTCCTCACTAAACTTCTAGCAAAATTTTAAACAAATAATCTAAATGTGCTGATTTGAATTCTATCTTCTATTTCTCCTCAGTATTGGATGTGACCAAATGGTAAGTCACAAAAGGGCAAGAACCAGGGTAGTAAGGTCTGTAATGTCTATTCAAGAAAGCGTTGCACCATATTACCACTGTGCCTTTAAGGGGCTTGTGTGCTCCACGGACAAGCCATGGCCTTTGGCAGGAATGCAGGGGCCAAAGTTTAACAGTCTGAGGTATAAGGGACACCGCTGATACTTAACAGCCACAGTCCTCCATAAAGCCTTTAAGTGCCCTTCAGGGCTAATCAGTTTCTATTTTCTAGATGTTCCTGAAGTACCTATTTCTTTTAATGTCACCTCAAACCACCTGGCCTGAGGCAAAGTAAATCACCTTTTGTAGCAGCGGAATAGTCCTCATCCCATGAAGACAGGTTTAGGTGCAACATGAGACCCTTCTTTATTTCCATTCTGGGGCCAGGCCAGTTTCCCATCAGTGGATGTTCTGCCTCACCAATGGTCTCATGCATCTGGGGTCTAGTCTGCATACATGCAGTTGCTCAAGTGGTCTGTGTTTGTCCTTAAAGGGCCACCTAGATTCTCAAATCATCAGACATGCAACTGTGAACTGAAAAAAAACAATGCAAAAGCATCCTTACAGAACCTATATATTCTACTTTACCAAAACCTTGCTGCACTAAATTAACATAAGCATATCTTTGGAAATCTTTAGGATAAATTATATGTACGTTAGCTAGCTCTCCATCACCTAAAGAAAAAAGGCCAGATCATCTTGACTTGCTCCCAAGAAAGTTTTCCAGTCTCATCTCCCAAAAGCCTTCCATGTAACCCCTATGCTCCAGCCTTTATAGTTCCCTGAACATGTCACAGACTCTCACACACTGGGTTTTACTTTATGATGATCCTTGTATCTGAAATGCCCTTTAACTCCATTTCCCATCTACCAACACCTTATAGAACCCACCCAGTTCAAGTGCTCCCTATTTTCAAATTTTCCTTGACTCCTAGTCAAAATTAACTATCCCTTCCAGGGTTTGTAACTTTTACCTTTATTTAAAACATCCTTTGTCCTATCTTACTGTTAATTCTTTAGATGTCCAAACTGCCCTATTACACTTGAAGATCCTTGAGAAGAGGACTGTGTCTTTAATTCACCTTAAATCTTCTCCAGCCCCTATCATGTGTCTTTCACATAGTAAGCACTCAACAAATGCCTGTTGGGTAAAGGAATGAATGGATAACACACAGGATCTCAGTTTCCTAAAACAAAAATTAATAGATGAATGTCATGGGTCCCTACCTAGCTATAAATGTCTCATGATTCTGTTAGAAAGGGATTAGCTCTGATTTAGCTCAGATTTCAGACACTGAAAAACAAAACAAAACAAAACAAAACAAAACAAAACAAAACAAAACAAAACGTCCTCAATACACTCATATAAAGAAAGAAAGAGGAACCTCATCACAGTCCTATTCGGGACCTACAGAAGGAAATTTCCAAAGAGGGTTCAGAAGGAGGTTTTAAAGGAGGACAAGCACTAAGAAGAAACAGGGATAATAAAAAGTAAAAACAAGATGAGCAACATGAAAGTCATAAAGTACAAAGCCAAACAAAAATCAATCTTGAGTTATCCAGTAATTTGAACTAGTAATAAAATGACTTTCTTTCATCTGCAGATGTTAACACTGGCTAAGTTTTGCTTTAAATCTGCAGGTTCACATGCCAGTAGAGGAAGCTGGTATGTGCTGTTGATAGCACTCAAGAATCTCACGGAAATAAAGAGGCATATGGAGTGGTTACTGGTCTGTACCTGGTACAGATTAGAGATTTTAAAACATAACAAATCTTTCCTAAGGAGGAACAACATGAAAATAACCTCTTGTTTCTCAAATAAGCATCATTTTGCAAACATCTAGAAACACAAAAAGTACAAAAATATCAATAATTAGCAAACTGGCATCAAAGATATATAGAGCACATATGTGTTTCACATGTATGCATCGTCCCATATCCACTTTCTATTTCCAGAAGGACCCAGAAATGTCCCATGTGTATGTTTGGTCCTGAGAGTCAGGCACACATGTGTGTGATGGCAGGGCCATTCTTATTTCTCAGTGTTCATGGGCTGACTTCATATGAGCCACTGAGGTCAGAAACTGAGACATTAGTCCCCGTATCCCCAAGCCTGGATGATTCCATGTAACGTTGGGTTTATTTTCGTGATGACACACATTTTGCCTACATCAGTGTAGAATCACTCCTCTTTAATGAAACACACTGAGTTCCATCTAAGATACTGGCATCTACAAAATAACAATGGGGTGAAACTTATGAAATTAGTGATGCTTAGCCTCTTTCTCCTTATATTTATCCTTTAGGTGCCTTTTTTTTTTTTTTAAATGTATCCTCCCTTTTTCTATTTCTCTAGGAAATCCAAAGTAACCTACCGGGTGCCAGTGCCCTAGCAACCATTCCTTATCTTTCAACCCTGAATGCCACATTACCAGATCAAGGTGTTATTCCTGGACAATTTGATAATCCAGGAGCATGTACAGCAACATCTAAATCCACTCCCCCACCACCAGACAATATGCTTGCCTTGGAGATAATGCCTTAATCTCCAGGAGTATTTTGAATGTCAGGAATTCCATGTACCTTGTCATATGTTGAGAAGGATGTCTGGAGCAAACGGATCATACTTTCCCCAATGACATATTATACCGAACTTATGGGCTAGAGAGAGGTTAACCCTAAATTTCTTTGACTCTACAACCCCAGTAAACCTGCTTTTTAAAAAAATTTTAAGTCTATTTATATATTTATTTTGAGAGAGAGAGAGAAAGAACAGGGGAGGGGCAGAGATAGAGGGAGACAGAGAATCCCAAGCAGGCTCCATGCTGTCAGCACAGAGCCCTTCGCAAGGCTCGAACCCACGAACTGTGAGATCATGACCTGAGCTAAAACCGAGAGTCAGACACTTAACCAACTGAGCCACCCAGGCGCCCCTAGTGAACCTGCTTTTTAATTTTCATTTGATTTTAGCAGTTTAGACTAGACCTAGGAGCCTCCCTGGCTTTGTGAGATATTTGCCTTCCTATGTGTATTCTGAAGGCCTCATCAGGACATGACCATGAATACCATGCACTTAGCACAACCTGAGACCAGAGCAGAGACCAACCTGGGGATCGGTCAACATATTTGCCATCATCTACCGAACAGCTGGGGGTCAGGCGCAGGTTCCTGTTTTTCGTTAAAAGCGAGACTTGGGACTGCAACCTTTTCATTCACGTGTTCAGAAAATCAAGCACAAACACATGCACACCCACAGGGTTTCATTTGGCTAAGTCTTCCGAAGAGCAGGTGGAAGAGCTATTTCGATTTTTTCCAATTAATTGAGTTAGAAATTGTAGTAAACAAACAGTTTTAAGCACATCTTCTATCCCCTAAACAGTTCCCCTATCATGAAAGAGCAGCTGCTGCGGGATCCCAGGTGGCTGGTTGAAGCAGTGGCTGAGCACAGGTGCCGGGGCCATGGCAAAGGGAGTCCCAGCCAGTGGGCAGTAGGACCTACCATTAAAATACGCACTATGCAAATCGCAGAGTATAGCACGGAAAACAAAATACGCACAGTATGAGTAGGTTCTGTGCTCATGACAGTTCCACAAACATCACCATATTTAACTATCTCAACAGCTCCATGAGAAGCTAGTAATATCCCCATTTTAGAGATGAAGAAACTGTCCTGACAGTTTAATAGCTTGTAAATGACAAATATAGAATTCACATCATGATCTTACTCTGAGCTCTTAACCACTCTCTTAACAGACACTACAGGTGGTGATCTAAAAATGGTATGCGGTACCAGAGAAACCATCAAGTTTAGGGTCAGTAAGGAGAGAAAGAACTACGATACTCAGTTTTTTTACATCTTTTTTTTTTAAAAGATTGATCTGGCTAGGCACAATTTATACTAATTATAGTCATTTATGTGAATTGTACAATTATGCCTAATTATGAGCCAGTACAATAATATTTATGTATAAAATTAAATAATTCACAATAACTTTGATCTTAAATTTATTTGATTATAATAGTGAGCTCTATATATACATAATCAGACTTCACTGTTGCCCACTTTTTAATATGCATGTGCAACATCTTTACAGCATTTTATATTTTACAAAGTATGATTTCTGAGGACATCGTCAAGTGCCAGACATTATCAGATTTTACAGGGAAGGAGGCAGCGAATAGTAATAAAATATGGCCTTCCTCTGGAGAATCTTGGAGTCTGGTCATTTCATCCTGACCCCTCCCTGAGAATTAGTTATGATTTCTACCATTCTATATATTAAAAAACTGAGGCTGGAGTATATGAAATAGATCATCCATACAGTTTAGTTTTTATTCACAACTAAAAAAGTGAAATATATTGCTGTTCAAACACCATGATTAAACACCAAGAACAATCACTTCCTTACTTTAAGGAAATCAAAAGCCCAACCATTCTCTATTATTTGGGGAAATATTGCTTTAATTCTTTTAATTAAATTTCCCAACTACTTCGCCCAGTTAAGTTTTCAGTTGTTGGGATCTTCTTTTTGAGTGAAAACAAAGAGCCAACTAGGGTGATATTATCTAGTCAAAACGAAGGTGCCATTAGCCAGCCCATGTGCGTAGACATCCTATACACCTGTCACTGACAAGAAGGAGAGTATTTTAACCAGGTAAACATATACTCTCATCCAGGGACAGGAAAACTGTTAATAGGGATTACATAGCCAACATTATCCAATTTAATTCCATGGAAAGCAGAGAAAGAAAAGATGGGAATAATGTTTGATAGGAAAGGTGAGACGCAGAGGATTGGACCACTCCCCATAACAGGACCCTCCAGAGAAGAGGACACCAAAGGATGTAACAAGAATCAAGCTTTACTTTAGGTTCATGCTTTGCATCCTTAGTCATGAGAAGGGATTGAGAAGGTGCATAGCCAGATCCTTATAGTGGGATGACCTTGTATTGCTGAAAATACAGTGAATTCTCAGAAAGGCATATTTCCACATTTAAAACATATGTTGTAGGGGCGCCTGGGTGGCTCAGTCGGTTAAGCGTCCGACTTCGGCTCAGGTCATGATCTCGCGGTCCGTGAGTTTGAGCCCCGCGTCAGGCTCTGTGCTGACAGCGTGGAGCCTGGAGCCTGCTTCGGATTCTGTGTCTCCCTCTCTCTCTGACCCTCCCCCGTTCATGCTCTGTCTCTGTCTCAAAAATAAATAAACATTAAAAAAAATTTTTTTTAAATAATAAAATAAATAAATAAAACATATGTTGAAGAAAAAAATCTCCCCAAACCAAGGACGAGTTGTCTGTGTTTAGGAGTCTCCAAAAATCATGTTGCCCATTCACTTGTACCAAGAGGCTTTGCAAAGTGGGCACTTAAGAAATGACCCATCCATCTGTGCTCCTGAGGCCATGTCCATTCCAGGTTCACTGCTAGTCACAAGGCCTGATCATATTATAGGTAAGCAGAATGCCAGGAATCAAGACCACAGAATGATCACAGGGCATTGTCCTTTTGTACTTTTCAACTCTAAGATGAACGTACAATGGGAGCCTGACTGGCTCAGTCGGTTGAGCTTCCGACTTCGGCTCAGGTCATGATCTCGCAGTTCGTGAGTTCGAGCCCCACATCGGGCTCTGTGCTGACAGCTCAGAGCCTGGAGCCTGCTTCGGATTCTGTGTCTCCCTCTCTCTCTGCCCCTCCCCCACTTGCGCTCTGTCTCTGTCTCTCAAAAATGAATAAACGTTAAAAAAATTGTTTTTAATAAAATGAACACGCAATGACATTTGGAATAGCTAGTGTGCCTAATGTCAATGCTGATGCTGTTTGTTGGGACAGTATTAGTAGCTAATATTTGTTGAGGACTTATTAGATGCTGGGCACTCTTCCAGGCACCTAACACAGATTAACACATTTAATCCCCACAACAACCGTCTGGGACAGACACTATTATCACTCACATTTAACACATGAGGAAACAGGCACAGAAGTTACGAAACTCCCCAAGGTCACACATTTTAGTAAGAGTTACTTTAGTACCATGGAGTTACAGAAAACTTAAACTAATTGTTATACATTCATCTGAACTGACTGATACCCTTGCTACCTCAAAATAAGACCGAGGCCCCTCGTGACCTCCAGCAATGGAGACAATAAACGTTAAGATATCTTTCTCATTCATCTATGTAAAGGCTAGCAACATGGTCAGGGCCAGTGAGTAGCTGGTCAATAAATGTTGAGGGGATACCCTGCTTACTTCAAATTTCATGATATCTATATCCATGTGATCATTTTAAAGGGTTTTTAAAGGCTGGCACAATCTGAATTCATTTTGACGATCAAGTCTATCATTTATTAAGCCTATTAATTTATTTTCCTGCCCATCTGTCTTTTATGCACTGTGATAAATGATACACTGTCTTTTATGTTGACATTCTCATCCAAGGACCTTGATGTGTATTGTGAGCCTGATCCTACTCATAAAAATATTCATGCATCCTGGGCAGCTTATGCACTTAAAATGTGAGGGTTCATCCATGCCTGCAAGCTGGCGAGCAGCTCACAATCCTGCTGCAGGGGTATTTTGCTTGGCTGGAAGTGTTCAAGAATTTTTTACCTGAATGTGTACATCAGGCCCACCTCTCTTTGCAAATAAAGCCTGATTCACATATTTAGTTACCTGCCTGGCCCCCAAAGTGTTTGAGTTTGTGAGCCCTGTGATGTTAAGATACCTGGGGATTCAGAACAGACTGAATTCAAAGCCCTTGTATTCCTGGAGTGTATAGTCTATGGCTCCCACTTTAGGTTGATAGAAACCTTTTAAGGTAATTGGGCAACAAGGCAACTTTCATTCCAAGCCACTCCCTCCATATATACATACCTCATTTTCCTAGAGGAGATCCAGAGTCCCTTCAATCCTAGTTTCAAGGCATCCCTGAGATATAATCATTAGCACCATGCCTTGATAAATGGATGAACTAAAACCCAGGGAAGGGCAGACAATCCTACAGCATCTGGTGACAGAAATGCCACCAAACAGAGCAAATGCTTTAGCTCTGAGTTTACCCACTGGACTGCGGTGTACTCTGTTATGTTTTTCATCTTAAAATCCCTCTTGCAAAGAAATGAGATTCGTTCAAGATATTGCTATGGTTTATTCTTGGACTCCCTTTTTCTGGCCAGCCTAGACAGAAGAGAGGTCGACTTGAGGGTGGATCACTGCTATAGTTCAGAACAACAGCCATGTGTCCTGAGTGACAGACAATGATGATCAGAGACAGATGCAAGGGCTCACAAGGGGCTCACACTCCTCCAGGAGTAGCTGCTCTATTTTGACTTGACCTTCGGGATTCAGCTCTTGGTTCAATGTGCAGTTGTGGCCCACTGGATCCCTGCATTGTTCTAGCATTATTTAAAGTCTGGATCTGGTCCACAGCATAGAGTACAGCTGTCCCAATCGATACTTCTTACAGCGTGCACATTTATGTGCCAGGGATGGAGAACTTTCCATTTCTTCCCGTAGTCCCATTGACTAGCTCTCTCTGCTCAAGCCCATTAGAGAACTCAACTGTGAAATTATCAGAGACGAAATGCTAGGCCCTGCCACTGGTCTGTTGAGAAGCATGGACCTTCCAGGAAGAGCCTTTTCTATTTGCTCTTACTGGGAGACAGGCAGCTCTCCTCGGCATCCTCCCTTTTTTGCAGTAGGAACTGGTCTAAGTTGGTTTCAGGAACTCTGCGGCATTTGCTTGGGATAATGATGAGCAACCTATCAACAAACACGATCATGGATAATGGACTTTTGTCCCTTGAACGCTTTTCTACTTCAGGAGGGTGGCACCTTAGCTCTCACTTTGATGGAGAGTCACCTCATAAAAATCTGAGACTTTCTTATTCTAACCATTGCCTCTGATTCTGAACTATGAAAAACAAAGTATTTCGTACACCAGTCCTGGTTGCAAGTAGTGCTCTCTCCAATGCCTAGCCTAAGGTTGGCCACTTTGTCTCCTGTAACTCAAAGCTTCCTCTCCTCTGATCAGAAGCCATAAGTGGATAAAGAGGAGCGTTTCTGTGCCAGCAGCCCCAGAGTTCAGACTCCTGTGCCCTAATGCTTCCTCTGCCTACTCAGGGCTTCCCAAGACCCAGTGCATGTTCACTCAGGCTTGTCCCTCTCAGTAATGTTCCCAGACGCTCTCATCTTTCACTGATCCAATTCCCATTCCTTCAGGAACTGGCTCTGCTTGGCTGTTAATGATGCTAATCATTAATGGTACCCGCTGAGCTCACAATTTTGCATTTCAGTATTTTGATAGAGGGCATTTCTTGAGTGAATGCCTCATTCCAAAGACAGACTAAGAAAGCAAGCCTTCTGTACGTGGGTCATGTCCACACTGACACCAACCCAGATTTTCAGTCTCGCGCTTCCTCTAAAACTGTGCTGCCTTGCTCATCACGCTGGTTGGTTCCTGCAGCATAAAACCACACATAAACGGAACTCCGTAGAAAAACTGTTGATGGTCTGCGAGATTCTGCACAGGCAGCAGCCGCTCTGTCTCCAGAGCTCTCTCCTGACTCCTCTGCACTCCTCAAGTAAGCAGCAGCAAGCAGCTGTCACCCCAGAGGGGATGGCTCATGTTGAGCGAAATTTTGAATCTCTCTGTAATCTGACTTGAAGATACAATGCTTGCTTTCCTTCTTCTTGGGCATGGAATCCAACAAAAAGAAGACCTCCTCAAGTAGACAAGCCCCTGTGGGGGCTGGGAGACCGGAAATCAAGAAGGAGCCCACTGCCTAAAGAGGTAGAAGGTGAAAGAAAAAAGGGGGAAGCCTTGTGTCTCAGTGCCTCCTACCTGCAGGGCTGCGACCCGCCGGAAGAGGACAACAGCCCGGTGTATTCCTGTAGCGTCAGCAATGTGCTCCGGGCTAGAGAGGGGGAGAGGTGCATGTGAGGAGAGGAGGCACAGCTTTTATTTTTGAATACTGCATCATCAGTCTCAGAGCCGATCCGAACTTTGTTTTCTAACAATCGGGAATCAGAAATGACATAAAGAGGGGGAAAAATAATCTTGGCACCTCACAGGGCTCCTCCCAGGAGCAGGGTCAGGACCAAGGTGCCAGCACTTTTTCCTCCCTGTCTCTGAACTGAAGAGGTGCTATGATGGCAAAACTCACGGAAGCAAAGGAAACTGCAGTGGCTAGAAATGTCTTTGTCCCTAAAATACCCCATCGGCTTCCGAACAAGAGGATGGCTGAGAGGACACCAGAGCCCCGAAGACTGGACGTGGCTCCCTGGGGAGAAGTGGTACCCGGCAGCCTCAGCATTGGCTGGGCTCCCACCACAAAAGCATCTGCTTCATCCAGGTGCGGCCAAAAGGAACTTTCCAACGGCCCTGAGTCCCCAAACAGACGTGACTGAAGCAGCAAAATCCAGAGGAAAAGCAGGGCTGGCTTCATAGAAAAGCTGGTCCCAACACTCTGGGGGAAAGGAAGAAGGGGCTCATAAAAGAAGTGGGAGGGGAGAAGGAGGAAGGTAGCTTTGAAAGGAAGAGAAATGGAATTCAATAATAAAAGGTGGTCCTGTGGGAAGTCGTAGCTTTGGTAATTTTCTGAGAGGGCAAAAAATAACTCTGAGTGTTCTGTCTGGTGGCCGCAATCCTGGGGGCCTGCCTGGCCTTTTGAAGGCTCTTGCACCAAATGACTTGCCTTCTCAATCAAGCCTTTTAGTCAAATAACTTGAGGTAAGTTGGTGTTTGCTTTAGTGGGGTAATTTCCCAACACTGGGGCTGAGCCAACACTGGAGACAGTGTAATAACTCCGAGAAGAGGGTGAGACCTGTGGCAAGGGGCATCGTAGAGAAAGAGAAAATGAGTTGCTTTTTCAACAAGATCTGGTCACAAGTAGGGCTGATGTCCTATGCAAGAGACACACAATGATGATGTCCTACAAAACACACCCTTGTCTCTCATTTGGGGTATTGCTAGGATTACCAACGCCTTTCATTACACTTCTGTGAAGCCATGAAAGCAGATTCTATCTCCATACAGTGGTGGAAATGAAACCTGTTTTCTTAAATGACTCACTCAAGGTCACAGTGAGCTTTGTCTGGAATTAAGAATTCCTGCTTCTATGCTCAGTTTTTTTCATGTTTTATTACATTTCACTCCTACTGGATAAATCTTGTATCAAGGGTAGCTTAAAGACGGAGCTATAATCGAGAAGGGTTTACAAGGCTGTGGAAGGGTGGGAAATGAGCTAAAGTACTGCTTTCTGAAGACACAGGACCTCTTCTGCCTCTACAATGATATTGGTAAGAATCGTTCAAAAGGATCCCAAGCCATTAGAAAATGTGGCTTCTGAACTCAAAACTCTTTAAGTAGTAAGGTAAAGGAAAAACTGAATTAGGACATTAAAAAATCCTTCCCAGGAAGGAGTGGAAACAAATGATCACAAAACAAGCAAAAGAGACAAATAAATACAGACAGACATAATAAGATCTACTTTGATACAAACCCTTCGAAAATAATTATCATAGTATTTTAATCTCCAGATAAACTCCTCCCATCCTTTTTGCAACACTTTTTTCCCCTCAGATCAGTCCTAAGGAACGGGACAAATATATTTGTTTTTCCTCTAATAATGGGAAAGGAATGAATTGTTTGAAAAACGTATTGCACTGAAGTGTCTTTATCCTGTTACCAATCATATCAGCATAAGACAAAATACGCACAGACGTCAGAAACACCTTTCTTCCATCAGTCACACCTTCAACTGCACACCTGTTCTTGGTCTCACTCCTCTTGCACAGGCTGCAACACATTCCAAGTATTTCCAAGTTCACAGTCACCATCACCTCGTGACCCTGGAGTTCGGCAGCTTCAGATCCCTCAGGACAACCCCTGGCTGTGGGCAATCAGTACCTCGTGGGTGGGAGCCACCCCTTGGTGAGGATGCAGCCTTTCTGATGCAAGTTCATTTCTTTGAGAGAAGGACCTTGCTTCCTTTTCATACACACCACCCCCCGCCCTGGGGCATTTCCCTGGAAAGGAGGTGACACTAGGTGTCCAGCCATTCCGCTACAGCTCCTTAATAAGATCAGCTCTCCAGAGCCAAGGGGAAAGAGACTGGGAATGTGGGAAGTGACGCAAGAAGGCCCAGACTGTGAGGATAGTCTGAATTCTGTCATTTTAAACATCAAACCCAACTCAGCAGGAGAGCCCAGCTCTGCTCACCAACAGCATAGGCCTGGGTATCTGGGTCTGCATTCTAACGCTCCCTCCATTACTACTCACTGTCACCCTGAGACGCTGTGCTGGAAGGAAGAAGTCATGCATGTCTACCTCCCTCCTCGAGAGAAAGCTCCCGAAAGCAAGACAGTGGCATCACGCAGTGGCCCCAGGAATGGACTCTACCGAGGGGAGAAACAAGCCAGAAGCTATAAACCACCAAGCGCAGGTTCACAGTCCTCCCAACCTGGGACAAGGTGCTGTGGAGGGACTTGGGCTCACACTTGGTGCCACAGCTCAAATTCAGGGATCTGTCCTAGTCACCCCGTAGGGAGGAGCCCAGACCACATGAGCTGTCTTGATCTTCAGCACAAATGCCTTCTCCTGTCCCTCGAGAGCTGCAAATTTAGACAGAGGACAACTTTCTACAAGGAGGGCTAAATGAGGCATCTATGACCAATCTTTAATTGAAACTCAGGGAAACACTTGTCTCCCTCACTTTGAGTTCTGTTTCAGTTAACTCTGTGGTGGCGAGGGGGCCAGCAAGGAGAAGGCTGTGGGGTTTTTAAAACAACAAGCTGAGGTGCGGAGGTCTTTCTTTCTTTCTTTTTCAGTGGAAACCTTAGCCAAAGGGAGGTGGGGGAGCAGAGAACAGCTACTCCCTGGCACTCTCTGAGCCTGGTACAGAGCCAGCCGCTCCAACCGTCTGGAGATACGGTAATTGTCACTCCTCTCTCACTGTAACTTCTTGCTTTCAGATGAGTGGCTGGCAGGTTTATCTCCTTCTGAGCAGCTTCGGAGCCACGTCAGTGACACCGGCGACGTCAGCAAGAGCAATCGGAAGGCAGGATGATGCCACTGCCAGCAGCAGAGGCAGGGAAATTTTTAGCCTTAAAGAAAATTCTTCGGCTATCGGTCTGGCTGACTCTCTCTCTCTCATTGACTTGAATGACTGCCAATGATTTTAGAAGGCCAGAGAGGATATGTAGTTTTACACAGCCAGATTAAGGTTTGGGGTGCAAGAGCATTTAGTTTACGTGATGTGCTTGCACTTCCAAACCCCTTGTGTAGGGACTGTCCCTACCTCGGAGAGAATGGGCTTCAGATGTACCAGAGGATGCAGCGAACGTGAACACCACCTCCTAGCAAGTGTCCAAAGCCCCAGTACACACACCTATTGTGATCACTGCAGTGATCCTGGCCCATTTCATGTTACTGATAGCTCCAGCTGCTTTTATTTTTGTCACTATCATAATAAACAAGATACCATAACCACCGACAACTTGACAGACCCTCAATACAGTGCTATTCTTTGGTCTATTTTTTTTAAGTTTATTTATTTAGAGAGAAAGAGGGAGAGAACCAATGGGGGAGAAGCAGAGAGAAGGGTACAGAGGATCCAAAGTGGGCTCTTTGCAGACAGCAGAGAGCCCGAGGTGGGGCTCAAACTAATGAACTGTGAGATCATGACCTGAGCTGAAGTCGGATGCTTAACTGACTGAGCCACCCAGGCGCCCCATGGTCTATTTTTTTAAAGTAGGTTTAAAAGCCTCTGCTGTCTGGAATGGCAATCCTCAAGTTCTTGGTTGCAAACATAGGATTCTTTTCCATCATCAAATATCAACCACGTTCTGGTCCAGGACAACATGAAGGTTAGGAGGTATTACATGACTGACAAGTGGCCAAAATGCTTTAAAAGATATTGTTTTGGGAAACACAGCAAACTCTAAGGTAAAGGTAGGTGGGGGAGTTCAAACCCAGGCATGTTCAAAGGTGAGAAAATCCCACTTCTAGCTCAGCCCTGGGATTCCTGACTCCCCTAAAGGCAGTCAAAATTCTGTGCGAATTAAAACTGACGGTGATCAGTTTTGCAGAAATAACTGTGTCTAATTCATGGATATATAGAGAAGAGTGTCACAGGTCAGAAAGCAGGAGTTCCAGTGGCAATACATTCTGAAGACCACAGCCTCTGGAGTAGTGCTCAACACCAGGCTCTGGTGGGGATTTAAGTGAACGTTATGTAATGACGAGCATTAGTAACTCTCTGGGCAACCATGGCCAAGTTACCTGATTTCCTGTATCTCAGTTTCATCGCCTATTTCCCCCCCCCCCCCAGTAAACCACAGATGAAGATGTTCACAGGGTCACTGAAGAACACGCCTAAAAAACACTCCAGGCGATTACTAGGAGGAATAATAATGCCACATGTGAAGTCACTCACTCCCATGGTTACTTCCAGCTCTCCCTGGAAGCCATAACTGACATGCAGTGCATCTGCAATAGAGGTTCTTAACCTGGGTCCTTGAACCCTGCAGGAGGCCACGAATAGGCATTAAAAAGAGCCCAACTGCTCTCATCTCTGGGGCAGGACACCCACGACATACACAATTTAAGAACCATTGCTCTACAGTAAGTCTTGGTTATAGGCATACCAAAAAAAAATCCCACTTACACCGCCTGATGGAGAAGAAATGTCAGGGAAGGTGACCACAGAAGCCACGAGAAACACAGAGGGTGGAGATCTCAAGAAAACCACCAGGATTTCACCTCGACCCTCTCAGCCCTCTATTCCACACTGACCCAATCTGTCAGAAGGGGATTTCTTCAGTCAGCAACGTCTACAAGATCATTAATAGCAAGCAGAAGAAACAACTGATTGAGGAGGACACAATACATGGAGTACAGGAGGTATCACCCAGCTAACATCAAGGACACCTGTTAGAAGGAAAGCTTGGGGATTCCACAAGGTTTGGGAAGGAACGGGCAGCTTTACAACAAAAGGGCTGTGAGGAGCGGCCAAATGTGAAGCCGCCTTGAGCTCTTGAATGCAGTGTGAGAGATGAGGAGGGGGTCTGGATCCAGGATGAAGAAACGGCTAATTCTGTAATATCAGAAGGTAGCGTTAGTAGGGTGGTGGGTCCCTTTAAGTCTCCCAAATGAGACTCCCAGCCCTGATAGAGGAACCATGTTTGGAAGAGAAAGTCAAGGGCTTTGGAAAAGGGGAGGGAATGGTCCAAAAGAGGGACAAGACCTAAGCTGTGACCTTCAGAGACCAGGTCAGAAGGGGGGCACGCTTAAAGAGAAGGAGAGAGGGAGAGGGAAAGAAAGAATTTCATTGTAATTCCTGAGAGCTAGACAGCGCATTTAAAATGATCTAACACTTATGGAGCAATTTACAGTTTGCAAAACATTATGACATTTGGTATCTCATTTAATCCTTATCACCCTGAAACGCTGGTTCTATTTTCTCCATTTTACACAAGAGGAAACTGAGGCAAGGAAGGGCGGATTATGCGACTTGCTCAAGGTCACCTGGCTGAAATCGGAGCTGGGACGCACCTCAATGCCCCCCACACCTCCCAGCTGTAGTCCGCCTTGAAAGGCTTTCAGTTAACTCCTAAGGGGCAAGGTTGATGTGGCTACAATAGATCCCCGCCCCCCAGCCACTTCCCCTAAAATCTGGGGCGGAGCAGCGCCCTCCGGTGCCAGGAAGGGGACCTGAGTGACGCGGAGCCACAGACCGGGGTTTCCCCGTCCTGCGGGGCTCGGGAGAGCAGGCAGCAGAAGCCGCGGCTCCTACACTCTGGGCAGTCAAGTAACGCTCCAGCAGCAGCTGCCGGTTCGGGGTTTAACGTGCCAGGGGTAGCGCTGGGTGAATTCCCTTCCAAGTGATACCAGGAGTGGGACCGAGCGCCTGCGCCTGCTTCTCGCACTCGGCTCCCCACGCTCGCCCCTACCCCGCTGAATCTTTCCGGCGGTTCCCGGGTGCGTGGAGGCACCTCGGAGGAGGCAGGGGGCTGGGGCGGAGTGTTGCGGGGGTGGGGGGAAGAGCGGACCGACTCTGGCGCGAGATCTTCCACTTCTCATTCTCCAGGTTAGGGCAACCACGAGCAAACCCTGGCTGGAAGTTTGGGCATCAAAGGTTTCGGATCAAGTAGCAAGTTGCCTGGACAGCAGTAGAGGTGGAGGTGGAGGTCTGGGGTGGGGGTGGCGGTAGGGGAAGTAGGGGCAGGCAAGAGAAGGTGCCCCTTCCCACACTAACGCTGCCGGCCCCGCGGGTGGGTGGCTGGTCCGCCTCTGCAGCCAGCGGGTGCGGAGAACGCGCCGGGCACCTGCACCCGGCATAGGGCACCCGGCGCAGCGCAGCCCCTCCTCGCCCCGCTCCGCGCTCCTCCCCACCTGCCCGCCAGCTCGCCCCCGCCGCGGAGACTCACAGTCCTCAGGAACTGGATCTCGTCCTCGCCTCCTTCTCCCCCTTCGGCCATGGCTCCCGAGGCGTCGGCGGTGCCCCAGCCTCCGGCGCCTCTGCTTCCCCCAGCAGCCGCTCGGCGTGCGCTGGCTGCTGCTGCGCTCTTTCTCCTCCTCCTCCTCTTCCTCCTCCTCCTCCCGCTCCTGGCTCAGCCTCAGCAGCGCCGAGCTAATCCCCGACCATATAGGGAGCTGGGCTAACACTCTACTGCACTGCAGAGCGCCAACGCCAACCAAGCAGCCCGCCTACCCCTCTTCGCCTCTCGCCCCAGCCAAGTGCACGGCGGCCGCGGGCCGGGCCGAGAGCGCAGCGCCCAGCGCGCGGAGCGGGCGGGGGCGGCGCCGGGACCCGGGGGGTGGGGTGCGGTGGGGCCTCCCCCGCACACCGCCGCACCGCGCCGCGCGCCCAGCCAAGGCGCGCGCTCCGCAGCGACGAGAGGGTGCCCCCTACCCTGCTCGGATTCACAAACAAAGGCCAGTTGCTTAGCTCCAGCATGCTGAGACTGGGCGTCAGAGCCCTCTCGCTATGCCCACTTTGCCCTCGCGTGTGTGTGCGTGCGCGTGTGTGCGTGTGTGTCTGTGTTTGGGACAGGAATGCGTTGCTCCAACCCCAGTGTGTTGTTCGGACCCCCAACCGAGGACGGCAGAGAGAGGTGTGCCTACAATCTAAAGAGAGGCAGGGAGAGAGACGGTGCAGTGAGGATGGAGGGTGGCTGTCCATTCATAACAAAGTTTGCAACTCCTTGGATAGCCCTTTCCTCACCTTGAGAGAGCCCCTTCTCCTCTTCAAATCTAATGAGTACATTTTACTAACCCCTATTATTGCTCGACAGATTAAGGGCTCCCTGTACCTCAGCAAGCTTCTGGGGCTCCCCATTCCATTCGAAATTCAGAGGTCAGGTGGCATCAGAACCCTTCCTCTTTGCCAAGCCCTCATGTAAACTTTAGGGTGCAGTCCTGTGGACTCTAAAAGGGATAGAGGAGTATATGCCTCTTCCAGGTGCTTGGGCTGCTGACATGCCACCCAGCCTTGGGTGGTTTTCCAGGGTTGGGGGCTGTAGGATTGATCCTGGCTAAAGCTGAGGGTACAGGGTGCCACCTTCTGTCTGCTGGCCAGGAAGCTCCAGGGTAAGGGAAGTATTCAAGAGAAGGGGCTCTAGGAAGAGATCCAGACCTAGGATGAAGAGTAACCATAAGATGTATGGGTGACAATTCTGGGCTGACGGTAGCAGAGGACACTAGAGACCCCAACGGATTTCATAGCTGCCTCGCAGATGACCTCTCTTTTGGTTCTGCCTAAAAGACCTTTTCTGAGCTCTAGTCCCACATTTTCTACTGGACATCAGAAATGGTGGGGCACCTGACTGGCTCACTCCATGGATCATGAGACTCTTAACGTTGGGGTTGTGGGTTCGAGTCCCATGTCGGGTGTAGAGATTTCTTTAACATCTTCAAAAAAACCAAGAAGGGCTAAGAAAAATCATGTTTTTCTTAAATTGTACCCAAACTGCTTCCTTCTAGAGCTCCATCTTGGCCCTCACACCTCTCCTGAAGCCTGCCCAGAATCATTCAAACCCTCTGCACACTGTAGCCCTCCACCTATGGGAGGGCACATGTCATGGTCCCTTCTGTCACCTACCATCCACACTTCCCTTCTTCTGGCTGCAGATACTCTTCCCCCTCACCATTACCTGTGGCATGGTTTTCAGAGCCCATGTTATCTTTAATGTATGAGCATTCCAGTGTGTCTTCTTCCTCCTAGATTGCAGTGCTCTCCTCTTGTTTTTGGACAATCTGTACACGCTGCCTCATAGCCGACTGGCTTTGAAACAGCACCAACGGTACCTATTAGGATTATGTTTAACTAGAATTTCTAGAGCTTTGTGTTTTGTTTTGTTTTCTCTCCCACATGAACCCCTAACGCAAACCTCTCCTGTCTTGGCCATGTCCGAGTACTTAAGTATCAACTTTAAAAAATATTTCTTCTTAATTTATTTTATTAACTCCTGTCCCTATCTGGCCCTTTAAAATATTTTTGAATCTAGGGCCACCTGGGTGGCTCAGTCAGTCAAGCGTCTGACTCTTGAATTCAGCTGAGGTCACGATCTCACGGTTCATGAGTTCGAGCCCCATGTCAGGCTCTGTGCTGATGGCACGGAGACTGCTTGGGATCCTCTCTCTCCCTCTTTTCCTCCCTCCCCTGCTCACTCTCTCTCTCGTTCTCTCTCAAGACAAATAAAAAACTTTTATTTTAATTTTTTTAAAAATTTTTTTAACGTTTATTTATTTTTGGGACAGAGAGAGACAGAGCATGAATGGGGGAGGGGCAGAGAGAGAGGGAGACACAGAATCAGAAGCAGGCTCCAGGCTCTTGAGCCATCAGCCCAGAGCCTGACGCGGGGCTCGAACTCACAGACCGCGAGATCGTGACCTGAGCTGAAGTCGGACGCTTAACCGACTGAGCCACCCAGGCTCCCCCAAATAAAAAACTTTTAAAAAAAGATATTTTCGAATCTATATTATGCCATCCAGAGTGCTAATTATCACTAAACTATGATGTGGTGTACTTTTGGCATACCACTAGATCCCATCTCCGGTCATTTTATATTTTTGTTTATGATTATTCAAGAGGTAAAGAACTTTTCTAAATATATTATTTTGCAGCTCAAATATCTTCTTGTTCATGAGGAGACTACAAAAGCCTTTTTCACATACTCTACTGAAACCAAGATACATAGATGGGATACTACTTGCTTTATCAGTCAAACAACTCCACCAAAAAAGGAAATGGAACAGAGGCATATAACACCATGATACATCTACTTGGATTCCTGGTGATCCTTGCACTTCTTTGGTGTGCTCAAAAGGGAGCTGCTTAATTACCCAGTCCAGGATTTATTCCGGGGCTCAGCCTATAGTTTCTCACCCTACGGTTTCAGTTTAAAGTGTGGCGAAAGTTGACATTCACCTCTTCCATTGTCTAAGAGGTGAAATCCTCTTCCATTGTCTAAGATTCCCCCCAAAATCATCAATAATTATGCTGTAGTCGGGTAATCAAATTATTTCACCACCTTAGGATTCAATTCATCCAGGTCTGCAGATTAAACATTGATTATGACAGCCAAAATCCTTGACCTCAGGGATAGATAGCTAAACGCTGAAGGAGTGTGAAGAAAGGAAAGAGAGAGAAGACAGGTAGGTAGGTTGGTAGATAGATTTCAGACACTAGACTTTGATGTTTGTTTTTTTATTAGTTCTCCCATCAAGTCTAGGACAGAATAAACTAAGGTTAAGTTACTTGCCTAAACTTACACATCTGGTAAGTGACAGAGCTGGCATCCAGACTTGGATTGCCTGACTCCAAGCCTAATACTTTTCGGTACTTTTTACACTGCACCACCTTGCTTCTAGGACGGTACGGGGGGAAAGTCAGATTCATATACCCCCTCCCCACCACCCTATGTCCCCCACATATCAGGTTTACTCCTCCATACCCTGCATTTTTTTTTAACATTTATTTTTGAGAGACAGAGAGACAGAGAGTGTGAGCAGGGGAGGGGCAGAGAGAGAGGGAGACACGGCATCCAAAGCAGGCTCCAGGCCCAGAGCTGTCAGCACAGAGCCCGATGCGGGGCTTGAGCCCCCAAACTGTGAGATCATGACCTAAGCCAAAGTTGGATGCTTAACTGACTGAGCCACCCAGCATCCCCACACCCTGTATTTTAAATTGAGTTTCTCCAAAAGTGAGTTATTCTTCATAGATGGACATTAGGTCTTAGTGGACATAGCAGCTACTATAGGCCAATCGGGGAAAAAAACAAGCCTCCCAGGTTTCAAACACTTTCTCTGATAGAGAAAGACATCAGCCATTAGCCATCAGCCATCACCTTTAGTAAGGTGCCCACAGAGCAATAAAATACTTTTGAGATGCTTGAGTTGTTCCAAGCCAGCCCTGCCAACCAACAGTGTTTGAACATTGGGGTGCTGTGCGGCCAATATCAACAGCAGCTGGAAAGCACATAATAACAACCTTATGCCTATGGGGCCAAACTAGAAATTTTTCGTTTTTATCTTTTCAGCACTTCTATACCTTTTCCATATATAATTCTTAAAGGCTTGACAAAATCAGAAGCCTTATTACTGAAACAAAACTCGTGTTTATTTCCCCTCTGGCAGATTCTCAAGGGAAGTATTTGGTCCTGAGGATTTTCTCACATAACAGGGCTTCTTATAGGTCTTTTACCAGCAAGATTGATACAGTTTTAAAAATACTAAAGAGGCCATGGTCACATAATTCAGTATGTCATTTGCTATGCTTTCTAATGGTGGTCAATTGCCCAAGCGGTGTTAATGAGGCTAGGGTTGTGGACTCAATTCCAGGAGGGCCAGTTAGCTTCACTCTATTTGCTGGCCAAAGACCCTGGCCCCTTCACTCTGGCCAAGAATTTCATATCTTTGCTGGTGTAGCCATTTGTAAGGCAAGCCTGAGCCTGGTTACTCACTGAGATCTACCATGCTTGGAGACACATAAGTTAAGAGTCCACAGCTGATCAAGATAAGCTTTACCCATCTTGTTGGACTATACACAACATTGAATCTGTTTTCAATATCCCTTTCAGCTTCACCTCCTAATGACAGCAGTCATCTATTTGCTGAAAACACATTTCTTCGGTTAATCGCGCTCATGACTTTGGTCTGCCTTGACTTAGGCTCCACTTAGGGGAAGTATAAAAGGCAATAATTGGGGTGCCTGGGTGGCTCAGTCAGTTAAGCGTCTGACTTTGGCTCAGGTCGTGATCTTGCCGTCCGTGAGTTCGAGCCCTGCGTCGGGCTCTGTGCTGACAGCTCAGAGCCTGGAGCCTGTTTCAGATTCTGAGTCTCCCTCTCTCTGACCCTCCCCCATTCATGCTCTGTCTCTCTCTGTCTCAAAAATAAATAAATGTTAAAAAATAAATAAATGAATAAAATAAAAGGCAATGATGGAAGAACTGTAGAGGTGAGGGAGCTGACCTCTGCTAGCTGCCATCTTTTTTGACACATTACCATATCCATAAGTACTATCCATATATTGACTGAAGATTTATTTTTCCATTAGAAAAAAAAAAACCCCACCTTTCTGTTCCTTTTCTTCAGGTATTCAAGCATTTAAATTGTAAGCTCTGTTACTGGTGACAGGGTGAGAAAATACTGTCACCAGCCAAGCTCATGAACAGAAATCATTCTTAAAAGGACACCTGCTTTTGATTTGGTACCAAGAGGGGAGGATGGCATACACACTTACAGAAGTCTTTTTTTTTTTTAATGTTAAGAAATCATTATCATTAGTTCCCAAGATCTTTGCAATAAAACTACTAAATTGATGTATCTCTTTGGTCCAGTGAAATGGAAGCCATACCAAAAAAGCCTTGAATTCCTTTCTTCATTAGGGAGGGGACAGGTACAAGAAAACATTTTTCTTTTCTTGATGTTATCCATTTAGCTCTCATAGACATAGCAACACTTAACACAGGCAAGGATCCACAGCTAAGGATATACCTCCTGCAGCCAAACACATAGAAATGTCTCTTTTGTTCCTGACACCTTAAGATTGGAAGATTACATAATAAGGTCAAAGTTAATACAACACCCTGGTGAAAGGCTCCTGAAACAAAACCACTGAAGGAGGGGTAGCTTCTGAGTGTTAGCAAAAGCCTGGGAGGCAGATCTTCTCCACGAGGTGCATACAGGGAGCTGATTCATCTCCTAGGTGTCTCCACAGGGAACAGTTTGTTGAAACAATAGATTAAGCCACCAAGCAGTAGGGTGGCTCATTTGCAATTACCTCCAGGTCAATGCCTGTTTAACCTCTCGAGCTTATTGTATAGCGCAAAGGTCAACATGAGATAGATGAGGATTTGAGTCCTGGATAAGACTCTACAATTCAAGGATTGCCTGACCCCGAGCAAGTGGTTTCAACTCTCAGAGCCTATTTTGTCTTCTGTAAAATGGGGGTTAAAATACCTGCTTCACTAGGTTATTTTAAGAATTAAATGACTTAGTGACATAAAATAGCGATTAAATGACTTAGTGTAAAAGTGCTCAGTGCAAAATCCTGAGATAGCTCTTGAAGATCGTCCCTTCCTCCTCCTCCTTTGTACTGGTTTCCAATGCCTGCCCTTCAGGTCTGTCTACGCTCCTGCCTCTCTTAAAGTTTCATTCTCATTTGACTTTTCCTGAGGTCTTTATTCCCCCCAAAAAGCCACAATGACCCTGATTTCAGGAAACAATTTCCTGCCCCAATAAGAAAACATTTTAGGCATGTCTCATGCATTGCAAGTTAACTGTGAACACCAATACTGCCTTTTGGTGTTTGTTTCCTAGGAAGTTTTATTCTGAGCTGTATTATGTCTGCATCTTTAATGAGAAATGTATTCTGTTGCTATGGTATATTGAAATTCATGTCTTCCTTTGGAAGGTGGAACTGTCAGTGCCCACCTGCCTCAGGTTTTCCCTAGGGCATTATGAGATTGAGATCTAGGGGATTATGAAAGTATAGTTAATCAGATAATTCTCACACTAAACTCAATGCCTTTGATTTCTAATTTCTGCATTTTAATTTTTCCTGCAGTTCAGAGGCACAGATTTATTGAAGCTGCTGCTAGCAACAATTTGCTCTGACCCGCTACAGTTTTAATAGTCCTGCTGAAATAGGCGGGTTTATAGTGGGAAGGAAATGAATGGAGATTGGTGTCATTTATTTCAGGTGCCAGGGTAAGACCCACATTTCCGTAGGTAACAATTTAGGTAAAAAATGTTTCTTCTGGTTCTCGAGTATGTTTCTACGGCCAACCCTGGGTTCAGTTTGTCTCTACAGGCTGTTCTGAGCAGATCTCATTTCCAGTATCTCTGAGCTGGTAAAATTTCCTTTAAAATGATTTAAGGAATTTAACAAAGCACAGCTTCTTTCTCACTACACTGCCAGGATGCACAATTTCCTGTTGGCATTCAGAACTCCACTGTCCTGGAATGTGAGCTCTACGTTTGAAATCCCTGTGCAATATGTCACTCCGGCTGACAAGTACAGCAGGACGCCCCCAGATTCTAATAAGAGCTGGGGAGACAGGCAGTGCTGCTGAGGAACCTGTTACTCTCACCTGAGATCCAAATAAAAGTCAGACTTTTTTTCTTAATATAATTTATTGTCAAGTTAGCTAACATACAGTGTATACAGTGTGCTCTTGGTTTGGGGGGTAGATTCCCGTGAATCATCGCTTCTATACAACACCGGGTGTTCATCCCAAACTCTACCTGCTACGTTCAATCTAGAATTGAAGAGGAAATAGCATTTGAGACCAGTGAGTCCATGGACCAGTAAAAATTGAGAGAAAATGTTCTGCAGTACCAGGAGATTGCTGGTTTTTTATGTTGCCGTTTGAGCACATTAAAAATCCAACTGCTGGGGTGCCTGGGTGGCTCAGTCAGTTAAGTATCTGCCTCTTGACTTCAGCTCTGGTCATGATCTCATGGTTTGTGAATTCAAGCCCAGAGATGGGCTCTGCACTGAAAGGGCAGAGCCTGCTTTGGATTCTCTCTCTCTCCCTTACTCTCTGCCCCTCTCTGCTGGTGCTCTATCTCTCTCTCAAAAAAAATAAATAAATAAACATGTAAAAAAATCCAACTGCTAATGCCCATGACCATTGTTTTATAAAAGATAAGGCCATTTTAACATAACAGTAGAAAGGACAAGTCTTAGAATTAAAAATAAACAAATTTGACTTTTTTAATAACTCACTACATAATGTGTCTCTCTCTCTCTCTCTCTCCTTCCCTCCTTCTTTTGCTCTGAAGGAGATGAAAACATCATCAGAGATCAGTACTGGTTTGAGAATCACCAATAAAGGCAATCTCATTTTAGGATGAGGAAACTGAGGCTCTCTGAGGTAAACTAAATTAATGAAAGCTGGGACTAAAGCCCAGATATCCTGGCTCCTCATCTAGTATTTATTTTCTCTGACTTCTTTGTAATGGAATTCAGGGTAATGGCCCAGAGGTACAGAAAGATCCTGGAGTATCTTCTTAATCATCAAATATAATTATGCTATCTTCTATCAAGTTGTGATATTAAGTGCTATGGTCTAATTCTTTTAAAAAGCAACAATACATGTGAGGAGATTCTCTAGTGACTAGTTAAAGAACTTGTTCCCTAAGGGATTATTCAGTAGTCTTTAAAGCCAATAACAACAAACAAATAAAAAAAAGAAAAAAGAAACCAGAAAGTTAAAATTGAGGTCACTCATAAAGATTCCTCATTAAACATCTATTATACATTTAAACAGAAGTTTGGGGACTGGTGGAGCCCATATTTTGTGGTGATTCTAGAATACCCTTCACAAAAGTAAAAGATTGATTCACTAAATTGCATGACTTACACACTGCATTTCTCATTTTCCATACCCTTCTTCTTCTTAGTTTCTACCTCTACATTCTAGTCTCTGGCCTCAAAGGTTAGCAGACACATCCTGAGCACTACATTTTCATTTTGGTCCTTGTTCTCCAAGTTGACCCTTGAGGTATTTCGCCCTGTTGATTAGTTACTATTGCTTGGGACTACTGACATCCTTGGGGCCCATTCTTGGGGAGTACCATCCTGGCTCTCCTTCTACGTCTCTGCCTCTCTTGACGACTTCCCTTCCTCATTCTGACATCAGACATCGACATTCCCTAAGATTCCATCCTTAGACTTTCATTCTCCATCAGCTCAATTTTTCTTCTTTCCTATGACTCCCACCTCACCCACCACCACTTCTAAGCCCACATCATTTTATCAACTCTTCCAAGTTCCAAAGTCACTTTTCTAACTACATGCTGAATATTTCCAACTGTGTGTCACCATTTCTTCAAACACAACATGACTAGAACAGAATTCATTACACAAGTTAGGGCCTTCTCTACTAACCTTCCTTCTCCACACCACCTGACTTCTTCTCCTGACTTGTCTCTCTCTCCCTCTCTCTCCCTATCTCTTCCTCCCCCCTCCCCCATCCCTGTTATAGGTACCATTCAGGAGCAATTCCTGGGAACAGCGACACCGGCAAGGGAACCAGCAGAAATGATGAGTGCCACTCGGTCAAGATACGAGGACACACTGCTTCTCCCTGTTGCACTGCCCCTCCTCTGGCCTCCAAACTGAGCTCGGTATTGGAAGAAACAAGTAACATCTCCAATAAAAAGTCACCTCTAAGTTGTCCAGACTTAAAACATTTAAAAGCAAAGACAGGATTCAGGAGTTAATGAAAGAAAAGGAGCTTTGCCAAGGACTTCCGGAGGAAGCTGTGATTCTTACTCAATGGGCAGCATATCTACCTGGATCAACAAATTTCACTCTCTTCATCAGGGAAACCTGTGCTTTGAGTCCTGCCACCAACACATATTAACTTTGTAAACTCAGGTAATACAATTAACGTTGCCTTGCCTCCAGTTCCTTATATGCAAAATGAAAATAAAATGAATAAAAAAGTTAATAGGGTGGCTGAAGGATTGAAGGAGTCAATATCTGTAAAGCTTTTAGAATCATGATCGGTAATGAACAGATGCTGAGTTCATGTCTGGTTTCCCCAGAAGCAGACCCTGAGATAAGGATTCCGAGATGATCCCTGGAAATACTTATAATGGGGAAGTGAGGCAGGGAAGGGAAGGGAAAGCCATCAAGAGGTAAGTTAGCAAACCAGTTACCACTATGAGAAAGTGGAGCCTGATCTAATAAGCAAACTCTGGGAGCCCGTGAGGAACACCCACCTCAGAGTCACCCCCAGAATGATAAGGAAGCTGGGGTATTTTCACACCATCTCTAGTCAGTGGTTGAAGGCTGTCCACGGGCGTGTGACTTCTCTGGTCCTTCCACCTGCTCTGGCTGCCAGAGAAAGCCCTCCGGCATTTGGAAACCTGGCTGGCAAGTACCCCACAGTGGTAGGGCCCAAGGAGATACATGAGGACCTTGTCTGTGCTCGATAAATATACTATCATCATCATCACTGAAGTCAGAAGGCCAAACAGATGAAAGCCAGGCTCTTCTGGCTGAAGCTGACTGGAGGGAGAAGGGATTATGGGCCCAGGATTTGGCACTGGGAAGCCAGTTCTCTCATCCTAGGTGACATACCTGAATCACCCCTACGGAATCTCAGAGATCCACAGAGTAGTTTGTTGATCACAGTTCATAGCCTACTACTAGGAATGAATGGAAGAAGGTAAAAATCCACTTCTATCCTCAAGGAACTGCAACTTAGTTTTAGAGACAAACTATAAGCTTGGGACTATAACGTAATTGACAAAGGAGGTTAGGACTTACTAAGTGTCCAGTAAATTGGAGCGGAAGTTGTTTGGAGAAGTGAGATTGCAATTGGCTGGGACAATCAGAATAGGCTCCATTGATTGGATTACATAGGATTAAACTAAGCCTTATAGGATGATTAGTTTTCAATTAAAAGAACACAGCCATGGTAGAATTTCCGGAGGTAGCAATAAACTGATTGAGTCCAAGAGTTTCCCTGATCTAGATGCTGGCTGTCAATGGTGAAGGCCTGGGGGCCAGGCCCCCTGCTTAACACAATCCCTCAGTTATCCTGCAATTGCAAAGTGATTTTGCTAGTGGTGATGCCCGTCTCCTAAAACTACCACTCCCAGGCAGATACAGCTTTCAATCTCTCAAATGCTTCACTGACCATGCATTTTAAACACTGTGTCTAATATCATAATAATAGCTACAACAACTTTGTGAGGTAGGTGTTTTTGTCACCATTTTAGAGGTGAGGAGGCTAAACTTGGATTGGCACCCTAGTGTATCTGATTTCAAATCTAGACCAAATCACTATGCTTTGATGCCTACGGTTCAAGCAAAGAAAAAGAGCTCTTAATTGCTTTAAATTTGGGGTCATCAAATCAGATCTTGCACACTGATCCCAAGCACTTGTATTTATAGGCTGTCTAGTCTCCCTTAGTGTCAACACAGCTATGAGAACTCTTTCTAAGGCTACATTTATCCCAGCAGCTGCTGCAAGCTTATGGAAAACAAATTGGGAAGGGACAAAAGGGAATAAATTGAAATCCATTTGAGTGACAGCTTTCTTACCGTGGCCAACAGATGGTGCATTTGTGGCATTCTTGGATCTCTAGGAGTGGAAGAATTCCTTGGGATCGGAGTTCAGCCCCATTTCTGCAAAATTGCAACCCTTATTTAGTACCCAACATTCCATCTGTCCCCATTTGGCAGGTTTTTTTAAATCAAAGGTATTCATTACTTGAAGCTCCCTTTTGCTATAACAGGTATGTTAGATACATTCATTCATTCCTAATAAGACAGCTTAGAGAGGTAGAGAGGGTAAAATATTATCCTTCATCTACATGTAAGAAAAGGGAGATGATCAATAATGACCCTTTAATTAGGTCTTTCCTTTTGCAGACACCCCGCTCCACCCACCCCAGTCAACATCCTCAGAGAAAAGGCTCTTCAAGATTCTGGAATTGATCACAGCAGATGCAGCCTTTGCTCAGGATTTTTTTAAGTGATGGCTCACCAATCCCTGAAACCAGAGGTGTTCTCCACGTTTCAGCAGATAACTCCATGGCCAGGTGTTTAAAATCCTGGGGTAATATCGCATCATGATGAAAGGGATCAAATATGAAAAGAAGGCTGTGGAAGACATTTCCCAAATACTTCAGATCTTGTAGGATATTCTGGGCTCGGTGAGGCACTGGGCTCCCTGGGACCACCTGTGTATGTGGACGTGCTATTCCAAATTTAGAAGTGCATGAAGCTAGCAGGAGCTTGGGAAGTTAACATTGAAAATTTAAGGCCAGCTCCCTAAGGGACAGCAATTAGTCTCAATTGCCTGATGGTGACAATGCATGTTTCTCTAGAGGAATATACACAGTGATCCTTCCCTAAACTTATGATGATGATGATGATGATGATGATGATGATAGAAAAAGTAGCAGTAGCCAGCTAACACTTATTGTGTGCTAGGCACTCTTCGGCTGTTTATATATATTAAATCATTTAGACTGAGAGTAGTTCTACGCAGTCAGTATTATTCTTATTGTCTACATTTTACAAATCAGTTAGCTGAGACATAGAGTTCAAGTTACTTGCCCAAGGTCACAAAGCTAATAAATGGTAGCATTTAGACTCAGGCCGTCTATATTAGTTACCCATTACAGTGTAACAAATTATCCCAAAACTTGGTGACTTAAAACGATACTTATTATCTCATAGTTCTGTGATGCAGGAATCTGAATTTGGCTTAGCAGGATCTTCTGGCTCAAGGTCTCTCACAGGCTGCATTCAGGATGTAAGCAAGGCAGCTAGTACCGAGGCTTTACGAGAGAAGGCTCCACTCCCAACATCTCTTATATATTTATTGACAGGTTTCAGTTCTTGGTGGGTTGTCAGACTGATGCTTTAGCTCCTTTGTGAGGAGTTCCTTGCCCTGAGTTCCTTGCACATGGGCTTCTCCATAGGGAAGCTTACAACATGATTGCTTGCCTCATTAGAACAAGTAAACAAAAAGATTCAGAGAGAGATTCAAAAGTGCTACCAAGATGGAAGTCACAGTTTCTTATAACCTAATCACAGAAGTGACATCCCATCACTGCCATATTCTGTTAATTAAAAGTGAGTCACCAAGTCCAACTCATACTCAGGAGTACATAATACAAAAGTCGTGAATGCAGAGGGCAGGATCACTGGGGGCCATCTTAAAGGATGCCTCCCACACAGTCAGATATGACCTTAACCAAGAGAGGAGAGAGCTCACACATTTTCTCTATGGTTAAATTCAGAAGACCTCAATCTATCTCAACAAAGAGTGTAAGAGTGTAGGGCTGGGGAAGTTCTAGCCCAGAGGCCAGCTCTAGCCAGGATCTAGAGTTAATTGGTTTCAAATCACTTGAGCCTCTAGAGTTATATTTCCTTCCCTGGAAATCTCTCATAGCTATGGCATTAACTCTAAGTGTGAGGAAAATGAGAGTTGTGAATCATAATTATTTTTTTTAATTCCTACTTTAAAGTTAGCAATGAGAACAGCTTACCTCAGGAAGTCACTCTTCCCTCCTCCGCCTCTTGTCCTTTGTCTTTCCCTCTATCATTTTGTATGTCTCCCTGTGGTATGTTTTGTATGTCTCCACTTTCATACTGGTCTCTCCTCCAGTCCTGTCCCACCGGACCAGCTTTCTCTTCCTATCTTCTTATTGCTCTGTACTTCTCTCTATCCTTGATCCTTCTCAGTCTCTAGGTTGTGTTTATATTTTAATTTATAAAAAGATTTTAGGTTGGGGGGGGGCGGCCCTGGGTGGCTCAGTCAGTTAAGCATCCAACTTCAGCTCAAGTCATGATCTCCCAGTCCATGGGTTCGAGCTCCACGTTGGGCTCAGTCCTGACAGCTCAGAGCCTGGAGCCTGCTTTGTATTCTCTGTCTCCCACTTTCTCTGCTCCTCCCCTGCTTGCGCTCTGTCTCGCTCTAAAATAAACATTAAAAAAAATTTTAATAAGAGAATTATAAAAAAAGTTTTTAGGAAGGAAAAGTCCATCAAACAAATTCACAATAAGGTGGTATGATGGTCAGTTTTTTGTGTCAACTTGCCTAGGTGATAGTACCCAGTTGTTTAATCAAACACTAATCCAGGGTGTTGTTGTGAAGGCATTTTGCAGATGTGACTGAGATCTACAATCAGTTAACTGTATGTAAAGGAGACTATCCTGGATAATCTGAGAAGGTCTGATGCAATCTGTTGAAACAGATTTCCTAGCAGAAGAAGAAATTTTGCCTGTGGTCTGTAACACTAGCTCTTGTCTGAGAGTTTCCAGCTTTCTTGTCCTGACAGTGTGCCCTGCAGATTTAGGACTTGCCTAGCTCCCACAAGTACATAAATCAATCTTTCAATGCATTTATATAAATATGTGTATATTTATTTATTTGAGTGCATGCACACATGCACAAGCAAGGGAAGGACAGAGGGAGAGAGAGAGAAGGAGAGAGAGAATCTTAAGCAGTCTTCATGCTCAGCAAGGAGCCCAACTGGGGGCTCAACCCTGGGATCATGACCTGAGCCAAAATTCAGAGTTGGACGCTCAACTAACTGAGTGACCCAGGCACCCCTATGATCTTTATTAATATAAATATATATGTGTATATATATGTGTGTGCATATATGCATGTATGTGTGTATAAATTTGGATCTAAATCTAGATATGTAAAGAAATACAGAACATGCTGATTCTTTTTGTCTGGCAGTTGGGAATGTCCAATAGTTCTGATAGCGATCTTTATAGCAGTTGGGAGAGGGAAGCATAAAAGAATTGAATAGCTCAGAGAAGTGAATTTTCATGTTAAAAGAAGAATCGAGTAACTTTAAGAAATGAATTTTCAGAGCTACTTTTTTTTTTCTAGATGAAAATTATGGATGTCCCTCAAGTAATACCATGCTGGCCACCACTTTGGTCTGAAATAGTCCTCAATAATATCCTCTTCAGACTTTTCCAGCCATTCTTCCTGTCCCATCAAAACTTGTCATATTTTCCATTCTTTTAGGGAACTATTTGCTAGAAGTGTTCTATTATTCTGTTTGATTCACATTTATGTTCCTAGCTCTGAGTCTTGCACATTTATGCCACTTAATATAGGTTTATTTAAAGGATGATTGATGAGGGGCGCGTGGGTGGCTCAGTCAGTTGAGCGTCCGACTTCGGCTCAGGTCATGATCTCACGGTCCATGGGTTCGAGCCCCGTGTCGGGCTCTGTGCTGACAGCTCAGAGCCTGGAGCCTGCTTCAGATTCTGTGTTTCCCTCCCTCTCTGCCCCTCCCCTGTTCATGCTCTGTCTCTCTCTGTCTCAAAAATAAATAAACATTAAAAAAAATTTTTTTTAAGGATGATTGATGAATTTACATGTAAGCAGGAGCATTCAATGTCTTTTTTTTTTTTTGCTTTATTTATATTTTAAAATTTTATTTTAATTCCAGCATGGTTGATGTACAGTGTTATATTAGTTTCAGGTGTATATTGAATCTCTTGGCCTAGGAAGGGTTAGTGAAAGGGAAATACTTTGAGGCAGGAGCACCTATACTTGATTCTTAAATCCTATAACTCCGGTATCTGCCTAATTGGCTACACAGTTATACTACATTTCTGTGTCTGTACCCAAACGTGGTCTCAGACAGACGCTAAGCCATGCAAGCCACCTGTGCCCATACTCTACATAAAGATCACTGATCTCAAAGTGTGGTCTGAGGACCCCTAGGGGGTCCCAAAATACTTTCACGGGGTCTGCTAGGTCCTCCTTTTCCAGCTACATAGCTGTATAAGACTGTATTTTCTTCATATACTTCAATCAAGACAACATATCACAACAGATTACAAACGAAGAAGCAGACACAAGAATCATGTTCTCTTCTACTAAGTCATCCATCCATTAGAGAGATTTGCAAAAATGTAAAACAATGCCATTTTTCTCACTAACTTGGGGGGAAATGTAGTTATTTTTCATAAAATATGCTACACGCAATGAGGATATTATTGTTACTTCAAAATAACTATAGATTTAATAAATAACTTTAAAATTCTATGTTTTAATTTCTAATATGATCATCAGACATCATCTACATAAACAAAAGCTCTTTGTGTCTTCAATTTTTAAGAGCGTGAGGAGGAATCTGGGGCACCTGGGTGGCTCAGTCAGTTAAGGGTCTGTCTTTAGCCGATGTCATGATCTCACAGTTTGTGAGTTTGAGCCCTGCATCAGTCTCTGTGCTGACAGCTTAGAGCCTGGAGAGGTTTCAGATTCTGTGTCTCCTTCTCTCTCTGCTCCCCCCAACCCTGCTCTCACTTTCTCTCTGTCTCTCTCAAAAATAAATAAAGTATCCAAAAAAGTTAAAAAAAAAAAAAGAGTATAAGGAATCCTAAAACCTTAAAAATGCTTAAGAAACTGTTGCTACGGATCATTGATTATGTTTCTTCTGGACCATGAAGCACAATGTGCCTCTAGGGGTGACTGGTTGCCCTAGGAATTGGGAACAATTTAGAGTGACATGCAACCTCAAGTCTGTTCCATTTGCTAGTCACCAAACCCACATCAGAGGTCATTTTCATATTCCTTATGATCTTCTACAGAGCCCAGCAGGACCATGAGCACACAAAACACACTCTGTAAAGTTTATTGACTGATTTTTATTAATCTTCAGTTCTGCAAGAAGTATTAATTTAGAATAAGGACATATCTGCCACATCGCTCAAGAAGCGTACTGTCAATCTCAAGGGCTAGAACCCAAACAGTTTGGGAGACCTGGAGCCTGGAGCCTTTCCTTGTTAGCCCATGGAGTCACTGAGTCCAGGAGATTCTGATGTTTTCCTTTGGTTAGAGAAACAGGCAGGATAGGATTGCAGCTTTATAGCCTGGGATCTTAGAGGAACTATGGATAAGTGACTGGCAGTATAGAACTCAATGTACTACTTGTACACATGTTCTATTTGAGTACAGCCTTTAAGTCCAGACTAGAGTATGGTTCCAAGCACTGAGTCAGAGCTCATCTTACTGGCTGTGAGATTTGGAGCAAATTTCCTATTTGCTCTGTCAGCCTCAGTTTCCCTATCTGTATAATGGGAATAATAGTAATAGGACTTGAAATGGTTGTGGTCAAAATTAAATGATGTGTTGTATAGCAAGTCCTTATCATGGGTGCCCAGCACAACAAAAGACCTACAAAATATGGCTAACTACTATTATATAGCTAATATTTCTTTGTATTAGGCAGAAAAGCGGGGCTGGGAAAGGGACTTTCTGTTCTTATTTAGTAGTTAATATTTAATATGCTAAGCACTAGAGAGACCTATTGTTTCCCGCAGTCCTTGCTGAGAATGGGAAAGGAAAAAACAGATCTTGTTTTGTTTCTTTTTCATTCTCAGAAAAAGCCCGAAGTTGGAGGAAAAGGAGGAAGGGGAGGTCGACCACTCATTTACTAAAGAAAACGTGCTTCCACTTTGACCTGCTGTGTATGAATTTGCAAAATCCCCCTTCATTCCAGCAAGATCCAATTTGTGCTTGAATAGGTGCTTCTCTGGCTGGAGCAGAAAGGGCATGGGTTTGACCGGGCACTGTGTCTGTTTGCTATGGGTCCTTGGGCTGCTGACTAAGTCTTGGGACAGAGTTTGTTTTCAGGTCTGGAGCCAGGAAAACATACCCCTTGATGCGCACATATTTGCAGTGTGACACATGGCTTGGAAGCCTATCACATAGACTGGAGCGGCCGCCTGATTTGTTTCCCAGGAAAGATTGTCTTCATGAGATATTATTAGGGATGAATGCTGTGTGCGATGTGCACCGGCCGAGGACAGTAGCCACCTAACTTCAAAGGCTCCCCCCTCTCAGGCCCCTGCAAGCTGGGATGTGCCAGCCATAGGCCCAAAAAAGATCTTTCAGCAGGGAGGGGACTGTGACTTGCCCAGTAGCTGCATTTGAGAATCAAAGGGCAGATTTCAGGGAGTGATAGGATGTTTGTCTGGAGAAGGGCTTGGGGACTGCTTTCATGTGCCACTGAAGGAACAGAGAGCAGCATGAATTCTGATTGAATGGTTGGCTCTGGGATATGCTTGAATTAAAACCAAAGTAAACAAGAAAACACCTGCCACTTAACCAGTGATGCACTTGGCACCACAAGAGGCAGACTAATGCAGGGGGTTGGGACAAGAGTGTGCTGAAAATGTCTTGGACCAATCCACTTGTTCTAGAAGATGGTGCCAAAATGCTAGAAAAGTTCTTCTGCAAAGAAGCTAAAAAGAATGCAGATTATTTCACAAGAAGAGCAAAATGCCCAGGAAAAGGTATAACAAAACGTTTTGTTTCATAGGCTGTTTCCATTACTAGCTGACAAAGAAGGAGGAAATGGCTTTCTACTTGTCTGGTAGGAATTTGGGTAAGACTATCAGAACTCTTGCTGTAACAACAGTGGGGAGGGAAACAGGGAAGCTAATGGAACACGTGCTTCAGTGAATTTTTTTTCCCCAGTAAGCTCTACACTCAATGTGGGGCTT